>NC_138118.1:34469110-34856944 GCF_964146895.1 Miniopterus schreibersii | reverse complement strand
TTTATAGAAACGTGTGTTTTCACTCCTGGAATACGTTTTGGGATGCATTGTTTCAATCTCTTGCAAGCCTCATGTTATATCTTACTCAATGTCAAAAAATAAGGAGTATGTTTCCCAAATCATTTGAAATCCAGGAAAAGGCACACTGCATCACTCTTGCTCAAACACGCTCTTTCTCCTAATGTGTTGAGAACTTTCAACAAACCGGAAAAGAAGGGCACTTTGTAGGTAAATTCAGATGGGCATGTACAAGAGTTCATTTCTGTTGGTTGCAGAGTGCAAAAGCATGATTGACTTCATCTTCTCCATGAAACCCTTACATTTCCAAGTGACCTGAAGTAGGACATTTACAAAGGATGTGTTTGTGTGTCCGTAGTGAAACGAGCTCTAAGTTGTGTATTCAGTGTTGGAGTGTGACACGCTGTATATAGGATACACAACGATTTGAAGGCACCAACATGCTTCAGACTGAAACTGCTACAAGGTGTGTGTAGCATGCAGGAAGAAGGCTTGTCATTTCAAAGAGAGAAGAGGAAACCAAAATCCAGGTACTGAAACGAGCACACCAGTATGGGAGATGTGCATGTGGACAGCTTCAAGCAGCAGCTCTGTGTGGACTCTTGGAAACAGCGCTGTGAAAAAATTTCGTACGAAGCGGGATTTGGCCAAAGTTGAAAGACCTTCCAAAACCAACCCTAAAGAACTTAGCCAAACAATGAATGTTGCAATAAGCTCCTGCACGAAAGGTGCTCCTCTGACACAACCCCCGAGCAGGTAGCTACATTCTGCACAGTACAAAATGCATATGAATTCCAGGCTGAAAACTCACTCCAGAAGGAGGAAATGCATGTGTTCCTCTCTGAAAGAACACTCAGCAACTAGGCTTTTGCTTGCTCCTTCAAAGTCTTTGTAGAAACGTGTGTTTTCACTGCTTGAATACGTTTTGAGATGCATTGTTTCAATCTCTTGCAAGCCTCATGTTGTTTCTTACACAATGTGGAAAAACACGGAGTATGTTCCCCAAATCACTTGAAATCCAGGGAAACGCACACTGCATCACTCTTGCCCAAACACGCTCTTTCACCTAATGCGTTGAGAACATTCTTTAAAGCAGAAAGGAAGGGCATTATGCAGTGAATTTGACGGGCATCTACAAAAGTCATTTCTATGGGTTGCAGAGCGCAAAAGCATGATTAAGTTCATGTTCTCGATGAAACCCTTACATTTCCAAGTGACCTGAAGTAGGACTCTTACAAAAGGATGCGTTTGCGTGTGTGTGCTGAAACGAGCTCTACGTTGTGTATTCAGTGTTGGATAGTGACACACTCTACATAGGTTACACAGCGTTTTGAAGGCACCAACATGCTTCAAACTGAAACTGCTACAAGGTGTGTGTAGCATGCAGAAAGAAGGCTTGTCATTTCAAAGAAAGAAGAGGAAACCAAAATCCAGGTAGTGTAACGAGAACACCAGTATGGGAGATGTGCATGTGGACAGGTTCAAAGAGAAGCTCTGTGTGGACACTTGGAAACATCGCTGTGACAAAATTTCGTACGAAGGGGCATTTGTCCAAAGTTGAAAGACCTTCCAAAACCAACCCTAAAGAACTTAGCTAAACAACGAATGTTGCAATCAGCTCCTGCACGAAAGGTGCTTCTATGACACAACCCCTGAACAGGTAGCTACATTCTGCGCAGTACAAAATGCATATGAACTCCAGGCTGAAAACTCACTCCAGAAGGAGGAAATGCATGTGTTTTGCTCTGAAACAACACTCAGGCACTAGGCTTTTGCTTGCTCCTTCAAAGTCTTTGTAGAAACGTGTGTTTTCACTGTTTGAATACGTTTTGAGATGCATTGTTTCAATCTCTTGCAAGCCTCATGTTGTTTCTTACACAATGTGGAAAAAAAAGGAGTATGTTTCCCAAACAGCTTAAAATCCAGGAAAACGCACACTGCATCACTCTTTCCCAAACACGCTCTTTCAACTGATGCGTTGAGAGCATTCTTTAAAGCAGAAAGGAAGGGCCTTTTCCAGTGAAATTCAGACGGGCATCTACAAAAGTCATATATATTGGATGCAGAGTGCAATAGCATGATGGACTTCATGTTCTCGATGAAAACCTTACATTTCAAAGAGACCTGAAGTAGGAATTTCACAAAAAGACCTGTTTGCGTGTCTCCTGTGAAAGGAGCTCTAACTTGTGTATTCAGTGCTTGAGAGTGTAACACTCTACATAGGTTACACAGCGTTTTGAGAGCACCAACATGCTTAAAACTGAAACTGCTACAAAGTGTGTGTAGCATACAGAAAGAAGGCTTGTCATTTCAAAGAAAGAAGAGGAAACCAAAATCCAGGTAGTGAAACGAGCACACCATTATGGGAGATGTGCATGTGGATAGCTTCAAGCAGCAGCTCTGTGTGGACACTTGGAAACAGCGCTCTGAAAAAATTTCTTAGGGGCGGGATTTGGGCAAAGTTGAAAGACCTTCCAAAACCCACCCTACGGAACTTAGCCAAACTATGAATGTTGCCATAAGCTCCTGAACGAAAGGTGCTTCTATGACACAACCCCCGAGCAGGTAGCTACATTCTGCACAGTACAAAATGCATATGAATTCCTGTCTGAAAACTCACTCCAGAAGGATGAAATGCGTGTGTTTCTCTCTGAAAGAACACTCAGCCACTAGGCTTTTGCTTGCTCCTTCAAAGTCTTTATAGAAACGTGTGTTTTCACTCCTGGAATACGTTTTGGGATGCATTGTTTCAATCTCTTGCAAGCCTCATGTTATATCTTACTCAATGTGAAAAAATAAGGAGTATGTTTCCCAAATCATTTGAAATCCAGGAAAAGGCACACTGCATCACTCTTGCTCAAACACGCTCTTTCTCCTAATGTGTTGAGAACTTTCAACAAACCGGAAAAGAAGGGCACTTTGTAGGTAAATTCAGATGGGCATGTACAAGAGTTCATTTCTATTGGTTGCAGAGTGCAAAAGCATGATTGACTTCATCTTCTCCATGAAACCCTTACATTTCCAAGTGACCTGAAGTAGGACATTTACAAAGGATGTGTTTGTGTGTCCGTAGTGAAACGAGCTCTAAGTTGTGTATTCAGTGTTGGAGCGTGACACGCTGTATATAGGATACACAACGATTTGAAGGCACCAACATGCTTCAGACTGAAACTGCTACAAGGTGTGTGTAGCATGCAGGAAGAAGGCTTGTCATTTCAAAGAGAGAAGAGGAAACCAAAATCCAGGTACTGAAACGAGCACACCAGTATGGGAGATGTGCATGTGGACAGCTTCAAGCAGCAGCTCTGTGTGGACTCTTGGAAACAGCGCTGTGACAAAATTTCGTACGAAGCGGGATTTGGCCAAAGTTGAAAGACCTTCCAAAACCAACCCTAAAGAACTTAGCCAAACAATGAATGTTGCAATAAGCTCCTGCACGAAAGGTGCTCCTCTGACACAACCCCCGAGCAGGTAGCTACATTCTGCACAGTACAAAATGCATATGAATTCCAGGCTGAAAACTCACTCCAGAAGGAGGAAATGCATGTGTTCCTCTCTGAAAGAACACTCAGCAACTAGGCTTTTGCTTGCTCCTTCAAAGTCTTTGTAGAAACGTGTGTTTTCACTGCTTGAATACGTTTTGAGATGCATTGTTTCAATCTCTTGCAAGCCTCATGTTGTTTCTTACACAATGTGGAAAAACACGGAGTATGTTCCCCAAATCACTTGAAATCCAGGGAAACGCACACTGCATCACTCTTGCCCAAACACGCTCTTTCACCTAATGCGTTGAGAACATTCTTTAAAGCAGAAAGGAAGGGCATTATGCAGTGAATTTGACGGGCATCTACAAAAGTCATTTCTATGGGTTGCAGAGCGCAAAAGCATGATTAAGTTCATGTTCTCGATGAAACCCTTACATTTCCAAGTGACCTGAAGTAGGACTCTTACAAAAGGATGCGTTTGCGTGTGTGTGCTGAAACGAGCTCTACGTTGTGTATTCAGTGTTGGATAGTGACACACTCTACATAGGTTACACAGCGTTTTGAAGGCACCAACATGCTTCAAACTGAAACTGCTACAAGGTGTGTGTAGCATGCAGAAAGAAGGCTTGTCATTTCAAAGAAAGAAGAGGAAACCAAAATCCAGGTAGTGTAACGAGAACACCAGTATGGGAGATGTGCATGTGGACAGGTTCAAAGAGAAGCTCTGTGTGGACACTTGGAAACATCGCTGTGACAAAATTTCGTACGAAGGGGCATTTGTCCAAAGTTGAAAGACCTTCCAAAACCAACCCTAAAGAACTTAGCTAAACAACGAATGTTGCAATCAGCTCCTGCACGAAAGGTGCTTCTATGACACAACCCCTGAACAGGTAGCTACATTCTGCGCAGTACAAAATGCATATGAACTCCAGGCTGAAAACTCACTCCAGAAGGAGGAAATGCATGTGTTTTGCTCTGAAACAACACTCAGGCACTAGGCTTTTGCTTGCCCCTTCAAAGTCTTTGTAGAAACGTGTGTTTTCACTGTTTGAATACGTTTTGAGATGCATTGTTTCAATCTCTTGCAAGCCTCATGTTGTTTCTTACACAATGTGGAAAGAAAAGGAGTATGTTTCCCAAACAGCTTAAAATCCAGGAAAACGCACACTGCATCACTCTTTCCCAAACACGCTCTTTCAACTGATGCGTTGAGAGCATTCTTTAAAGCAGAAAGGAAGGGCCTTTTCCAGTGAAATTCAGACGGGCATCTACAAAAGTCATATATATTGGATGCAGAGTGCAATAGCATGATGGACTTCATGTTCTCGATGAAAACCTTACATTTCAAAGAGACCTGAAGTAGGAATTTCACAAAAAGACGTGTTTGCGTCTCTCCTGTGAAAGGAGCTCTAACTTGTGTATTCAGTGCTTGAGAGTGTAACACTCTACATAGGTTACACAGCGTTTTGAGAGCACCAACATGCTTAAAACTGAAACTGCTACAAAGTGTGTGTAGCATACAGGAAGAAGGCTTGTCATTTCAAAGAAAGAAGAGGAAACCAAAATCCAGGTAGTGAAACGAGCACACCATTATGGGAGATGTGCATGTGGATAGCTTCAAGCAGCAGCTCTGTGTGGACACTTGGAAACAGCGCTCTGAAAAAATTTCTTAGGGGCGGGATTTGGGCAAAGTTGAAAGACCTTCCAAAACCCACCCTACGGAACTTAGCCAAACTATGAATGTTGCCATAAGCTCCTGAACGAAAGGTGCTTCTATGACACAACCCCCGAGCAGGTAGCTACATTCTGCACAGTACAAAATGCATATGAATTCCTGTCTGAAAACTCACTCCAGAAGGATGAAATGCGTGTGTTTCTCTCTGAAAGAACACTCAGCCACTAGGCTTTTGCTTGCTCCTTCAAAGTCTTTATAGAAACGTGTGTTTTCACTCCTGGAATACGTTTTGGGATGCATTGTTTCAATCTCTTGCAAGCCTCATGTTATATCTTACTCAATGTGAAAAAATAAGGAGTATGTTTCCCAAATCATTTGAAATCCAGGAAAAGGCACACTGCATCACTCTTGCTCAAACACGCTCTTTCTCCTAATGTGTTGAGAACTTTCAACAAACCGGAAAAGAAGGGCACTTTGTAGGTAAATTCAGATGGGCATGTACAAGAGTTCATTTCTATTGGTTGCAGAGTGCAAAAGCATGATTGACTTCATCTTCTCCATGAAACCCTTACATTTCCAAGTGACCTGAAGTAGGACATTTACAAAGGATGTGTTTGTGTGTCCGTAGTGAAACGAGCTCTAAGTTGTGTATTCAGTGTTGGAGCGTGACACGCTGTATATAGGATACACAACGATTTGAAGGCACCAACATGCTTCAGACTGAAACTGCTACAAGGTGTGTGTAGCATGCAGGAAGAAGGCTTGTCATTTCAAAGAGAGAAGAGGAAACCAAAATCCAGGTACTGAAACGAGCACACCAGTATGGGAGATGTGCATGTGGACAGCTTCAAGCAGCAGCTCTGTGTGGACTCTTGGAAACAGCGCTGTGACAAAATTTCGTACGAAGCGGGATTTGGCCAAAGTTGAAAGACCTTCCAAAACCAACCCTAAAGAACTTAGCCAAACAATGAATGTTGCAATAAGGTCCTGCACGAAAGGTGCTCCTCTGACACAACCCCCGAGCAGGTAGCTACATTCTGCACAGTACAAAATGCATATGAATTCCAGGCTGAAAACTCACTCCAGAAGGAGGAAATGCATGTGTTCCTCTCTGAAAGAACACTCAGCAACTAGGCTTTTGCTTGCTCCTTCAAAGTCTTTGTAGAAACGTGTGTTTTCACTGCTTGAATACGTTTTGAGATGCATTGTTTCAATCTCTTGCAAGCCTCATGTTGTTTCTTACACAATGTGGAAAAACACGGAGTATGTTCCCCAAATCACTTGAAATCCAGGGAAACGCACACTGCATCACTCTTGCCCAAACACGCTCTTTCACCTAATGCGTTGAGAACATTCTTTAAAGCAGAAAGGAAGGGCATTATGCAGTGAATTTGACGGGCATCTACAAAAGTCATTTCTATGGGTTGCAGAGCGCAAAAGCATGATTAAGTTCATGTTCTCGATGAAACCCTTACATTTCCAAGTGACCTGAAGTAGGACTCTTACAAAAGGATGCGTTTGCGTGTGTGTGCTGAAACGAGCTCTACGTTGTGTATTCAGTGTTGGATAGTGACACACTCTACATAGGTTACACAGCGTTTTGAAGGCACCAACATGCTTCAAACTGAAACTGCTACAAGGTGTGTGTAGCATGCAGAAAGAAGGCTTGTCATTTCAAAGAAAGAAGAGGAAACCAAAATCCAGGTAGTGTAACGAGAACACCAGTATGGGAGATGTGCATGTGGACAGGTTCAAAGAGAAGCTCTGTGTGGACACTTGGAAACATCGCTGTGACAAAATTTCGTACGAAGGGGCATTTGTCCAAAGTTGAAAGACCTTCCAAAACCAACCCTAAAGAACTTAGCTAAACAACGAATGTTGCAATCAGCTCCTGCACGAAAGGTGCTTCTATGACACAACCCCTGAACAGGTAGCTACATTCTGCGCAGTACAAAATGCATATGAACTCCAGGCTGAAAACTCACTCCAGAAGGAGGAAATGCATGTGTTTTGCTCTGAAACAACACTCAGGCACTAGGCTTTTGCTTGCCCCTTCAAAGTCTTTGTAGAAACGTGTGTTTTCACTGTTTGAATACGTTTTGAGATGCATTGTTTCAATCTCTTGCAAGCCTCATGTTGTTTCTTACACAATGTGGAAAAAAAAGGAGTATGTTTCCCAAACAGCTTAAAATCCAGGAAAACGCACACTGCATCACTCTTTCCCAAACACGCTCTTTCAACTGATGCGTTGAGAGCATTCTTTAAAGCAGAAAGGAAGGGCCTTTTCCAGTGAAATTCAGACGGGCATCTACAAAAGTCATATATATTGGATGCAGAGAGCAATAGCATGATGGACTTCATGTTCTCGTAGAAACCTTACATTTCAAAGAGACCTGAAGTAGGCATTTCACAAAAAGACGTGTTTGCGTCTCTCCTGTGAAAGGAGCTCTAACTTGTGTATTCAGTGCTTGAGAGTGTAACACTCTACATAGGTTACACAGCGTTTTGAGAGCACCAACATGCTTAAAACTGAAACTGCTACAAAGTGTGTGTAGCATACAGGAAGAAGGCTTGTCATTTCAAAGAAAGAAGAGGAAACCAAAATCCAGGTAGTGAAACGAGCACACCATTATGGGAGATGTGCATGTGGATAGCTTCAAGCAGCAGCTCTGTGTGGACACTTGGAAACAGCGCTCTGAAAAAATTTCTTAGGGGCGGGATTTGGGCAAAGTTGAAAGACCTTCCAAAACCCACCCTACGGAACTTAGCCAAACTATGAATGTTGCCATAAGCTCCTGAACGAAAGGTGCTTCTATGACACAACCCCCGAGCAGGTAGCTACATTCTGCACAGTACAAAATGCATATGAATTCCTGTCTGAAAACTCACTCCAGAAGGATGAAATGCGTGTGTTTCTCTCTGAAAGAACACTCAGCCACTAGGCTTTTGCTTGCTCCTTCAAAGTCTTTATAGAAACGTGTGTTTTCACTCCTGGAATACGTTTTGGGATGCATTGTTTCAATCTCTTGCAAGCCTCATGTTATATCTTACTCAATGTCAAAAAATAAGGAGTATGTTTCCCAAATCATTTGAAATCCAGGAAAAGGCACACTGCATCACTCTTGCTCAAACACGCTCTTTCTCCTAATGTGTTGAGAACTTTCAACAAACCGGAAAAGAAGGGCACTTTGTAGGTAAATTCAGATGGGCATGTACAAGAGTTCATTTCTATTGGTTGCAGAGTGCAAAAGCATGATTGACTTCATCTTCTCCATGAAACCCTTACATTTCCAAGTGACCTGAAGTAGGACATTTACAAAGGATGTGTTTGTGTGTCCGTAGTGAAACGAGCTCTAAGTTGTGTATTCAGTGTTGGAGCGTGACACGCTGTATATAGGATACACAACGATTTGAAGGCACCAACATGCTTCAGACTGAAACTGCTACAAGGTGTGTGTAGCATGCAGGAAGAAGGCTTGTCATTTCAAAGAGAGAAGAGGAAACCAAAATCCAGGTACTGAAACGAGCACACCAGTATGGGAGATGTGCATGTGGACAGCTTCAAGCAGCAGCTCTGTGTGGACTCTTGGAAACAGCGCTGTGACAAAATTTCGTACGAAGCGGGATTTGGCCAAAGTTGAAAGACCTTCCAAAACCAACCCTAAAGAACTTAGCCAAACAATGAATGTTGCAATAAGCTCCTGCACGAAAGGTGCTCCTCTGACACAACCCCCGAGCAGGTAGCTACATTCTGCACAGTACAAAATGCATATGAATTCCAGGCTGAAAACTCACTCCAGAAGGAGGAAATGCATGTGTTCCTCTCTGAAAGAACACTCAGCAACTAGGCTTTTGCTTGCTCCTTCAAAGTCTTTGTAGAAACGTGTGTTTTCACTGCTTGAATACGTTTTGAGATGCATTGTTTCAATCTCTTGCAAGCCTCATGTTGTTTCTTACACAATGTGGAAAAACACGGAGTATGTTCCCCAAATCACTTGAAATCCAGGGAAACGCACACTGCATCACTCTTGCCCAAACACGCTCTTTCACCTAATGCGTTGAGAACATTCTTTAAAGCAGAAAGGAAGGGCATTATGCAGTGAATTTGACGGGCATCTACAAAAGTCATTTCTATGGGTTGCAGAGCGCAAAAGCATGATTAAGTTCATGTTCTCAATGAAACCCTTACATTTCCAAGTGACCTGAAGTAGGACTCTTACAAAAGGATGCGTTTGCGTGTGTGTGCTGAAACTAGCTCTAAGTTGTGTATTCAGTGTTGGATAGTGACACACTCTACATAGGTTACACAGCGTTTTGAAGGCACCAACATGCTTCAAACTGAAACTGCTACAAGGTGTGTGTAGCATGCAGAAAGAAGGCTTGTCATTTCAAAGAAAGAAGAGGAAACCAAAATCCAGGTAGTGTAACGAGAACACCAGTATGGGAGATGTGCATGTGGACAGGTTCAAAGAGAAGCTCTGTGTGGACACTTGGAAACATCGCTGTGACAAAATTTCGTACGAAGGGGCATTTGTCCAAAGTTGAAAGACCTTCCAAAACCAACCCTAAAGAACTTAGCTAAACAACGAATGTTGCAATCAGCTCCTGCACGAAAGGTGCTTCTATGACACAACCCCTGAACAGGTAGCTACATTCTGCGCAGTACAAAATGCATATGAACTCCAGGCTGAAAACTCACTCCAGAAGGAGGAAATGCATGTGTTTTGCTCTGAAACAACACTCAGGCACTAGGCTTTTGCTTGCCCCTTCAAAGTCTTTGTAGAAACGTGTGTTTTCACTGTTTGAATACGTTTTGAGATGCATTGTTTCAATCTCTTGCAAGCCTCATGTTGTTTCTTACACAATGTGGAAAAAAAAGGAGTATGTTTCCCAAACAGCTTAAAATCCAGGAAAACGCACACTGCATCACTCTTTCCCAAACACGCTCTTTCAACTGATGCGTTGAGAGCATTCTTTAAAGCAGAAAGGAAGGGCCTTTTCCAGTGAAATTCAGACGGGCATCTACAAAAGTCATATATATTGGATGCAGAGTGCAATAGCATGATGGACTTCATGTTCTCGATGAAAACCTTACATTTCAAAGAGACCTGAAGTAGGAATTTCACAAAAAGACGTGTTTGCGTCTCTCCTGTGAAAGGAGCTCTAACTTGTGTATTCAGTGCTTGAGAGTGTAACACTCTACATAGGTTACACAGCGTTTTGAGAGCACCAACATGCTTAAAACTGAAACTGCTACAAAGTGTGTGTAGCATACAGGAAGAAGGCTTGTCATTTCAAAGAAAGAAGAGGAAACCAAAATCCAGGTAGTGAAACGAGCACACCATTATGGGAGATGTGCATGTGGATAGCTTCAAGCAGCAGCTCTGTGTGGACACTTGGAAACAGCGCTCTGAAAAAATTTCTTAGGGGCGGGATTTGGGCAAAGTTGAAAGACCTTCCAAAACCCACCCTACGGAACTTAGCCAAACTATGAATGTTGCCATAAGCTCCTGAACGAAAGGTGCTTCTATGACACAACCCCCGAGCAGGTAGCTACATTCTGCACAGTACAAAATGCATATGAATTCCTGTCTGAAAACTCACTCCAGAAGGATGAAATGCGTGTGTTTCTCTCTGAAAGAACACTCAGCCACTAGGCTTTTGCTTGCTCCTTCAAAGTCTTTATAGAAACGTGTGTTTTCACTCCTGGAATACGTTTTGGGATGCATTGTTTCAATCTCTTGCAAGCCTCATGTTATATCTTACTCAATGTGAAAAAATAAGGAGTATGTTTCCCAAATCATTTGAAATCCAGGAAAAGGCACACTGCATCACTCTTGCTCAAACACGCTCTTTCTCCTAATGTGTTGAGAACTTTCAACAAACCGGAAAAGAAGGGCACTTTGTAGGTAAATTCAGATGGGCATGTACAAGAGTTCATTTCTATTGGTTGCAGAGTGCAAAAGCATGATTGACTTCATCTTCTCCATGAAACCCTTACATTTCCAAGTGACCTGAAGTAGGACATTTACAAAGGATGTGTTTGTGTGTCCGTAGTGAAACGAGCTCTAAGTTGTGTATTCAGTGTTGGAGCGTGACACGCTGTATATAGGATACACAACGATTTGAAGGCACCAACATGCTTCAGACTGAAACTGCTACAAGGTGTGTGTAGCATGCAGGAAGAAGGCTTGTCATTTCAAAGAGAGAAGAGGAAACCAAAATCCAGGTACTGAAACGAGCACACCAGTATGGGAGATGTGCATGTGGACAGCTTCAAGCAGCAGCTCTGTGTGGACTCTTGGAAACAGCGCTGTGACAAAATTTCGTACGAAGCGGGATTTGGCCAAAGTTGAAAGACCTTCCAAAACCAACCCTAAAGAACTTAGCCAAACAATGAATGTTGCAATAAGGTCCTGCACGAAAGGTGCTCCTCTGACACAACCCCCGAGCAGGTAGCTACATTCTGCACAGTACAAAATGCATATGAATTCCAGGCTGAAAACTCACTCCAGAAGGAGGAAATGCATGTGTTCCTCTCTGAAAGAACACTCAGCAACTAGGCTTTTGCTTGCTCCTTCAAACTCTTTGTAGAAACGTGTGTTTTCACTGCTTGAATACGTTTTGAGATGCATTGTTTCAATCTCTTGCAAGCCTCATGTTGTTTCTTACACAATGTGGAAAAACACGGAGTATGTTCCCCAAATCACTTGAAATCCAGGGAAACGCACACTGCATCACTCTTGCCCAAACACGCTCTTTCACCTAATGCGTTGAGAACATTCTTTAAAGCAGAAAGGAAGGGCATTATGCAGTGAATTTGACGGGCATCTACAAAAGTCATTTCTATGGGTTGCAGAGCGCAAAAGCATGATTAAGTTCATGTTCTCGATGAAACCCTTACATTTCCAAGTGACCTGAAGTAGGACTCTTACAAAAGGATGCGTTTGCGTGTGTGTGCTGAAACGAGCTCTACGTTGTGTATTCAGTGTTGGATAGTGACACACTCTACATAGGTTACACAGCGTTTTGAAGGCACCAACATGCTTCAAACTGAAACTGCTACAAGGTGTGTGTAGCATGCAGAAAGAAGGCTTGTCATTTCAAAGAAAGAAGAGGAAACCAAAATCCAGGTAGTGTAACGAGAACACCAGTATGGGAGATGTGCATGTGGACAGGTTCAAAGAGAAGCTCTGTGTGGACACTTGGAAACATCGCTGTGACAAAATTTCGTACGAAGGGGCATTTGTCCAAAGTTGAAAGACCTTCCAAAACCAACCCTAAAGAACTTAGCTAAACAACGAATGTTGCAATCAGCTCCTGCACGAAAGGTGCTTCTATGACACAACCCCTGAACAGGTAGCTACATTCTGCGCAGTACAAAATGCATATGAACTCCAGGCTGAAAACTCACTCCAGAAGGAGGAAATGCATGTGTTTTGCTCTGAAACAACACTCAGGCACTAGGCTTTTGCTTGCCCCTTCAAAGTCTTTGTAGAAACGTGTGTTTTCACTGTTTGAATACGTTTTGAGATGCATTGTTTCAATCTCTTGCAAGCCTCATGTTGTTTCTTACACAATGTGGAAAAAAAAGGAGTATGTTTCCCAAACAGCTTAAAATCCAGGAAAACGCACACTGCATCACTCTTTCCCAAACACGCTCTTTCAACTGATGCGTTGAGAGCATTCTTTAAAGCAGAAAGGAAGGGCCTTTTCCAGTGAAATTCAGACGGGCATCTACAAAAGTCATATATATTGGATGCAGAGTGCAATAGCATGATGGACTTCATGTTCTCGATGAAAACCTTACATTTCAAAGAGACCTGAAGTAGGAATTTCACAAAAAGACGTGTTTGCGTCTCTCCTGTGAAAGGAGCTCTAACTTGTGTATTCAGTGCTTGAGAGTGTAACACTCTACATAGGTTACACAGCGTTTTGAGAGCACCAACATGCTTAAAACTGAAACTGCTACAAAGTGTGTGTAGCATACAGGAAGAAGGCTTGTCATTTCAAAGAAAGAAGAGGAAACCAAAATCCAGGTAGTGAAACGAGCACACCATTATGGGAGATGTGCATGTGGATAGCTTCAAGCAGCAGCTCTGTGTGGACACTTGGAAACAGCGCTCTGAAAAAATTTCTTAGGGGCGGGATTTGGGCAAAGTTGAAAGACCTTCCAAAACCCACCCTACGGAACTTAGCCAAACTATGAATGTTGCCATAAGCTCCTGAACGAAAGGTGCTTCTATGACACAACCCCCGAGCAGGTAGCTACATTCTGCACAGTACAAAATGCATATGAATTCCTGTCTGAAAACTCACTCCAGAAGGATGAAATGCGTGTGTTTCTCTCTGAAAGAACACTCAGCCACTAGGCTTTTGCTTGCTCCTTCAAAGTCTTTATAGAAACGTGTGTTTTCACTCCTGGAATACGTTTTGGGATGCATTGTTTCAATCTCTTGCAAGCCTCATGTTATATCTTACTCAATGTGAAAAAATAAGGAGTATGTTTCCCAAATCATTTGAAATCCAGGAAAAGGCACACTGCATCACTCTTGCTCAAACACGCTCTTTCTCCTAATGTGTTGAGAACTTTCAACAAACCGGAAAAGAAGGGCACTTTGTAGGTAAATTCAGATGGGCATGTACAAGAGTTCATTTCTATTGGTTGCAGAGTGCAAAAGCATGATTGACTTCATCTTCTCCATGAAACCCTTACATTTCCAAGTGACCTGAAGTAGGACATTTACAAAGGATGTGTTTGTGTGTCCGTAGTGAAACGAGCTCTAAGTTGTGTATTCAGTGTTGGAGCGTGACACGCTGTATATAGGATACACAACGATTTGAAGGCACCAACATGCTTCAGACTGAAACTGCTACAAGGTGTGTGTAGCATGCAGGAAGAAGGCTTGTCATTTCAAAGAGAGAAGAGGAAACCAAAATCCAGGTACTGAAACGAGCACACCAGTATGGGAGATGTGCATGTGGACAGGTTCAAAGAGAAGCTCTGTGTGGACACTTGGAAACATCGCTGTGACAAAATTTCGTACGAAGGGGCATTTGTCCAAAGTTGAAAGACCTTCCAAAACCAACCCTAAAGAACTTAGCTAAACAACGAATGTTGCAATCAGCTCCTGCACGAAAGGTGCTTCTATGACACAACCCCTGAACAGGTAGCTACATTCTGCGCAGTACAAAATGCATATGAACTCCAGGCTGAAAACTCACTCCAGAAGGAGGAAATGCATGTGTTTTGCTCTGAAACAACACTCAGGCACTAGGCTTTTGCTTGCCCCTTCAAAGTCTTTGTAGAAACGTGTGTTTTCACTGTTTGAATACGTTTTGAGATGCATTGTTTCAATCTCTTGCAAGCCTCATGTTGTTTCTTACACAATGTGGAAAAAAAAGGAGTATGTTTCCCAAACAGCTTAAAATCCAGGAAAACGCACACTGCATCACTCTTTCCCAAACACGCTCTTTCAACTGATGCGTTGAGAGCATTCTTTAAAGCAGAAAGGAAGGGCCTTTTCCAGTGAAATTCAGACGGGCATCTACAAAAGTCATATATATTGGATGCAGAGTGCAATAGCATGATGGACTTCATGTTCTCGATGAAAACCTTACATTTCAAAGAGACCTGAAGTAGGAATTTCACAAAAAGACGTGTTTGCGTCTCTCCTGTGAAAGGAGCTCTAACTTGTGTATTCAGTGCTTGAGAGTGTAACACTCTACATAGGTTACACAGCGTTTTGAGAGCACCAACATGCTTAAAACTGAAACTGCTACAAAGTGTGTGTAGCATACAGGAAGAAGGCTTGTCATTTCAAAGAAAGAAGAGGAAACCAAAATCCAGGTAGTGAAACGAGCACACCATTATGGGAGATGTGCATGTGGATAGCTTCAAGCAGCAGCTCTGTGTGGACACTTGGAAACAGCGCTCTGAAAAAATTTCTTAGGGGCGGGATTTGGGCAAAGTTGAAAGACCTTCCAAAACCCACCCTACGGAACTTAGCCAAACTATGAATGTTGCCATAAGCTCCTGAACGAAAGGTGCTTCTATGACACAACCCCCGAGCAGGTAGCTACATTCTGCACAGTACAAAATGCATATGAATTCCAGGCTGAAAACTCACTCCAGAAGGAGGAAATGCATGTGTTCCTCTCTGAAAGAACACTCAGCAACTAGGCTTTTGCTTGCTCCTTCAAAGTCTTTGTAGAAACGTGTGTTTTCACTGCTTGAATACGTTTTGAGATGCATTGTTTCAATCTCTTGCAAGCCTCATGTTGTTTCTTACACAATGTGGAAAAACACGGAGTATGTTCCCCAAATCACTTGAAATCCAGGGAAACGCACACTGCATCACTCTTGCCCAAACACGCTCTTTCACCTAATGCGTTGAGAACATTCTTTAAAGCAGAAAGGAAGGGCATTATGCAGTGAATTTGACGGGCATCTACAAAAGTCATTTCTATGGGTTGCAGAGCGCAAAAGCATGATTAAGTTCATGTTCTCGATGAAACCCTTACATTTCCAAGTGACCTGAAGTAGGACTCTTACAAAAGGATGCGTTTGCGTGTGTGTGCTGAAACGAGCTCTACGTTGTGTATTCAGTGTTGGATAGTGACACACTCTACATAGGTTACACAGCGTTTTGAAGGCACCAACATGCTTCAAACTGAAACTGCTACAAGGTGTGTGTAGCATGCAGAAAGAAGGCTTGTCATTTCAAAGAAAGAAGAGGAAACCAAAATCCAGGTAGTGTAACAAGAACACCAGTATGGGAGATGTGCATGTGGACAGGTTCAAAGAGAAGCTCTGTGTGGACACTTGGAAACATAGCTGTGACAAAATTTCGTACGAAGGGGCATTTGTCCAAAGTTGAAAGACCTTCCAAAACCAACCCTAAAGAACTTAGCTAAACAACGAATGTTGCAATCAGCTCCTGCACGAAAGGTGCTTCTATGACACAACCCCTGAACAGGTAGCTACATTCTGCGCAGTACAAAATGCATATGAACTCCAGGCTGAAAACTCACTCCAGAAGGAGGAAATGCATGTGTTTTGCTCTGAAACAACACTCAGGCACTAGGCTTTTGCTTGCCCCTTCAAAGTCTTTGTAGAAACGTGTGTTTTCACTGTTTGAATACGTTTTGAGATGCATTGTTTCAATCTCTTGCAAGCCTCATGTTGTTTCTTACACAATGTGGAAAAAAAAGGAGTATGTTTCCCAAACAGCTTAAAATCCAGGAAAACGCACACTGCATCACTCTTTCCCAAACACGCTCTTTCAACTGATGCGTTGAGAGCATTCTTTAAAGCAGAAAGGAAGGGCCTTTTCCAGTGAAATTCAGACGGGCATCTACAAAAGTCATATATATTGGATGCAGAGTGCAATAGCATGATGGACTTCATGTTCTCGATGAAAACCTTACATTTCAAAGAGACCTGAAGTAGGAATTTCACAAAAAGACCTGTTTGCGTCTCTCCTGTGAAAGGAGCTCTAACTTGTGTATTCAGTGCTTGAGAGTGTAACACTCTACATAGGTTACACAGCGTTTTGAGAGCACCAACATGCTTAAAACTGAAACTGCTACAAAGTGTGTGTAGCATACAGGAAGAAGGCTTGTCATTTCAAAGAAAGAAGAGGAAACCAAAATCCAGGTAGTGAAACGAGCACACCATTATGGGAGATGTGCATGTGGATAGCTTCAAGCAGCAGCTCTGTGTGGACACTTGGAAACAGCGCTCTGAAAAAATTTCTTAGGGGCGGGATTTGGGCAAAGTTGAAAGACCTTCCAAAACCCACCCTACGGAACTTAGCCAAACTATGAATGTTGCCATAAGCTCCTGAACGAAAGGTGCTTCTATGACACAACCCCCGAGCAGGTAGCTACATTCTGCACAGTACAAAATGCATATGAATTCCTGTCTGAAAACTCACTCCAGAAGGATGAAATGCGTGTGTTTCTCTCTGAAAGAACACTCAGCCACTAGGCTTTTGCTTGCTCCTTCAAAGTCTTTATAGAAACGTGTGTTTTCACTCCTGGAATACGTTTTGGGATGCATTGTTTCAATCTCTTGCAAGCCTCATGTTATATCTTACTCAATGTGAAAAAATAAGGAGTATGTTTCCCAAATCATTTGAAATCCAGGAAAAGGCACACTGCATCACTCTTGCTCAAACACGCTCTTTCTCCTAATGTGTTGAGAACTTTCAACAAACCGGAAAAGAAGGGCACTTTGTAGGTAAATTCAGATGGGCATGTACAAGAGTTCATTTCTATTGGTTGCAGAGTGCAAAAGCATGATTGACTTCATCTTCTCCATGAAACCCTTACATTTCCAAGTGACCTGAAGTAGGACATTTACAAAGGATGTGTTTGTGTGTCCGTAGTGAAACGAGCTCTAAGTTGTGTATTCAGTGTTGGAGCGTGACACGCTGTATATAGGATACACAACGATTTGAAGGCACCAACATGCTTCAGACTGAAACTGCTACAAGGTGTGTGTAGCATGCAGGAAGAAGGCTTGTCATTTCAAAGAGAGAAGAGGAAACCAAAATCCAGGTACTGAAACGAGCACACCAGTATGGGAGATGTGCATGTGGACAGGTTCAAAGAGAAGCTCTGTGTGGACACTTGGAAACATCGCTGTGACAAAATTTCGTACGAAGGGGCATTTGTCCAAAGTTGAAAGACCTTCCAAAACCAACCCTAAAGAACTTAGCTAAACAACGAATGTTGCAATCAGCTCCTGCACGAAAGGTGCTTCTATGACACAACCCCTGAACAGGTAGCTACATTCTGCGCAGTACAAAATGCATATGAACTCCAGGCTGAAAACTCACTCCAGAAGGAGGAAATGCATGTGTTTTGCTCTGAAACAACACTCAGGCACTAGGCTTTTGCTTGCCCCTTCAAAGTCTTTGTAGAAACGTGTGTTTTCACTGTTTGAATACGTTTTGAGATGCATTGTTTCAATCTCTTGCAAGCCTCATGTTGTTTCTTACACAATGTGGAAAAAAAAGGAGTATGTTTCCCAAACAGCTTAAAATCCAGGAAAACGCACACTGCATCACTCTTTCCCAAACACGCTCTTTCAACTGATGCGTTGAGAGCATTCTTTAAAGCAGAAAGGAAGGGCCTTTTCCAGTGAAATTCAGACGGGCATCTACAAAAGTCATATATATTGGATGCAGAGTGCAATAGCATGATGGACTTCATGTTCTCGATGAAAACCTTACATTTCAAAGAGACCTGAAGTAGGAATTTCACAAAAAGACGTGTTTGCGTCTCTCCTGTGAAAGGAGCTCTAACTTGTGTATTCAGTGCTTGAGAGTGTAACACTCTACATAGGTTACACAGCGTTTTGAGAGCACCAACATGCTTAAAACTGAAACTGCTACAAAGTGTGTGTAGCATACAGGAAGAAGGCTTGTCATTTCAAAGAAAGAAGAGGAAACCAAAATCCAGGTAGTGAAACGAGCACACCATTATGGGAGATGTGCATGTGGATAGCTTCAAGCAGCAGCTCTGTGTGGACACTTGGAAACAGCGCTCTGAAAAAATTTCTTAGGGGCGGGATTTGGGCAAAGTTGAAAGACCTTCCAAAACCCACCCTACGGAACTTAGCCAAACTATGAATGTTGCCATAAGCTCCTGAACGAAAGGTGCTTCTATGACACAACCCCCGAGCAGGTAGCTACATTCTGCACAGTACAAAATGCATATGAATTCCTGTCTGAAAACTCACTCCAGAAGGATGAAATGCGTGTGTTTCTCTCTGAAAGAACACTCAGCCACTAGGCTTTTGCTTGCTCCTTCAAAGTCTTTATAGAAACGTGTGTTTTCACTCCTGGAATACGTTTTGGGATGCATTGTTTCAATCTCTTGCAAGCCTCATGTTATATCTTACTCAATGTGAAAAAATAAGGAGTATGTTTCCCAAATCATTTGAAATCCAGGAAAAGGCACACTGCATCACTCTTGCTCAAACACGCTCTTTCTCCTAATGTGTTGAGAACTTTCAACAAACCGGAAAAGAAGGGCACTTTGTAGGTAAATTCAGATGGGCATGTACAAGAGTTCATTTCTATTGGTTGCAGAGTGCAAAAGCATGATTGACTTCATCTTCTCCATGAAACCCTTACATTTCCAAGTGACCTGAAGTAGGACATTTACAAAGGATGTGTTTGTGTGTCCGTAGTGAAACGAGCTCTAAGTTGTGTATTCAGTGTTGGAGCGTGACACGCTGTATATAGGATACACAACGATTTGAAGGCACCAACATGCTTCAGACTGAAACTGCTACAAGGTGTGTGTAGCATGCAGGAAGAAGGCTTGTCATTTCAAAGAGAGAAGAGGAAACCAAAATCCAGGTACTGAAACGAGCACACCAGTATGGGAGATGTGCATGTGGACAGCTTCAAGCAGCAGCTCTGTGTGGACTCTTGGAAACAGCGCTGTGACAAAATTTCGTACGAAGCGGGATTTGGCCAAAGTTGAAAGACCTTCCAAAACCAACCCTAAAGAACTTAGCCAAACAATGAATGTTGCAATAAGCTCCTGCACGAAAGGTGCTCCTCTGACACAACCCCCGAGCAGGTAGCTACATTCTGCACAGTACAAAATGCATATGAATTCCAGGCTGAAAACTCACTCCAGAAGGAGGAAGTGCATGTGTTCCTCTCTGAAAGAACACTCAGCAACTAGGCTTTTGCTTGCTCCTTCAAAGTCTTTGTAGAAACGTGTGTTTTCACTGCTTGAATACGTTTTGAGATGCATTGTTTCAATCTCTTGCAAGCCTCATGTTGTTTCTTACACAATGTGGAAAAACACGGAGTATGTTCCCCAAATCACTTGAAATCCAGGGAAACGCACACTGCATCACTCTTGCCCAAACACGCTCTTTCACCTAATGCGTTGAGAACATTCTTTAAAGCAGAAAGGAAGGGCATTATGCAGTGAATTTGACGGGCATCTACAAAAGTCATTTCTATGGGTTGCAGAGCGCAAAAGCATGATTAAGTTCATGTTCTCGATGAAACCCTTACATTTCCAAGTGACCTGAAGTAGGACTCTTACAAAAGGATGCGTTTGCGTGTGTGTGCTGAAACGAGCTCTAAGTTGTGTATTCAGTGTTGGATAGTGACACACTCTACATAGGTTACACAGCGTTTTGAAGGCACCAACATGCTTCAAACTGAAACTGCTACAAGGTGTGTGTAGCATGCAGAAAGAAGGCTTGTCATTTCAAAGAAAGAAGAGGAAACCAAAATCCAGGTAGTGTAACGAGAACACCAGTATGGGAGATGTGCATGTGGACAGGTTCAAAGAGAAGCTCTGTGTGGACACTTGGAAACATCGCTGTGACAAAATTTCGTACGAAGGGGCATTTGTCCAAAGTTGAAAGACCTTCCAAAACCAACCCTAAAGAACTTAGCTAAACAACGAATGTTGCAATCAGCTCCTGCACGAAAGGTGCTTCTATGACACAACCCCTGAACAGGTAGCTACATTCTGCGCAGTACAAAATGCATATGAACTCCAGGCTGAAAACTCACTCCAGAAGGAGGAAATGCATGTGTTTTGCTCTGAAACAACACTCAGGCACTAGGCTTTTGCTTGCCCCTTCAAAGTCTTTGTAGAAACGTGTGTTTTCACTGTTTGAATACGTTTTGAGATGCATTGTTTCAATCTCTTGCAAGCCTCATGTTGTTTCTTACACAATGTGGAAAAAAAAGGAGTATGTTTCCCAAACAGCTTAAAATCCAGGAAAACGCACACTGCATCACTCTTTCCCAAACACGCTCTTTCAACTGATGCGTTGAGAGCATTCTTTAAAGCAGAAAGGAAGGGCCTTTTCCAGTGAAATTCAGACGGGCATCTACAAAAGTCATATATATTGGATGCAGAGTGCAATAGCATGATGGACTTCATGTTCTCGATGAAAACCTTACATTTCAAAGAGACCTGAAGTAGGAATTTCACAAAAAGACGTGTTTGCGTCTCTCCTGTGAAAGGAGCTCTAACTTGTGTATTCAGTGCTTGAGAGTGTAACACTCTACATAGGTTACACAGCGTTTTGAGAGCACCAACATGCTTAAAACTGAAACTGCTACAAAGTGTGTGTAGCATACAGGAAGAAGGCTTGTCATTTCAAAGAA
Source organism: Miniopterus schreibersii (assembly GCF_964146895.1). Classification (NCBI taxonomy): domain Eukaryota; kingdom Metazoa; phylum Chordata; class Mammalia; order Chiroptera; family Miniopteridae; genus Miniopterus; species Miniopterus schreibersii. The sequence goes on along the minus strand of NC_138118.1, from coordinate 34,835,603 downwards.
AGAAGAGGAAACCAAAATCCAGGTAGTGAAACGAGCACACCATTATGGGAGATGTGCATGTGGATAGCTTCAAGCAGCAGCTCTGTGTGGACACTTGGAAACAGCGCTCTGAAAAAATTTCTTAGGGGCGGGATTTGGGCAAAGTTGAAAGACCTTCCAAAACCCACCCTACGGAACTTAGCCAAACTATGAATGTTGCCATAAGCTCCTGAACGAAAGGTGCTTCTATGACACAACCCCCGAGCAGGTAGCTACATTCTGCACAGTACAAAATGCATATGAATTCCTGTCTGAAAACTCACTCCAGAAGGATGAAATGCGTGTGTTTCTCTCTGAAAGAACACTCAGCCACTAGGCTTTTGCTTGCTCCTTCAAAGTCTTTATAGAAACGTGTGTTTTCACTCCTGGAATACGTTTTGGGATGCATTGTTTCAATCTCTTGCAAGCCTCATGTTATATCTTACTCAATGTGAAAAAATAAGGAGTATGTTTCCCAAATCATTTGAAATCCAGGAAAAGGCACACTGCATCACTCTTGCTCAAACACGCTCTTTCTCCTAATGTGTTGAGAACTTTCAACAAACCGGAAAAGAAGGGCACTTTGTAGGTAAATTCAGATGGGCATGTACAAGAGTTCATTTCTATTGGTTGCAGAGTGCAAAAGCATGATTGACTTCATCTTCTCCATGAAACCCTTACATTTCCAAGTGACCTGAAGTAGGACATTTACAAAGGATGTGTTTGTGTGTCCGTAGTGAAACGAGCTCTAAGTTGTGTATTCAGTGTTGGAGCGTGACACGCTGTATATAGGATACACAACGATTTGAAGGCACCAACATGCTTCAGACTGAAACTGCTACAAGGTGTGTGTAGCATGCAGGAAGAAGGCTTGTCATTTCAAAGAGAGAAGAGGAAACCAAAATCCAGGTACTGAAACGAGCACACCAGTATGGGAGATGTGCATGTGGACAGCTTCAAGCAGCAGCTCTGTGTGGACTCTTGGAAACAGCGCTGTGACAAAATTTCGTACGAAGCGGGATTTGGCCAAAGTTGAAAGACCTTCCAAAACCAACCCTAAAGAACTTAGCCAAACAATGAATGTTGCAATAAGCTCCTGCACGAAAGGTGCTCCTCTGACACAACCCCCGAGCAGGTAGCTACATTCTGCACAGTACAAAATGCATATGAATTCCAGGCTGAAAACTCACTCCAGAAGGAGGAAGTGCATGTGTTCCTCTCTGAAAGAACACTCAGCAACTAGGCTTTTGCTTGCTCCTTCAAAGTCTTTGTAGAAACGTGTGTTTTCACTGCTTGAATACGTTTTGAGATGCATTGTTTCAATCTCTTGCAAGCCTCATGTTGTTTCTTACACAATGTGGAAAAACACGGAGTATGTTCCCCAAATCACTTGAAATCCAGGGAAACGCACACTGCATCACTCTTGCCCAAACACGCTCTTTCACCTAATGCGTTGAGAACATTCTTTAAAGCAGAAAGGAAGGGCATTATGCAGTGAATTTGACGGGCATCTACAAAAGTCATTTCTATGGGTTGCAGAGCGCAAAAGCATGATTAAGTTCATGTTCTCGATGAAACCCTTACATTTCCAAGTGACCTGAAGTAGGACTCTTACAAAAGGATGCGTTTGCGTGTGTGTGCTGAAACGAGCTCTAAGTTGTGTATTCAGTGTTGGATAGTGACACACTCTACATAGGTTACACAGCGTTTTGAAGGCACCAACATGCTTCAAACTGAAACTGCTACAAGGTGTGTGTAGCATGCAGAAAGAAGGCTTGTCATTTCAAAGAAAGAAGAGGAAACCAAAATCCAGGTAGTGTAACGAGAACACCAGTATGGGAGATGTGCATGTGGACAGGTTCAAAGAGAAGCTCTGTGTGGACACTTGGAAACATCGCTGTGACAAAATTTCGTACGAAGGGGCATTTGTCCAAAGTTGAAAGACCTTCCAAAACCAACCCTAAAGAACTTAGCTAAACAACGAATGTTGCAATCAGCTCCTGCACGAAAGGTGCTTCTATGACACAACCCCTGAACAGGTAGCTACATTCTGCGCAGTACAAAATGCATATGAACTCCAGGCTGAAAACTCACTCCAGAAGGAGGAAATGCATGTGTTTTGCTCTGAAACAACACTCAGGCACTAGGCTTTTGCTTGCCCCTTCAAAGTCTTTGTAGAAACGTGTGTTTTCACTGTTTGAATACGTTTTGAGATGCATTGTTTCAATCTCTTGCAAGCCTCATGTTGTTTCTTACACAATGTGGAAAGAAAAGGAGTATGTTTCCCAAACAGCTTAAAATCCAGGAAAACGCACACTGCATCACTCTTTCCCAAACACGCTCTTTCAACTGATGCGTTGAGAGCATTCTTTAAAGCAGAAAGGAAGGGCCTTTTCCAGTGAAATTCAGACGGGCATCTACAAAAGTCATATATATTGGATGCAGAGTGCAATAGCATGATGGACTTCATGTTCTCGATGAAAACCTTACATTTCAAAGAGACCTGAAGTAGGAATTTCACAAAAAGACGTGTTTGCGTCTCTCCTGTGAAAGGAGCTCTAACTTGTGTATTCAGTGCTTGAGAGTGTAACACTCTACATAGGTTACACAGCGTTTTGAGAGCACCAACATGCTTAAAACTGAAACTGCTACAAAGTGTGTGTAGCATACAGGAAGAAGGCTTGTCATTTCAAAGAAAGAAGAGGAAACCAAAATCCAGGTAGTGAAACGAGCACACCATTATGGGAGATGTGCATGTGGATAGCTTCAAGCAGCAGCTCTGTGTGGACACTTGGAAACAGCGCTCTGAAAAAATTTCTTAGGGGCGGGATTTGGGCAAAGTTGAAAGACCTTCCAAAACCCACCCTACGGAACTTAGCCAAACTATGAATGTTGCCATAAGCTCCTGAACGAAAGGTGCTTCTATGACACAACCCCCGAGCAGGTAGCTACATTCTGCACAGTACAAAATGCATATGAATTCCTGTCTGAAAACTCACTCCAGAAGGATGAAATGCGTGTGTTTCTCTCTGAAAGAACACTCAGCCACTAGGCTTTTGCTTGCTCCTTCAAAGTCTTTATAGAAACGTGTGTTTTCACTCCTGGAATACGTTTTGGGATGCATTGTTTCAATCTCTTGCAAGCCTCATGTTATATCTTACTCAATGTGAAAAAATAAGGAGTATGTTTCCCAAATCATTTGAAATCCAGGAAAAGGCACACTGCATCACTCTTGCTCAAACACGCTCTTTCTCCTAATGTGTTGAGAACTTTCAACAAACCGGAAAAGAAGGGCACTTTGTAGGTAAATTCAGATGGGCATGTACAAGAGTTCATTTCTATTGGTTGCAGAGTGCAAAAGCATGATTGACTTCATCTTCTCCATGAAACCCTTACATTTCCAAGTGACCTGAAGTAGGACATTTACAAAGGATGTGTTTGTGTGTCCGTAGTGAAACGAGCTCTAAGTTGTGTATTCAGTGTTGGAGCGTGACACGCTGTATATAGGATACACAACGATTTGAAGGCACCAACATGCTTCAGACTGAAACTGCTACAAGGTGTGTGTAGCATGCAGGAAGAAGGCTTGTCATTTCAAAGAGAGAAGAGGAAACCAAAATCCAGGTACTGAAACGAGCACACCAGTATGGGAGATGTGCATGTGGACAGCTTCAAGCAGCAGCTCTGTGTGGACTCTTGGAAACAGCGCTGTGACAAAATTTCGTACGAAGCGGGATTTGGCCAAAGTTGAAAGACCTTCCAAAACCAACCCTAAAGAACTTAGCCAAACAATGAATGTTGCAATAAGCTCCTGCACGAAAGGTGCTCCTCTGACACAACCCCCGAGCAGGTAGCTACATTCTGCACAGTACAAAATGCATATGAATTCCAGGCTGAAAACTCACTCCAGAAGGAGGAAGTGCATGTGTTCCTCTCTGAAAGAACACTCAGCAACTAGGCTTTTGCTTGCTCCTTCAAAGTCTTTGTAGAAACGTGTGTTTTCACTGCTTGAATACGTTTTGAGATGCATTGTTTCAATCTCTTGCAAGCCTCATGTTGTTTCTTACACAATGTGGAAAAACACGGAGTATGTTCCCCAAATCACTTGAAATCCAGGGAAACGCACACTGCATCACTCTTGCCCAAACACGCTCTTTCACCTAATGCGTTGAGAACATTCTTTAAAGCAGAAAGGAAGGGCATTATGCAGTGAATTTGACGGGCATCTACAAAAGTCATTTCTATGGGTTGCAGAGCGCAAAAGCATGATTAAGTTCATGTTCTCGATGAAACCCTTACATTTCCAAGTGACCTGAAGTAGGACTCTTACAAAAGGATGCGTTTGCGTGTGTGTGCTGAAACGAGCTCTAAGTTGTGTATTCAGTGTTGGATAGTGACACACTCTACATAGGTTACACAGCGTTTTGAAGGCACCAACATGCTTCAAACTGAAACTGCTACAAGGTGTGTGTAGCATGCAGAAAGAAGGCTTGTCATTTCAAAGAAAGAAGAGGAAACCAAAATCCAGGTAGTGTAACGAGAACACCAGTATGGGAGATGTGCATGTGGACAGGTTCAAAGAGAAGCTCTGTGTGGACACTTGGAAACATCGCTGTGACAAAATTTCGTACGAAGGGGCATTTGTCCAAAGTTGAAAGACCTTCCAAAACCAACCCTAAAGAACTTAGCTAAACAACGAATGTTGCAATCAGCTCCTGCACGAAAGGTGCTTCTATGACACAACCCCTGAACAGGTAGCTACATTCTGCGCAGTACAAAATGCATATGAACTCCAGGCTGAAAACTCACTCCAGAAGGAGGAAATGCATGTGTTTTGCTCTGAAACAACACTCAGGCACTAGGCTTTTGCTTGCCCCTTCAAAGTCTTTGTAGAAACGTGTGTTTTCACTGTTTGAATACGTTTTGAGATGCATTGTTTCAATCTCTTGCAAGCCTCATGTTGTTTCTTACACAATGTGGAAAGAAAAGGAGTATGTTTCCCAAACAGCTTAAAATCCAGGAAAACGCACACTGCATCACTCTTTCCCAAACACGCTCTTTCAACTGATGCGTTGAGAGCATTCTTTAAAGCAGAAAGGAAGGGCCTTTTCCAGTGAAATTCAGACGGGCATCTACAAAAGTCATATATATTGGATGCAGAGTGCAATAGCATGATGGACTTCATGTTCTCGATGAAAACCTTACATTTCAAAGAGACCTGAAGTAGGAATTTCACAAAAAGACGTGTTTGCGTCTCTCCTGTGAAAGGAGCTCTAACTTGTGTATTCAGTGCTTGAGAGTGTAACACTCTACATAGGTTACACAGCGTTTTGAGAGCACCAACATGCTTAAAACTGAAACTGCTACAAAGTGTGTGTAGCATACAGGAAGAAGGCTTGTCATTTCAAAGAAAGAAGAGGAAACCAAAATCCAGGTAGTGAAACGAGCACACCATTATGGGAGATGTGCATGTGGATAGCTTCAAGCAGCAGCTCTGTGTGGACACTTGGAAACAGCGCTCTGAAAAAATTTCTTAGGGGCGGGATTTGGGCAAAGTTGAAAGACCTTCCAAAACCCACCCTACGGAACTTAGCCAAACTATGAATGTTGCCATAAGCTCCTGAACGAAAGGTGCTTCTATGACACAACCCCCGAGCAGGTAGCTACATTCTGCACAGTACAAAATGCATATGAATTCCTGTCTGAAAACTCACTCCAGAAGGATGAAATGCGTGTGTTTCTCTCTGAAAGAACACTCAGCCACTAGGCTTTTGCTTGCTCCTTCAAAGTCTTTATAGAAACGTGTGTTTTCACTCCTGGAATACGTTTTGGGATGCATTGTTTCAATCTCTTGCAAGCCTCATGTTATATCTTACTCAATGTGAAAAAATAAGGAGTATGTTTCCCAAATCATTTGAAATCCAGGAAAAGGCACACTGCATGACTCTTGCTCAAACACGCTCTTTCTCCTAATGTGTTGAGAACTTTCAACAAACCGGAAAAGAAGGGCACTTTGTAGGTAAATTCAGATGGGCATGTACAAGAGTTCATTTCTATTGGTTGCAGAGTGCAAAAGCATGATTGACTTCATCTTCTCCATGAAACCCTTACATTTCCAAGTGACCTGAAGTAGGACATTTACAAAGGATGTGTTTGTGTGTCCGTAGTGAAACGAGCTCTAAGTTGTGTATTCAGTGTTGGAGCGTGACACGCTGTATATAGGATACACAACGATTTGAAGGCACCAACATGCTTCAGACTGAAACTGCTACAAGGTGTGTGTAGCATGCAGGAAGAAGGCTTGTCATTTCAAAGAGAGAAGAGGAAACCAAAATCCAGGTACTGAAACGAGCACACCAGTATGGGAGATGTGCATGTGGACAGCTTCAAGCAGCAGCTCTGTGTGGACTCTTGGAAACAGCGCTGTGACAAAATTTCGTACGAAGCGGGATTTGGCCAAAGTTGAAAGACCTTCCAAAACCAACCCTAAAGAACTTAGCCAAACAATGAATGTTGCAATAAGCTCCTGCACGAAAGGTGCTCCTCTGACACAACCCCCGAGCAGGTAGCTACATTCTGCACAGTACAAAATGCATATGAATTCCAGGCTGAAAACTCACTCCAGAAGGAGGAAGTGCATGTGTTCCTCTCTGAAAGAACACTCAGCAACTAGGCTTTTGCTTGCTCCTTCAAAGTCTTTGTAGAAACGTGTGTTTTCACTGCTTGAATACGTTTTGAGATGCATTGTTTCAATCTCTTGCAAGCCTCATGTTGTTTCTTACACAATGTGGAAAAACACGGAGTATGTTCCCCAAATCACTTGAAATCCAGGGAAACGCACACTGCATCACTCTTGCCCAAACACGCTCTTTCACCTAATGCGTTGAGAACATTCTTTAAAGCAGAAAGGAAGGGCATTATGCAGTGAATTTGACGGGCATCTACAAAAGTCATTTCTATGGGTTGCAGAGCGCAAAAGCATGATTAAGTTCATGTTCTCGATGAAACCCTTACATTTCCAAGTGACCTGAAGTAGGACTCTTACAAAAGGATGCGTTTGCGTGTGTGTGCTGAAACGAGCTCTAAGTTGTGTATTCAGTGTTGGATAGTGACACACTCTACATAGGTTACACAGCGTTTTGAAGGCACCAACATGCTTCAAACTGAAACTGCTACAAGGTGTGTGTAGCATGCAGAAAGAAGGCTTGTCATTTCAAAGAAAGAAGAGGAAACCAAAATCCAGGTAGTGTAACGAGAACACCAGTATGGGAGATGTGCATGTGGACAGGTTCAAAGAGAAGCTCTGTGTGGACACTTGGAAACATCGCTGTGACAAAATTTCGTACGAAGGGGCATTTGTCCAAAGTTGAAAGACCTTCCAAAACCAACCCTAAAGAACTTAGCTAAACAACGAATGTTGCAATCAGCTCCTGCACGAAAGGTGCTTCTATGACACAACCCCTGAACAGGTAGCTACATTCTGCGCAGTACAAAATGCATATGAACTCCAGGCTGAAAACTCACTCCAGAAGGAGGAAATGCATGTGTTTTGCTCTGAAACAACACTCAGGCACTAGGCTTTTGCTTGCCCCTTCAAAGTCTTTGTAGAAACGTGTGTTTTCACTGTTTGAATACGTTTTGAGATGCATTGTTTCAATCTCTTGCAAGCCTCATGTTGTTTCTTACACAATGTGGAAAGAAAAGGAGTATGTTTCCCAAACAGCTTAAAATCCAGGAAAACGCACACTGCATCACTCTTTCCCAAACACGCTCTTTCAACTGATGCGTTGAGAGCATTCTTTAAAGCAGAAAGGAAGGGCCTTTTCCAGTGAAATTCAGACGGGCATCTACAAAAGTCATATATATTGGATGCAGAGTGCAATAGCATGATGGACTTCATGTTCTCGATGAAAACCTTACATTTCAAAGAGACCTGAAGTAGGAATTTCACAAAAAGACGTGTTTGCGTCTCTCCTGTGAAAGGAGCTCTAACTTGTGTATTCAGTGCTTGAGAGTGTAACACTCTACATAGGTTACACAGCGTTTTGAGAGCACCAACATGCTTAAAACTGAAACTGCTACAAAGTGTGTGTAGCATACAGGAAGAAGGCTTGTCATTTCAAAGAAAGAAGAGGAAACCAAAATCCAGGTAGTGAAACGAGCACACCATTATGGGAGATGTGCATGTGGATAGCTTCAAGCAGCAGCTCTGTGTGGACACTTGGAAACAGCGCTCTGAAAAAATTTCTTAGGGGCGGGATTTGGGCAAAGTTGAAAGACCTTCCAAAACCCACCCTACGGAACTTAGCCAAACTATGAATGTTGCCATAAGCTCCTGAACGAAAGGTGCTTCTATGACACAACCCCCGAGCAGGTAGCTACATTCTGCACAGTACAAAATGCATATGAATTCCTGTCTGAAAACTCACTCCAGAAGGATGAAATGCGTGTGTTTCTCTCTGAAAGAACACTCAGCCACTAGGCTTTTGCTTGCTCCTTCAAAGTCTTTATAGAAACGTGTGTTTTCACTCCTGGAATACGTTTTGGGATGCATTGTTTCAATCTCTTGCAAGCCTCATGTTATATCTTACTCAATGTGAAAAAATAAGGAGTATGTTTCCCAAATCATTTGAAATCCAGGAAAAGGCACACTGCATGACTCTTGCTCAAACACGCTCTTTCTCCTAATGTGTTGAGAACTTTCAACAAACCGGAAAAGAAGGGCACTTTGTAGGTAAATTCAGATGGGCATGTACAAGAGTTCATTTCTATTGGTTGCAGAGTGCAAAAGCATGATTGACTTCATCTTCTCCATGAAACCCTTACATTTCCAAGTGACCTGAAGTAGGACATTTACAAAGGATGTGTTTGTGTGTCCGTAGTGAAACGAGCTCTAAGTTGTGTATTCAGTGTTGGAGCGTGACACGCTGTATATAGGATACACAACGATTTGAAGGCACCAACATGCTTCAGACTGAAACTGCTACAAGGTGTGTGTAGCATGCAGGAAGAAGGCTTGTCATTTCAAAGAGAGAAGAGGAAACCAAAATCCAGGTACTGAAACGAGCACACCAGTATGGGAGATGTGCATGTGGACAGCTTCAAGCAGCAGCTCTGTGTGGACTCTTGGAAACAGCGCTGTGAAAAAATTTCGTACGAAGCGGGATTTGGCCAAAGTTGAAAGACCTTCCAAAACCAACCCTAAAGAACTTAGCCAAACAATGAATGTTGCAATAAGCTCCTGCACGAAAGGTGCTCCTCTGACACAACCCCCGAGCAGGTAGCTACATTCTGCACAGTACAAAATGCATATGAATTCCAGGCTGAAAACTCACTCCAGAAGGAGGAAGTGCATGTGTTCCTCTCTGAAAGAACACTCAGCAACTAGGCTTTTGCTTGCTCCTTCAAAGTCTTTGTAGAAACGTGTGTTTTCACTGCTTGAATACGTTTTGAGATGCATTGTTTCAATCTCTTGCAAGCCTCATGTTGTTTCTTACACAATGTGGAAAAACACGGAGTATGTTCCCCAAATCACTTGAAATCCAGGGAAACGCACACTGCATCACTCTTGCCCAAACACGCTCTTTCACCTAATGCGTTGAGAACATTCTTTAAAGCAGAAAGGAAGGGCATTATGCAGTGAATTTGACGGGCATCTACAAAAGTCATTTCTATGGGTTGCAGAGCGCAAAAGCATGATTAAGTTCATGTTCTCGATGAAACCCTTACATTTCCAAGTGACCTGAAGTAGGACTCTTACAAAAGGATGCGTTTGGGTGTGTGTGCTGAAACGAGCTCTACGTTGTGTATTCAGTGTTGGATTGTGACACACTCTACATAGGTTACACAGCGTTTTGAAGGCACCAACATGCTTCAAACTGAAACTGCTACAAGGTGTGTGTAGCATGCAGAAAGAAGGCTTGTCATTTCAAAGAAAGAAGAGGAAACCAAAATCCAGGTAGTGTAACGAGAACACCAGTATGGGAGATGTGCATGTGGACAGGTTCAAAGAGAAGCTCTGTGTGGACACTTGGAAACATCGCTGTGACAAAATTTCGTACGAAGGGGCATTTGTCCAAAGTTGAAAGACCTTCCAAAACCAACCCTAAAGAACTTAGCTAAACAACGAATGTTGCAATCAGCTCCTGCACGAAAGGTGCTTCTATGACACAACCCCTGAACAGGTAGCTACATTCTGCGCAGTACAAAATGCATATGAACTCCAGGCTGAAAACTCACTCCAGAAGGAGGAAATGCATGTGTTTTGCTCTGAAACAACACTCAGGCACTAGGCTTTTGCTTGCCCCTTCAAAGTCTTTGTAGAAACGTGTGTTTTCACTGTTTGAATACGTTTTGAGATGCATTGTTTCAATCTCTTGCAAGCCTCATGTTGTTTCTTACACAATGTGGAAAGAAAAGGAGTATGTTTCCCAAACAGCTTAAAATCCAGGAAAACGCACACTGCATCACTCTTTCCCAAACACGCTCTTTCAACTGATGCGTTGAGAGCATTCTTTAAAGCAGAAAGGAAGGGCCTTTTCCAGTGAAATTCAGACGGGCATCTACAAAAGTCATATATATTGGATGCAGAGTGCAATAGCATGATGGACTTCATGTTCTCGATGAAAACCTTACATTTCAAAGAGACCTGAAGTAGGAATTTCACAAAAAGACGTGTTTGCGTCTCTCCTGTGAAAGGAGCTCTAACTTGTGTATTCAGTGCTTGAGAGTGTAACACTCTACATAGGTTACACAGCGTTTTGAGAGCACCAACATGCTTAAAACTGAAACTGCTACAAAGTGTGTGTAGCATACAGGAAGAAGGCTTGTCATTTCAAAGAAAGAAGAGGAAACCAAAATCCAGGTAGTGAAACGAGCACACCATTATGGGAGATGTGCATGTGGATAGCTTCAAGCAGCAGCTCTGTGTGGACACTTGGAAACAGCGCTCTGAAAAAATTTCTTAGGGGCGGGATTTGGGCAAAGTTGAAAGACCTTCCAAAACCCACCCTACGGAACTTAGCCAAACTATGAATGTTGCCATAAGCTCCTGAACGAAAGGTGCTTCTATGACACAACCCCCGAGCAGGTAGCTACATTCTGCACAGTACAAAATGCATATGAATTCCTGTCTGAAAACTCACTCCAGAAGGAGGAAATGCGTGTGTTTCTCTCTGAAAGAACACTCAGCCACTAGGCTTTTGCTTGCTCCTTCAAAGTCTTTATAGAAACGTGTGTTTTCACTCCTGGAATACGTTTTGGGATGCATTGTTTCAATCTCTTGCAAGCCTCATGTTATATCTTACTCAATGTGAAAAAATAAGGAGTATGTTTCCCAAATCATTTGAAATCCAGGAAAAGGCACACTGCATCACTCTTGCTCAAACACGCTCTTTCTCCTAATGTGTTGAGAACTTTCAACAAACCGGAAAAGAAGGGCACTTTGTAGGTAAATTCAGATGGGCATGTACAAGAGTTCATTTCTATTGGTTGCAGAGTGCAAAAGCATGATTGACTTCATCTTCTCCATGAAACCCTTACATTTCCAAGTGACCTGAAGTAGGACATTTACAAAGGATGTGTTTGTGTGTCCGTAGTGAAACGAGCTCTAAGTTGTGTATTCAGTGTTGGAGCGTGACACGCTGTATATAGGATACACAACGATTTGAAGGCACCAACATGCTTCAGACTGAAACTGCTACAAGGTGTGTGTAGCATGCAGGAAGAAGGCTTGTCATTTCAAAGAGAGAAGAGGAAACCAAAATCCAGGTACTGAAACGAGCACACCAGTATGGGAGATGTGCATGTGGACAGCTTCAAGCAGCAGCTCTGTGTGGACTCTTGGAAACAGCGCTGTGACAAAATTTCGTACGAAGCGGGATTTGGCCAAAGTTGAAAGACCTTCCAAAACCAACCCTAAAGAACTTAGCCAAACAATGAATGTTGCAATAAGGTCCTGCACGAAAGGTGCTCCTCTGACACAACCCCCGAGCAGGTAGCTACATTCTGCACAGTACAAAATGCATATGAATTCCAGGCTGAAAACTCACTCCAGAAGGAGGAAGTGCATGTGTTCCTCTCTGAAAGAACACTCAGCAACTAGGCTTTTGCTTGCTCCTTCAAAGTCTTTGTAGAAACGTGTGTTTTCACTGCTTGAATACGTTTTGAGATGCATTGTTTCAATCTCTTGCAAGCCTCATGTTGTTTCTTACACAATGTGGAAAAACACGGAGTATGTTCCCCAAATCACTTGAAATCCAGGGAAACGCACACTGCATCACTCTTGCCCAAACACGCTCTTTCACCTAATGCGTTGAGAACATTCTTTAAAGCAGAAAGGAAGGGCATTATGCAGTGAATTTGACGGGCATCTACAAAAGTCATTTCTATGGGTTGCAGAGCGCAAAAGCATGATTAAGTTCATGTTCTCGATGAAACCCTTACATTTCCAAGTGACCTGAAGTAGGACTCTTACAAAAGGATGCGTTTGCGTGTGTGTGCTGAAATGAGCTCTAAGTTGTGTATTCAGTGTTGGATAGTGACACACTCTACATAGGTTACACAGCGTTTTGAAGGCACCAACATGCTTCAAACTGAAACTGCTACAAGGTGTGTGTAGCATGCAGAAAGAAGGCTTGTCATTTCAAAGAAAGAAGAGGAAACCAAAATCCAGGTAGTGTAACGAGAACACCAGTATGGGAGATGTGCATGTGGACAGGTTCAAAGAGAAGCTCTGTGTGGACACTTGGAAACATCGCTGTGACAAAATTTCGTACGAAGGGGCATTTGTCCAAAGTTGAAAGACCTTCCAAAACCAACCCTAAAGAACTTAGCTAAACAACGAATGTTGCAATCAGCTCCTGCACGAAAGGTGCTTCTATGACACAACCCCTGAACAGGTAGCTACATTCTGCGCAGTACAAAATGCATATGAACTCCAGGCTGAAAACTCACTCCAGAAGGAGGAAATGCATGTGTTTTGCTCTGAAACAACACTCAGGCACTAGGCTTTTGCTTGCCCCTTCAAAGTCTTTGTAGAAACGTGTGTTTTCACTGTTTGAATACGTTTTGAGATGCATTGTTTCAATCTCTTGCAAGCCTCATGTTGTTTCTTACACAATGTGGAAAAAAAAGGAGTATGTTTCCCAAACAGCTTAAAATCCAGGAAAACGCACACTGCATCACTCTTTCCCAAACACGCTCTTTCAACTGATGCGTTGAGAGCATTCTTTAAAGCAGAAAGGAAGGGCCTTTTCCAGTGAAATTCAGACGGGCATCTACAAAAGTCATATATATTGGATGCAGAGTGCAATAGCATGATGGACTTCATGTTCTCGATGAAAACCTTACATTTCAAAGAGACCTGAAGTAGGAATTTCACAAAAAGACGTGTTTGCGTCTCTCCTGTGAAAGGAGCTCTAACTTGTGTATTCAGTGCTTGAGAGTGTAACACTCTACATAGGTTACACAGCGTTTTGAGAGCACCAACATGCTTAAAACTGAAACTGCTACAAAGTGTGTGTAGCATACAGGAAGAAGGCTTGTCATTTCAAAGAAAGAAGAGGAAACCAAAATCCAGGTAGTGAAACGAGCACACCATTATGGGAGATGTGCATGTGGATAGCTTCAAGCAGCAGCTCTGTGTGGACACTTGGAAACAGCGCTCTGAAAAAATTTCTTAGGGGCGGGATTTGGGCAAAGTTGAAAGACCTTCCAAAACCCACCCTACGGAACTTAGCCAAACTATGAATGTTGCCATAAGCTCCTGAACGAAAGGTGCTTCTATGACACAACCCCCGAGCAGGTAGCTACATTCTGCACAGTACAAAATGCATATGAATTCCTGTCTGAAAACTCACTCCAGAAGGATGAAATGCGTGTGTTTCTCTCTGAAAGAACACTCAGCCACTAGGCTTTTGCTTGCTCCTTCAAAGTCTTTATAGAAACGTGTGTTTTCACTCCTGGAATACGTTTTGGGATGCATTGTTTCAATCTCTTGCAAGCCTCATGTTATATCTTACTCAATGTGAAAAAATAAGGAGTATGTTTCCCAAATCATTTGAAATCCAGGAAAAGGCACACTGCATCACTCTTGCTCAAACACGCTCTTTCTCCTAATGTGTTGAGAACTTTCAACAAACCGGAAAAGAAGGGCACTTTGTAGGTAAATTCAGATGGGCATGTACAAGAGTTCATTTCTGTTGGTTGCAGAGTGCAAAAGCATGATTGACTTCATCTTCTCCATGAAACCCTTACATTTCCAAGTGACCTGAAGTAGGACATTTACAAAGGATGTGTTTGTGTGTCCGTAGTGAAACGAGCTCTAAGTTGTGTATTCAGTGTTGGAGCGTGACACGCTGTATATAGGATACACAACGATTTGAAGGCACCAACATGCTTCAGACTGAAACTGCTACAAGGTGTGTGTAGCATGCAGGAAGAAGGCTTGTCATTTCAAAGAGAGAAGAGGAAACCAAAATCCAGGTACTGAAACGAGCACACCAGTATGGGAGATGTACATGTGGACAGCTTCAAGCAGCAGCTCTGTGTGGACACTTGGAAACAGCGCTGTGAAAAAATTTCGTACGAAGCGGGATTTGGCCAAAGTTGAAAGACCTTCCAAAACCAACCCTAAAGAACTTAGCCAAACAATGAATGTTGCAATAAGCTCCTGCACGAAAGGTGCTCCTCTGACACAACCCCCGAGCAGGTAGCTACATTCTGCACAGTACAAAATGCATATGAATTCCAGGCTGAAAACTCACTCCAGAAGGAGGAAATGCATGTGTTCCTCTCTGAAAGAACACTCAGCAACTAGGCTTTTGCTTGCTCCTTCAAAGTCTTTGTAGAAACGTGTGTTTTCACTGCTTGAATACGTTTTGAGATGCATTGTTTCAATCTCTTGCAAGCCTCATGTTGTTTCTTACACAATGTGGAAAAACACGGAGTATGTTCCCCAAATCACTTGAAATCCAGGGAAACGCACACTGCATCACTCTTGCCCAAACACGCTCTTTCACCTAATGCGTTGAGAACATTCTTTAAAGCAGAAAGGAAGGGCATTATGCAGTGAATTTGACGGGCATCTACAAAAGTCATTTCTATGGGTTGCAGAGCGCAAAAGCATGATTAAGTTCATGTTCTCGATGAAACCCTTACATTTCCAAGTGACCTGAAGTAGGACTCTTACAAAAGGATGCGTTTGGGTGTGTGTGCTGAAACGAGCTCTACGTTGTGTATTCAGTGTTGGATTGTGACACACTCTACATAGGTTACACAGCGTTTTGAAGGCACCAACATGCTTCAAACTGAAACTGCTACAAGGTGTGTGTAGCATGCAGAAAGAAGGCTTGTCATTTCAAAGAAAGAAGAGGAAACCAAAATCCAGGTAGTGTAACGAGAACACCAGTATGGGAGATGTGCATGTGGACAGGTTCAAAGAGAAGCTCTGTGTGGACACTTGGAAACATCGCTGTGACAAAATTTCGTACGAAGGGGCATTTGTCCAAAGTTGAAAGACCTTCCAAAACCAACCCTAAAGAACTTAGCTAAACAACGAATGTTGCAATCAGCTCCTGCACGAAAGGTGCTTCTATGACACAACCCCTGAACAGGTAGCTACATTCTGCGCAGTACAAAATGCATATGAACTCCAGGCTGAAAACTCACTCCAGAAGGAGGAAATGCATGTGTTTTGCTCTGAAACAACACTCAGGCACTAGGCTTTTGCTTGCCCCTTCAAAGTCTTTGTAGAAACGTGTGTTTTCACTGTTTGAATACGTTTTGAGATGCATTGTTTCAATCTCTTGCAAGCCTCATGTTGTTTCTTACACAATGTGGAAAAAAAAGGAGTATGTTTCCCAAACAGCTTAAAATCCAGGAAAACGCACACTGCATCACTCTTTCCCAAACACGCTCTTTCAACTGATGCGTTGAGAGCATTCTTTAAAGCAGAAAGGAAGGGCCTTTTCCAGTGAAATTCAGACGGGCATCTACAAAAGTCATATATATTGGATGCAGAGTGCAATAGCATGATGGACTTCATGTTCTCGATGAAAACCTTACATTTCAAAGAGACCTGAAGTAGGAATTTCACAAAAAGACGTGTTTGCGTCTCTCCTGTGAAAGGAGCTCTAACTTGTGTATTCAGTGCTTGAGAGTGTAACACTCTACATAGGTTACACAGCGTTTTGAGAGCACCAACATGCTTAAAACTGAAACTGCTACAAAGTGTGTGTAGCATACAGGAAGAAGGCTTGTCATTTCAAAGAAAGAAGAGGAAACCAAAATCCAGGTAGTGAAACGAGCACACCATTATGGGAGATGTGCATGTGGATAGCTTCAAGCAGCAGCTCTGTGTGGACACTTGGAAACAGCGCTCTGAAAAAATTTCTTAGGGGCGGGATTTGGGCAAAGTTGAAAGACCTTCCAAAACCCACCCTACGGAACTTAGCCAAACTATGAATGTTGCCATAAGCTCCTGAACGAAAGGTGCTTCTATGACACAACCCCCGAGCAGGTAGCTACATTCTGCACAGTACAAAATGCATATGAATTCCTGTCTGAAAACTCACTCCAGAAGGATGAAATGCGTGTGTTTCTCTCTGAAAGAACACTCAGCCACTAGGCTTTTGCTTGCTCCTTCAAAGTCTTTATAGAAACGTGTGTTTTCACTCCTGGAATACGTTTTGGGATGCATTGTTTCAATCTCTTGCAAGCCTCATGTTATATCTTACTCAATGTGAAAAAATAAGGAGTATGTTTCCCAAATCATTTGAAATCCAGGAAAAGGCACACTGCATCACTCTTGCTCAAACACGCTCTTTCTCCTAATGTGTTGAGAACTTTCAACAAACCGGAAAAGAAGGGCACTTTGTAGGTAAATTCAGATGGGCATGTACAAGAGTTCATTTCTGTTGGTTGCAGAGTGCAAAAGCATGATTGACTTCATCTTCTCCATGAAACCCTTACATTTCCAAGTGACCTGAAGTAGGACATTTACAAAGGATGTGTTTGTGTGTCCGTAGTGAAACGAGCTCTAAGTTGTGTATTCAGTGTTGGAGCGTGACACGCTGTATATAGGATACACAACGATTTGAAGGCACCAACATGCTTCAGACTGAAACTGCTACAAGGTGTGTGTAGCATGCAGGAAGAAGGCTTGTCATTTCAAAGAGAGAAGAGGAAACCAAAATCCAGGTACTGAAACGAGCACACCAGTATGGGAGATGTACATGTGGACAGCTTCAAGCAGCAGCTCTGTGTGGACACTTGGAAACAGCGCTGTGACAAAATTTCGTACGAAGCGGGATTTGGCCAAAGTTGAAAGACCTTCCAAAACCAACCCTAAAGAACTTAGCCAAACAATGAATGTTGCAATAAGCTCCTGCACGAAAGGTGCTCCTCTGACACAACCCCCGAGCAGGTAGCTACATTCTGCACAGTACAAAATGCATATGAATTCCAGGCTGAAAACTCACTCCAGAAGGAGGAAATGCATGTGTTCCTCTCTGAAAGAACACTCAGCAACTAGGCTTTTGCTTGCTCCTTCAAAGTCTTTGTAGAAACGTGTGTTTTCACTGCTTGAATACGTTTTGAGATGCATTGTTTCAATCTCTTGCAAGCCTCATGTTGTTTCTTACACAATGTGGAAAAACACGGAGTATGTTCCCCAAATCACTTGAAATCCAGGGAAACGCACACTGCATCACTCTTGCCCAAACACGCTCTTTCACCTAATGCGTTGAGAACATTCTTTAAAGCAGAAAGGAAGGGCATTATGCAGTGAATTTGACGGGCATCTACAAAAGTCATTTCTATGGGTTGCAGAGCGCAAAAGCATGATTAAGTTCATGTTCTCGATGAAACCCTTACATTTCCAAGTGACCTGAAGTAGGACTCTTACAAAAGGATGCGTTTGGGTGTGTGTGCTGAAACGAGCTCTACGTTGTGTATTCAGTGTTGGATAGTGACACACTCTACATAGGTTACACAGCGTTTTGAAGGCACCAACATGCTTCAAACTGAAACTGCTACAAGGTGTGTGTAGCATGCAGAAAGAAGGCTTGTCATTTAAAAGAAAGAAGAGGAAACCAAAATCCAGGTAGTGTAACGAGAACACCAGTATGGGAGATGTGCATGTGGACAGGTTCAAAGAGATGCTCTGTGTGGACACTTGGAAACATCGCTGTGACAAAATTTCGTACGAAGGGGCATTTGTCCAAAGTTGAAAGACCTTCCAAAACCAACCCTAAAGAACTTAGCTAAACAACGAATGTTGCAATCAGCTCCTGCACGAAAGGTGCTTCTATGACACAACCCCTGAACAGGTAGCTACATTCTGCGCAGTACAAAATGCATATGAACTCCAGGCTGAAAACTCACTCCAGAAGGAGGAAATGCATGTGTTTTGCTCTGAAACAACACTCAGGCACTAGGCTTTTGCTTGCTCCTTCAAAGTCTTTGTAGAAACGTGTGTTTTCACTGTTTGAATACGTTTTGAGATGCATTGTTTCAATCTCTTGCAAGCCTCATGTTGTTTCTTACACAATGTGGAAAGAAAAGGAGTATGTTTCCCAAACAGCTTAAAATCCAGGAAAACGCACACTGCATCACTCTTTCCCAAACACGCTCTTTCAACTGATGCGTTGAGAGCATTCTTTAAAGCAGAAAGGAAGGGCCTTTTCCAGTGAAATTCAGACGGGCATCTACAAAAGTCATATATATTGGATGCAGAGTGCAATAGCATGATGGACTTCATGTTCTCGATGAAAACCTTACATTTCAAAGAGACCTGAAGTAGGAATTTCACAAAAAGACGTGTTTGCGTCTCTCCTGTGAAAGGAGCTCTAACTTGTGTATTCAGTGCTTGAGAGTGTAACACTCTACATAGGTTACACAGCGTTTTGAGAGCACCAACATGCTTAAACTGAAACTGCTACAAAGTGTGTGTAGCATACAGGAAGGTGTGAAACGAGCACACCATTATGGGAGATGTGCATGTGGATAGCTTCAAGCAGCAGCTCTGTGTGGACACTTGGAAACAGCGCTCTGAAAAAATTTCTTAGGGGCGGGATTTGGGCAAAGTTGAAAGACCTTCCAAAACCCACCCTACGGAACTTAGCCAAACTATGAATGTTGCCATAAGCTCCTGAACGAAAGGTGCTTCTATGACACAACCCCCGAGCAGGTAGCTACATTCTGCACAGTACAAAATGCATATGAATTCCTGTCTGAAAACTCACTCCAGAAGGATGAAATGCGTGTGTTTCTCTCTGAAAGAACACTCAGCCACTAGGCTTTTGCTTGCTCCTTCAAAGTCTTTATAGAAACGTGTGTTTTCACTCCTGGAATACGTTTTGGGATGCATTGTTTCAATCTCTTGCAAGCCTCATGTTATATCTTACTCAATGTCAAAAAATAAGGAGTATGTTTCCCAAATCATTTGAAATCCAGGAAAAGGCACACTGCATCACTCTTGCTCAAACACGCTCTTTCTCCTAATGTGTTGAGAACTTTCAACAAACCGGAAAAGAAGGGCACTTTGTAGGTAAATTCAGATGGGCATGTACAAGAGTTCATTTCTGTTGGTTGCAGAGTGCAAAAGCATGATTGACTTCATCTTCTCCATGAAACCCTTACATTTCCAAGTGACCTGAAGTAGGACATTTACAAAGGATGTGTTTGTGTGTCCGTAGTGAAACGAGCTCTAAGTTGTGTATTCAGTGTTGGAGTGTGACACGCTGTATATAGGATACACAACGATTTGAAGGCACCAACATGCTTCAGACTGAAACTGCTACAAGGTGTGTGTAGCATGCAGGAAGAAGGCTTGTCATTTCAAAGAGAGAAGAGGAAACCAAAATCCAGGTACTGAAACGAGCACACCAGTGTGGGAGATGTGCATGTGGACAGCTTCAAGAAGCAGCTGTGTGTGGACTCTTGGAAACAGCGCTGTGACAAAATTTCGTACGAAGCGGGATTTGGCCAAAGTTGAAAGACCTTCCAAAACCAACCCTAAAGAACTTAGCCAAACAATGAATGTTGCAATAAGGTCCTGCACGAAAGGTGCTCCTCTGACACAACCCCCGAGCAGGTAGCTACATTCTGCACAGTACAAAATGCATATGAATTCCAGGCTGAAAACTCACTCCAGAAGGAGGAAATGCATGTGTTCCTCTCTGAAAGAACACTCAGCAACTAGGCTTTTGCTTGCTCCTTCAAAGTCTTTGTAGAAACGTGTGTTTTCACTGCTTGAATACGTTTTGAGATGCATTGTTTCAATCTCTTGCAAGCCTCATGTTGTTTCTTACACAATGTGGAAAAACACGGAGTATGTTCCCCAAATCACTTGAAATCCAGGGAAACGCACACTGCATCACTCTTGCCCAAACACGCTCTTTCACCTAATGCGTTGAGAACATTCTTTAAAGCAGAAAGGAAGGGCATTATGCAGTGAATTTGACGGGCATCTACAAAAGTCATTTCTATGGGTTGCAGAGCGCAAAAGCATGATTAAGTTCATGTTCTCGATGAAACCCTTACATTTCCAAGTGACCTGAAGTAGGACTCTTACAAAAGGATGCGTTTGCGTGTGTGTGCTGAAACGAGCTCTAAGTTGTGTATTCAGTGTTGGATAGTGACACACTCTACATAGGTTACACAGCGTTTTGAAGGCACCAACATGCTTCAAACTGAAACTGCTACAAGGTGTGTGTAGCATGCAGAAAGAAGGCTTGTCATTTCAAAGAAAGAAGAGGAAACCAAAATCCAGGTAGTGTAACGAGAACACCAGTATGGGAGATGTGCATGTGGACAGGTTCAAAGAGAAGCTCTGTGTGGACACTTGGAAACATCGCTGTGACAAAATTTCGTACGAAGGGGCATTTGTCCAAAGTTGAAAGACCTTCCAAAACCAACCCTAAAGAACTTAGCTAAACAACGAATGTTGCAATCAGCTCCTGCACGAAAGGTGCTTCTATGACACAACCCCTGAACAGGTAGCTACATTCTGCGCAGTACAAAATGCATATGAACTCCAGGCTGAAAACTCACTCCAGAAGGAGGAAATGCATGTGTTTTGCTCTGAAACAACACTCAGGCACTAGGCTTTTGCTTGCCCCTTCAAAGTCTTTGTAGAAACGTGTGTTTTCACTGTTTGAATACGTTTTGAGATGCATTGTTTCAATCTCTTGCAAGCCTCATGTTGTTTCTTACACAATGTGGAAAAAAAAGGAGTATGTTTCCCAAACAGCTTAAAATCCAGGAAAACGCACACTGCATCACTCTTTCCCAAACACGCTCTTTCAACTGATGCGTTGAGAGCATTCTTTAAAGCAGAAAGGAATGGCCTTTTCCAGTGAAATTCAGACGGGCATCTACAAAAGTCATATATATTGGATGCAGAGTGCAATAGCATGATGGACTTCATGTTCTCGATGAAAACCTTACATTTCAAAGAGACCTGAAGTAGGAATTTCACAAAAAGACGTGTTTGCGTCTCTCCTGTGAAAGGAGCTCTAACTTGTGTATTCAGTGCTTGAGAGTGTAACACTCTACATAGGTTACACAGCGTTTTGAGAGCACCAACATGCTTAAAACTGAAACTGCTACAAAGTGTGTGTAGCATACAGGAAGAAGGCTTGTCATTTCAAAGAAAGAAGAGGAAACCAAAATCCAGGTAGTGAAACGAGCACACCATTATGGGAGATGTGCATGTGGATAGCTTCAAGCAGCAGCTCTGTGTGGACACTTGGAAACAGCGCTCTGAAAAAATTTCTTAGGGGCGGGATTTGGGCAAAGTTGAAAGACCTTCCAAAACCCACCCTACGGAACTTAGCCAAACTATGAATGTTGCCATAAGCTCCTGAACGAAAGGTGCTTCTATGACACAACCCCCGAGCAGGTAGCTACATTCTGCACAGTACAAAATGCATATGAATTCCTGTCTGAAAACTCACTCCAGAAGGATGAAATGCGTGTGTTTCTCTCTGAAAGAACACTCAGCCACTAGGCTTTTGCTTGCTCCTTCAAAGTCTTTATAGAAACGTGTGTTTTCACTCCTGGAATACGTTTTGGGATGCATTGTTTCAATCTCTTGCAAGCCTCATGTTATATCTTACTCAATGTCAAAAAATAAGGAGTATGTTTCCCAAATCATTTGAAATCCAGGAAAAGGCACACTGCATCACTCTTGCTCAAACACGCTCTTTCTCCTAATGTGTTGAGAACTTTCAACAAACAGGAAAAGAAGGGCACTTTGTAGGTAAATTCAGATGGGCATGTACAAGAGTTCATTTCTGTTGGTTGCAGAGTGCAAAAGCATGATTGACTTCATCTTCTCCATGAAACCCTTACATTTCCAAGTGACCTGAAGTAGGACATTTACAAAGGATGTGTTTGTGTGTCCGTAGTGAAACGAGCTCTAAGTTGTGTATTCAGTGTTGGAGTGTGACACGCTGTATATAGGATACACAACGATTTGAAGGCACCAACATGCTTCAGACTGAAACTGCTACAAGGTGTGTGTAGCATGCAGGAAGAAGGCTTGTCATTTCAAAGAGAGAAGAGGAAACCAAAATCCAGGTACTGAAACGAGCACACCAGTATGGGAGATGTGCATGTGGACAGCTTCAAGCAGCAGCTCTGTGTGGACACTTGGAAACAGCGCTGTGAAAAAATTTCGTACGAAGCGGGATTTGGCCAAAGTTGAAAGACCTTCCAAAACCAACCCTAAAGAACTTAGCCAAACAATGAATGTTGCAATAAGCTCCTGCACGAAAGGTGCTCCTCTGACACAACCCCCGAGCAGGTAGCTACATTCTGCACAGTACAAAATGCATATGAATTCCAGGCTGAAAACTCACTCCAGAAGGAGGAAATGCATGTGTTCCTCTCTGAAAGAACACTCAGCAACTAGGCTTTTGCTTGCTCCTTCAAAGTCTTTGTAGAAACGTGTGTTTTCACTGCTTGAATACGTTTTGAGATGCATTGTTTCAATCTCTTGCAAGCCTCATGTTGTTTCTTACACAATGTGGAAAAACACGGAGTATGTTCCCCAAATCACTTGAAATCCAGGGAAACGCACACTGCATCACTCTTGCCCAAACACGCTCTTTCACCTAATGCGTTGAGAACATTCTTTAAAGCAGAAAGGAAGGGCATTATGCAGTGAATTTGACGGGCATCTACAAAAGTCATTTCTATGGGTTGCAGAGCGCAAAAGCATGATTAAGTTCATGTTCTCGATGAAACCCTTACATTTCCAAGTGACCTGAAGTAGGACTCTTACAAAAGGATGCGTTTGCGTGTGTGTGCTGAAACGAGCTCTAAGTTGTGTATTCAGTGTTGGATAGTGACACACTCTACATAGGTTACACAGCGTTTTGAAGGCACCAACATGCTTCAAACTGAAACTGCTACAAGGTGTGTGTAGCATGCAGAAAGAAGGCTTGTCATTTCAAAGAAAGAAGAGGAAACCAAAATCCAGGTAGTGTAACGAGAACACCAGTATGGGAGATGTGCATGTGGACAGGTTCAAAGAGAAGCTCTGTGTGGACACTTGGAAACATCGCTGTGACAAAATTTCGTACGAAGGGGCATTTGTCCAAAGTTGAAAGACCTTCCAAAACCAACCCTAAAGAACTTAGCTAAACAACGAATGTTGCAATCAGCTCCTGCACGAAAGGTGCTTCTATGACACAACCCCTGAACAGGTAGCTACATTCTGCGCAGTACAAAATGCATATGAACTCCAGGCTGAAAACTCACTCCAGAAGGAGGAAATGCATGTGTTTTGCTCTGAAACAACACTCAGGCACTAGGCTTTTGCTTGCCCCTTCAAAGTCTTTGTAGAAACGTGTGTTTTCACTGTTTGAATACGTTTTGAGATGCATTGTTTCAATCTCTTGCAAGCCTCATGTTGTTTCTTACACAATGTGGAAAAAAAAGGAGTATGTTTCCCAAACAGCTTAAAATCCAGGAAAACGCACACTGCATCACTCTTTCCCAAACACGCTCTTTCAACTGATGCGTTGAGAGCATTCTTTAAAGCAGAAAGGAAGGGCCTTTTCCAGTGAAATTCAGACGGGCATCTACAAAAGTCATATATATTGGATGCAGAGTGCAATAGCATGATGGACTTCATGTTCTCGATGAAAACCTTACATTTCAAAGAGACCTGAAGTAGGAATTTCACAAAAAGACCTGTTTGCGTCTCTCCTGTGAAAGGAGCTCTAACTTGTGTATTCAGTGCTTGAGAGTGTAACACTCTACATAGGTTACACAGCGTTTTGAGAGCACCAACATGCTTAAAACTGAAACTGCTACAAAGTGTGTGTAGCATACAGGAAGAAGGCTTGTCATTTCAAAGAAAGAAGAGGAAACCAAAATCCAGGTAGTGAAACGAGCACACCATTATGGGAGATGTGCATGTGGATAGCTTCAAGCAGCAGCTCTGTGTGGACACTTGGAAACAGCGCTCTGAAAAAATTTCTTAGGGGCGGGATTTGGGCAAAGTTGAAAGACCTTCCAAAACCCACCCTACGGAACTTAGCCAAACTATGAATGTTGCCATAAGCTCCTGAACGAAAGGTGCTTCTATGACACAACCCCCGAGCAGGTAGCTACATTCTGCACAGTACAAAATGCATATGAATTCCTGTCTGAAAACTCACTCCAGAAGGATGAAATGCGTGTGTTTCTCTCTGAAAGAACACTCAGCCACTAGGCTTTTGCTTGCTCCTTCAAAGTCTTTATAGAAACGTGTGTTTTCACTCCTGGAATACGTTTTGGGATGCATTGTTTCAATCTCTTGCAAGCCTCATGTTATATCTTACTCAATGTGAAAAAATAAGGAGTATGTTTCCCAAATCATTTGAAATCCAGGAAAAGGCACACTGCATCACTCTTGCTCAAACACGCTCTTTCTCCTAATGTGTTGAGAACTTTCAACAAACCGGAAAAGAAGGGCACTTTGTAGGTAAATTCAGATGGGCATGTACAAGAGTTCATTTCTGTTGGTTGCAGAGTGCAAAAGCATGATTGACTTCATCTTCTCCATGAAACCCTTACATTTCCAAGTGACCTGAAGTAGGACATTTACAAAGGATGTGTTTGTGTGTCCGTAGTGAAACGAGCTCTAAGTTGTGTATTCAGTGTTGGAGTGTGACACGCTGTATATAGGATACACAACGATTTGAAGGCACCAACATGCTTCAGACTGAAACTGCTACAAGGTGTGTGTAGCATGCAGGAAGAAGGCTTGTCATTTCAAAGAGAGAAGAGGAAACCAAAATCCAGGTACTGAAACGAGCACACCAGTATGGGAGATGTGCATGTGGACAGCTTCAAGCAGCAGCTCTGTGTCTACTCTTGGAAACAGCGCTGTGACAAAATTTCGTACGAAGCGGGATTTGGCCAAAGTTGAAAGACCTTCCAAAACCAACCCTAAAGAACTTAGCCAAACAATGAATGTTGCAATAAGCTCCTGCACGAAAGGTGCTCCTCTGACACAACCCCCGAGCAGGTAGCTACATTCTGCACAGTACAAAATGCATATGAATTCCAGGCTGAAAACTCACTCCAGAAGGAGGAAATGCATGTGTTTCTCTCTGAAAGAACACTCAGCAACTAGGCTTTTGCTTGCTCCTTCAAAGTCTTTGTAGAAACGTGTGTTTTCACTGCTTGAATACGTTTTGAGATGCATTGTTTCAATCTCTTGCAAGCCTTATGTTGTTTCTTACACAATGTGGAAAAACACGGAGTATGTTCCCCAAATCACTTGAAATCCAGGGAAACGCACACTGCATCACTCTTGCCCAAACACGCTCTTTCACCTAATGCGTTGAGAACATTCTTTAAAGCAGAAAGGAAGGGCATTATGCAGTGAATTTGACGGGCATCTACAAAAGTCATTTCTATGGGTTGCAGAGCGCAAAAGCATGATTAAGTTCATGTTCTCGATGAAACCCTTACATTTCCAAGTGACCTGAAGTAGGACTCTTACAAAAGGATGCGTTTGCGTGTGTGTGCTGAAACGAGCTCTAAGTTGTGTATTCAGTGTTGGATAGTGACACACTCTACATAGGTTACACAGCGTTTTGAAGGCACCAACATGCTTCAAACTGAAACTGCTACAAGGTGTGTGTAGCATGCAGAAAGAAGGCTTGTCATTTCAAAGAAAGAAGAGGAAACCAAAATCCAGGTAGTGTAACGAGAACACCAGTATGGGAGATGTGCATGTGGACAGGTTCAAAGAGAAGCTCTGTGTGGACACTTGGAAACATCGCTGTGACAAAATTTCGTACGAAGGGGCATTTGTCCAAAGTTGAAAGACCTTCCAAAACCAACCCTAAAGAACTTAGCTAAACAACGAATGTTGCAATCAGCTCCTGCACGAAAGGTGCTTCTATGACACAACCCCTGAACAGGTAGCTACATTCTGCGCAGTACAAAATGCATATGAACTCCAGGCTGAAAACTCACTCCAGAAGGAGGAAATGCATGTGGTTTGTTCTGAAACAACACTCAGGCACTAGGCTTTTGCTTGCCCCTTCAAAGTCTTTGTAGAAACGTGTGTTTTCACTGTTTGAATACGTTTTGAGATGCATTGTTTCAATCTCTTGCAAGCCTCATGTTGTTTCTTACACAATGTGGAAAAAAAAGGAGTATGTTTCCCAAACAGCTTAAAATCCAGGAAAACGCACACTGCATCACTCTTTCCCAAACACGCTCTTTCAACTGATGCGTTGAGAGCATTCTTTAAAGCAGAAAGCAAGGGCCTTTTCCAGTGAAATTCAGACGGGCATCTACAAAAGTCATATATATTGGATGCAGAGTGCAATAGCATGATGGACTTCATGTTCTCGATGAAAACCTTACATTTCAAAGAGACCTGAAGTAGGAATTTCACAAAAAGACGTGTTTGCGTCTCTCCTGTGAAAGGAGCTCTAACTTGTGTATTCAGTGCTTGAGAGTGTAACACTCTACATAGGTTACACAGCGTTTTGAGAGCACCAACATGCTTAAAACTGAAACTGCTACAAAGTGTGTGTAGCATACAGGAAGAAGGCTTGTCATTTCAAAGAAAGAAGAGGAAACCAAAATCCAGGTAGTGAAACGAGCACACCATTATGGGAGATGTGCATGTGGATAGCTTCAAGCAGCAGCTCTGTGTGGACACTTGGAAACAGCGCTCTGAAAAAATTTCTTAGGGGCGGGATTTGGGCAAAGTTGAAAGACCTTCCAAAACCCACCCTACGGAACTTAGCCAAACTATGAATGTTGCCATAAGCTCCTGAACGAAAGGTGCTTCTATGACACAACCCCCGAGCAGGTAGCTACATTCTGCACAGTACAAAATGCATATGAATTCCTGTCTGAAAACTCACTCCAGAAGGATGAAATGCGTGTGTTTCTCTCTGAAAGAACACTCAGCCACTAGGCTTTTGCTTGCTCCTTCAAAGTCTTTATAGAAACGTGTGTTTTCACTCCTGGAATACGTTTTGGGATGCATTGTTTCAATCTCTTGCAAGCCTCATGTTATATCTTACTCAATGTCAAAAAATAAGGAGTATGTTTCCCAAATCATTTGAAATCCAGGAAAAGGCACACTGCATCACTCTTGCTCAAACACGCTCTTTCTCCTAATGTGTTGAGAACTTTCAACAAACCGGAAAGGAAGGGCACTTTGTAGGTAAATTCAGATGGGCATGTACAAGAGTTCATTTCTGTTGGTTGCAGAGTGCAAAAGCATGATTGACTTCATCTTCTCCATGAAACCCTTACATTTCCAAGTGACCTGAAGTAGGACATTTACAAAGGATGTGTTTGTGTGTCCGTAGTGAAACGAGCTCTAAGTTGTGTATTCAGTGTTGGAGTGTGACACGCTGTATATAGGATACACAACGATTTGAAGGCACCAACATGCTTCAGACTGAAACTGCTACAAGGTGTGTGTAGCATGCAGAAAGAAGGCTTGTCATTTCAAAGAGAGAAGAGGAAACCAAAATCCAGGTACTGAAACGAGCACACCAGTATGGGAGATGTGCATGTGGACAGCTTCAAGCAGCAGCTCTGTGTGGACTCTTGGAAACAGCGCTGTGAAAAAATTTCGTACGAAGCGGGATTTGGCCAAAGTTGAAAGACCTTCCAAAACCAACCCTAAAGAACTTAGCCAAACAATGAATGTTGCAATAAGCTCCTGCACGAAAGGTGCTCCTCTGACACAAGCCCCGAGCAGGTAGCTACATTCTGCACAGTACAAAATGCATATGAATTCCAGGCTGAAAACTCAATCCAGAAGGAGGAAATGCATGTGTTCCTCTCTGAAAGAACACTCAGCAACTAGGCTTTTGCTTGCTCCTTCAAAGTCTTTGTAGAAACGTGTGTTTTCACTGCTTGAATACGTTTTGAGATGCATTGTTTCAATCTCTTGCAAGCCTCATGTTGTTTCTTACACAATGTGGAAAAACACGGAGTATGTTCCTCAAATCACTTGAAATCCAGGGAAACGCACACTGCATCACTCTTGCCCAAACACGCTCTTTCACCTAATGCGTTGAGAACATTCTTTAAAGCAGAAAGGAAGGGCATTATGCAGTGAATTTGACGGGCATCTACAAAAGTCATTTCTATGGGTTGCAGAGCGCAAAAGCATGATTAAGTTCATGTTCTCGATGAAACCCTTACATTTCCAAGTGACCTGAAGTAGGACTCTTACAAAAGGATGCGTTTGCGTGTGTGTGCTGAAACGAGCTCTAAGTTGTGTATTCAGTGTTGGATAGTGACACACTCTACATAGGTTACACAGCGTTTTGAAGGCACCAACATGCTTCAAACTGAAACTGCTACAAGGTGTGTGTAGCATGCAGAAAGAAGGCTTGTCATTTCAAAGAAAGAAGAGGAAACCAAAATCCAGGTAGTGTAACGAGAACACCAGTATGGGAGATGTGCATGTGGACAGGTTCAAAGAGAAGCTCTGTGTGGACACTTGGAAACATCGCTGTGACAAAATTTCGTACGAAGGGGCATTTGTCCAAAGTTGAAAGACCTTCCAAAACCAACCCTAAAGAACTTAGCTAAACAACGAATGTTGCAATCAGCTCCTGCACGAAAGGTGCTTCTATGACACTACCCCTGAACAGGTAGCTACATTCTGCGCAGTACAAAATGCATATGAACTCCAGGCTGAAAACTCACTCCAGAAGGAGGAAATGCATGTGTTTTGCTCTGAAACAACACTCAGGCACTAGGCTTTTGCTTGCTCCTTCAAAGTCTTTGTAGAAACGTGTGTTTTCACTGTTTGAATACGTTTTGAGATGCATTGTTTCAATCTCTTGCAAGCCTCATGTTGTTTCTTACACAATGTGGAAAAAAAAGGAGTATGTTTCCCAAACAGCTTAAAATCCAGGAAAACGCACACTGCATCACTCTTTCCCAAACACGCTCTTTCAACTGATGCGTTGAGAGCATTCTTTAAAGCAGAAAGGAAGGGCCTTTTCCAGTGAAATTCAGACGGGCATCTACAAAAGTCATATATATTGGATGCAGAGTGCAATAGCATGATGGACTTCATGTTCTCGATGAAAACCTTACATTTCAAAGAGACCTGAAGTAGGAATTTCACAAAAAGACCTGTTTGCGTCTCTCCTGTGAAAGGAGCTCTAACTTGTGTATTCAGTGCTTGAGAGTGTAACACTCTACATAGGTTACACAGCGTTTTGAGAGCACCAACATGCTTAAAACTGAAACTGCTACAAAGTGTGTGTAGCATACAGAAAGAAGGCTTGTCATTTCAAAGAAAGAAGAGGAAACCAAAATCCAGGTAGTGAAACGAGCACACCATTATGGGAGATGTGCATGTGGATAGCTTCAAGCAGCAGCTCTGTGTGGACACTTGGAAACAGCGCTCTGAAAAAATTTCTTAGGGGCGGGATTTGGGCAAAGTTGAAAGACCTTCCAAAACCCACCCTACGGAACTTAGCCAAACTATGAATGTTGCCATAAGCTCCTGAACGAAAGGTGCTTCTATGACACAACCCCCGAGCAGGTAGCTACATTCTGCACAGTACAAAATGCATATGAATTCCTGTCTGAAAACTCACTCCAGAAGGATGAAATGCGTGTGTTTCTCTCTGAAAGAACACTCAGCCACTAGGCTTTTGCTTGCTCCTTCAAAGTCTTTATAGAAACGTGTGTTTTCACTCCTGGAATACGTTTTGGGATGCATTGTTTCAATCTCTTGCAAGCCTCATGTTATATCTTACTCAATGTCAAAAAATAAGGAGTATGTTTCCCAAATCATTTGAAATCCAGGAAAAGGCACACTGCATCACTCTTGCTCAAACACGCTCTTTCTCCTAATGTGTTGAGAACTTTCAACAAACCGGAAAAGAAAGGCACTTTGTAGGTAAATTCAGATGGGCATGTACAAGAGTTCCTTTCTATTGGTTGCAGAGTGCAAAAGCATGATTGACTTCATCTTCTCCATGAAACCCTTACATTTCCAAGTGACCTGAAGTAGGACATTTACAAAGGATGTGTTTGTGTGTCCGTAGTGAAACGAGCTCTAAGTTGTGTATTCAGTGTTGGAGTGTGACACGCTGTATATAGGATACACAACGATTTGAAGGCACCAACATGCTTCAGACTGAAACTGCTACAAGGTGTGTGTAGCATGCAGGAAGAAGGCTTGTCATTTCAAAGAGAGAAGAGGAAACCAAAATCCAGGTACTGAAACGAGCACACCAGTATGGGAGATGTGCATGTGGACAGCTTCAAGCAGCAGCTCTGTGTGGACTCTTGGAAACAGCGCTGTGAAAAAATTTCGTACGAAGCGGGATTTGGCCAAAGTTGAAAGACCTTCCAAAACCAACCCTAAAGAACTTAGCCAAACAATGAATGTTGCAATAAGGTCCTGCACGAAAGGTGCTCCTCTGACACAACCCCCGAGCAGGTAGCTACATTCTGCACAGTACAAAATGCATATGAATTCCAGGCTGAAAACTCACTCCAGAAGGAGGAAATGCATGTGTTCCTCTCTGAAAGAACACTCAGCAACTAGGCTTTTGCTTGCTCCTTCAAAGTCTTTGTAGAAACGTGTGTTTTCACTGCTTGAATACGTTTTGAGATGCATTGTTTCAATCTCTTGCAAGCCTCATGTTGTTTCTTACACAATGTGGAAAAACACGGAGTATGTTCCCCAAATCACTTGAAATCCAGGGAAACGCACACTGCATCACTCTTGCCCAAACACGCTCTTTCACCTAATGCGTTGAGAACATTCTTTAAAGCAGAAAGGAAGGGCATTATGCAGTGAATTTGACGGGCATCTACAAAAGTCATTTCTATGGGTTGCAGAGCGCAAAAGCATGATTAAGTTCATGTTCTCGATGAAACCCTTACATTTCCAAGTGACCTGAAGTAGGACTCTTACAAAAGGATGCGTTTGCGTGTGTGTGCTGAAACGAGCTCTACGTTGTGTATTCAGTGTTGGATAGTGACACACTCTACATAGGTTACACAGCGTTTTGAAGGCACCAACATGCTTCAAACTGAAACTGCTACAAGGTGTGTGTAGCATGCAGAAAGAAGGCTTGTCATTTCAAAGAAAGAAGAGGAAACCAAAATCCAGGTAGTGTAACGAGAACACCAGTATGGGAGATGTGCATGTGGACAGGTTCAAAGAGAAGCTCTGTGTGGACACTTGGAAACATCGCTGTGACAAAATTTCGTACGAAGGGGCATTTGTCCAAAGTTGAAAGACCTTCCAAAACCAACCCTAAAGAACTTAGCTAAACAACGAATGTTGCAATCAGCTCCTGCACGAAAGGTGCTTCTATGACACAACCCCTGAACAGGTAGCTACATTCTGCGCAGTACAAAATGCATATGAACTCCAGGCTGAAAACTCACTCCAGAAGGAGGAAATGCATGTGTTTTGCTCTGAAACAACACTCAGGCACTAGGCTTTTGCTTGCTCCTTCAAAGTCTTTGTAGAAACGTGTGTTTTCACTGTTTGAATACGTTTTGAGATGCATTGTTTCAATCTCTTGCAAGCCTCATGTTGTTTCTTACACAATGTGGAAAAAAAAGGAGTATGTTTCCCAAACAGCTTAAAATCCAGGAAAACGCACACTGCATCACTCTTTCCCAAACACGCTCTTTCAACTGATGCATTGAGAGCATTCTTTAAAGCAGAAAGGAAGGGCCTTTTCCAGTGAAATTCAGACGGGCATCTACAAAAGTCATATATATTGGATGCAGAGTGCAATAGCATGATGGACTTCATGTTCTCGATGAAAACCTTACATTTCAAAGAGACCTGAAGTAGGAATTTCACAAAAAGACCTGTTTGCGTCTCTCCTGTGAAAGGAGCTCTAACTTGTGTATTCAGTGCTTGAGAGTGTAACACTCTACATAGGTTACACAGCGTTTTGAGAGCACCAACATGCTTAAAACTGAAACTGCTACAAAGTGTGTGTAGCATACAGAAAGAAGGCTTGTCATTTCAAAGAAAGAAGAGGAAACCAAAATCCAGGTAGTGAAACGAGCACACCATTATGGGAGATGTGCATGTGGATAGCTTCAAGCAGCAGCTCTGTGTGGACACTTGGAAACAGCGCTCTGAAAAAATTTCTTAGGGGCGGGATTTGGGCAAAGTTGAAAGACCTTCCAAAACCCACCCTACGGAACTTAGCCAAACTATGAATGTTGCCATAAGCTCCTGAATGAAAGGTGCTTCTATGACACAACCCCCGAGCAGGTAGCTACATTCTGCACAGTACAAAATGCATATGAATTCCTGTCTGAAAACTCACTCCAGAAGGATGAAATGCGTGTGTTTCTCTCTGAAAGAACACTCAGCCACTAGGCTTTTGCTTGATCCTTCAAAGTCTTTATAGAAACGTGTGTTTTCACTCCTGGAATACGTTTTGGGATGCATTGTTTCAATCTCTTGCAAGCCTCATGTTATATCTTACTCAATGTCAAAAAATAAGGAGTATGTTTCCCAAATCATTTGAAATCCAGGAAAAGGCACACTGCATCACTCTTGCTCAAACACGCTCTTTCTCCTAATGTGTTGAGAACTTTCAACAAACCGGAAAAGAAGGGCACTTTGTAGGTAAATTCAGATGGGCATGTACAAGAGTTCATTTCTGTTGGTTGCAGAGTGCAAAAGCATGATTGACTTCATCTTCTCCATGAAACCCTTACATTTCCAAGTGACCTGAAGTAGGACATTTACAAAGGATGTGTTTGTGTGTCCGTAGTGAAACGAGCTCTAAGTTGTGTATTCAGTGTTGGAGTGTGACACGCTGTATATAGGATACACAACGATTTGAAGGCACCAACATGCTTCAGACTGAAACTGCTACAAGGTGTGTGTAGCATGCAGGAAGAAGGCTTGTCATTTCAAAGAGAGAAGAGGAAACCAAAATCCAGGTACTGAAACGAGCACACCAGTATGGGAGATGTGCATGTGGACAGCTTCAAGCAGCAGCTCTGTGTGGACTCTTGGAAACAGCGCTGTGAAAAAATTTCGTACGAAGCGGGATTTGGCCAAAGTTGAAAGACCTTCCAAAACCAACCCTAAAGAACTTAGCCAAACAATGAATGTTGCAATAAGCTCCTGCACGAAAGGTGCTCCTCTGACACAACCCCCGAGCAGGTAGCTACATTCTGCACAGTACAAAATGCATATGAATTCCAGGCTGAAAACTCAATCCAGAAGGAGGAAATGCATGTGTTCCTCTCTGAAAGAACACTCAGCAACTAGGCTTTTGCTTGCTCCTTCAAAGTCTTTGTAGAAACGTGTGTTTTCACTGCTTGAATACGTTTTGAGATGCATTGTTTCAATCTCTTGCAAGCCTCATGTTGTTTCTTACACAATGTGGAAAAACACGGAGTATGTTCCCCAAATCACTTGAAATCCAGGGAAACGCACACTGCATCACTCTTGCCCAAACACGCTCTTTCACCTAATGCGTTGAGAACATTCTTTAAAGCAGAAAGGAAGGGCATTATGCAGTGAATTTGACGGGCATCTACAAAAGTCATTTCTATGGGTTGCAGAGCGCAAAAGCATGATTAAGTTCATGTTCTCGATGAAACCCTTACATTTCCAAGTGACCTGAAGTAGGACTCTTACAAAAGGATGCGTTTGCGTGTGTGTGCTGAAACGAGCTCTAAGTTGTGTATTCAGTGTTGGATAGTGACACACTCTACATAGGTTACACAGCGTTTTGAAGGCACCAACATGCTTCAAACTGAAACTGCTACAAGGTGTGTGTAGCATGCAGAAAGAAGGCTTGTCATTTCAAAGAAAGAAGAGGAAACCAAAATCCAGGTAGTGTAACGAGAACACCAGTATGGGAGATGTGCATGTGGACAGGTTCAAAGAGAAGCTCTGTGTGGACACTTGGAAACATCGCTGTGACAAAATTTCGTACGAAGGGGCATTTGTCCAAAGTTGAAAGACCTTCCAAAACCAACCCTAAAGAACTTAGCTAAACAACGAATGTTGCAATCAGCTCCTGCACGAAAGGTGCTTCTATGACACAACCCCTGAACAGGTAGCTACATTCTGCGCAGTACAAAATGCATATGAACTCCAGGCTGAAAACTCACTCCAGAAGGAGGAAATGCATGTGTTTTGCTCTGAAACAACACTCAGGCACTAGGCTTTTGCTTGCTCCTTCAAAGTCTTTGTAGAAACGTGTGTTTTCACTGTTTGAATACGTTTTGAGATGCATTGTTTCAATCTCTTGCAAGCCTCATGTTGTTTCTTACACAATGTGGAAAAAAAAGGAGTATGTTTCCCAAACAGCTTAAAATCCAGGAAAACGCACACTGCATCACTCTTTCCCAAACACGCTCTTTCAACTGATGCGTTGAGAGCATTCTTTAAAGCAGAAAGCAAGGGCCTTTTCCAGTGAAATTCAGACGGGCATCTACAAAAGT
This sequence comes from Miniopterus schreibersii, assembly GCF_964146895.1. Classification (NCBI taxonomy): domain Eukaryota; kingdom Metazoa; phylum Chordata; class Mammalia; order Chiroptera; family Miniopteridae; genus Miniopterus; species Miniopterus schreibersii. Next base: position 34,800,623 of record NC_138118.1, on the reverse strand, counting down.
CATATATATTGGATGCAGAGTGCAATAGCATGATGGACTTCATGTTCTCGATGAAAACCTTACATTTCAAAGAGACCTGAAGTAGGAATTTCACAAAAAGACGTGTTTGCGTCTCTCCTGTGAAAGGAGCTCTAACTTGTGTATTCAGTGCTTGAGAGTGTAACACTCTACATAGGTTACACAGCGTTTTGAGAGCACCAACATGCTTAAAACTGAAACTGCTACAAAGTGTGTGTAGCATACAGAAAGAAGGCTTGTCATTTCAAAGAAAGAAGAGGAAACCAAAATCCAGGTAGTGAAACGAGCACACCATTATGGGAGATGTGCATGTGGATAGCTTCAAGCAGCAGCTCTGTGTGGACACTTGGAAACAGCGCTCTGAAAAAATTTCTTAGGGGCGGGATTTGGGCAAAGTTGAAAGACCTTCCAAAACCCACCCTACGGAACTTAGCCAAACTATGAATGTTGCCATAAGCTCCTGAATGAAAGGTGCTTCTATGACACAACCCCCGAGCAGGTAGCTACATTCTGCACAGTACAAAATGCATATGAATTCCTGTCTGAAAACTCACTCCAGAAGGATGAAATGCGTGTGTTTCTCTCTGAAAGAACACTCAGCCACTAGGCTTTTGCTTGATCCTTCAAAGTCTTTATAGAAACGTGTGTTTTCACTCCTGGAATACGTTTTGGGATGCATTGTTTCAATCTCTTGCAAGCCTCATGTTATATCTTACTCAATGTCAAAAAATAAGGAGTATGTTTCCCAAATCATTTGAAATCCAGGAAAAGGCACACTGCATCACTCTTGCTCAAACACGCTCTTTCTCCTAATGTGTTGAGAACTTTCAACAAACCGGAAAAGAAGGGCACTTTGTAGGTAAATTCAGATGGGCATGTACAAGAGTTCATTTCTGTTGGTTGCAGAGTGCAAAAGCATGATTGACTTCATCTTCTCCATGAAACCCTTACATTTCCAAGTGACCTGAAGTAGGACATTTACAAAGGATGTGTTTGTGTGTCCGTAGTGAAACGAGCTCTAAGTTGTGTATTCAGTGTTGGAGTGTGACACGCTGTATATAGGATACACAACGATTTGAAGGCACCAACATGCTTCAGACTGAAACTGCTACAAGGTGTGTGTAGCATGCAGGAAGAAGGCTTGTCATTTCAAAGAGAGAAGAGGAAACCAAAATCCAGGTACTGAAACGAGCACACCAGTGTGGGAGATGTGCATGTGGACAGCTTCAAGAAGCAGCTGTGTGTGGACTCTTGGAAACAGCGCTGTGACAAAATTTCGTACGAAGCGGGATTTGGCCAAAGTTGAAAGACCTTCCAAAACCAACCCTAAAGAACTTAGCCAAACAATGAATGTTGCAATAAGGTCCTGCACGAAAGGTGCTCCTCTGACACAACCCCCGAGCAGGTAGCTACATTCTGCACAGTACAAAATGCATATGAATTCCAGGCTGAAAACTCACTCCAGAAGGAGGAAATGCATGTGTTCCTCTCTGAAAGAACACTCAGCAACTAGGCTTTTGCTTGCTCCTTCAAAGTCTTTGTAGAAACGTGTGTTTTCACTGCTTGAATACGTTTTGAGATGCATTGTTTCAATCTCTTGCAAGCCTCATGTTGTTTCTTACACAATGTGGAAAAACACGGAGTATGTTCCCCAAATCACTTGAAATCCAGGGAAACGCACACTGCATCACTCTTGCCCAAACACGCTCTTTCACCTAATGCGTTGAGAACATTCTTTAAAGCAGAAAGGAAGGGCATTATGCAGTGAATTTGACGGGCATCTACAAAAGTCATTTCTATGGGTTGCAGAGCGCAAAAGCATGATTAAGTTCATGTTCTCGATGAAACCCTTACATTTCCAAGTGACCTGAAGTAGGACTCTTACAAAAGGATGCGTTTGCGTGTGTGTGCTGAAACGAGCTCTAAGTTGTGTATTCAGTGTTGGATAGTGACACACTCTACATAGGTTACACAGCGTTTTGAAGGCACCAACATGCTTCAAACTGAAACTGCTACAAGGTGTGTGTAGCATGCAGAAAGAAGGCTTGTCATTTCAAAGAAAGAAGAGGAAACCAAAATCCAGGTAGTGTAACGAGAACACCAGTATGGGAGATGTGCATGTGGACAGGTTCAAAGAGAAGCTCTGTGTGGACACTTGGAAACATCGCTGTGACAAAATTTCGTACGAAGGGGCATTTGTCCAAAGTTGAAAGACCTTCCAAAACCAACCCTAAAGAACTTAGCTAAACAACGAATGTTGCAATCAGCTCCTGCACGAAAGGTGCTTCTATGACACAACCCCTGAACAGGTAGCTACATTCTGCGCAGTACAAAATGCATATGAACTCCAGGCTGAAAACTCACTCCAGAAGGAGGAAATGCATGTGTTTTGCTCTGAAACAACACTCAGGCACTAGGCTTTTGCTTGCCCCTTCAAAGTCTTTGTAGAAACGTGTGTTTTCACTGTTTGAATACGTTTTGAGATGCATTGTTTCAATCTCTTGCAAGCCTCATGTTGTTTCTTACACAATGTGGAAAAAAAAGGAGTATGTTTCCCAAACAGCTTAAAATCCAGGAAAACGCACACTGCATCACTCTTTCCCAAACACGCTCTTTCAACTGATGCGTTGAGAGCATTCTTTAAAGCAGAAAGGAATGGCCTTTTCCAGTGAAATTCAGACGGGCATCTACAAAAGTCATATATATTGGATGCAGAGTGCAATAGCATGATGGACTTCATGTTCTCGATGAAAACCTTACATTTCAAAGAGACCTGAAGTAGGAATTTCACAAAAAGACGTGTTTGCGTCTCTCCTGTGAAAGGAGCTCTAACTTGTGTATTCAGTGCTTGAGAGTGTAACACTCTACATAGGTTACACAGCGTTTTGAGAGCACCAACATGCTTAAAACTGAAACTGCTACAAAGTGTGTGTAGCATACAGGAAGAAGGCTTGTCATTTCAAAGAAAGAAGAGGAAACCAAAATCCAGGTAGTGAAACGAGCACACCATTATGGGAGATGTGCATGTGGATAGCTTCAAGCAGCAGCTCTGTGTGGACACTTGGAAACAGCGCTCTGAAAAAATTTCTTAGGGGCGGGATTTGGGCAAAGTTGAAAGACCTTCCAAAACCCACCCTACGGAACTTAGCCAAACTATGAATGTTGCCATAAGCTCCTGAACGAAAGGTGCTTCTATGACACAACCCCCGAGCAGGTAGCTACATTCTGCACAGTACAAAATGCATATGAATTCCTGTCTGAAAACTCACTCCAGAAGGATGAAATGCGTGTGTTTCTCTCTGAAAGAACACTCAGCCACTAGGCTTTTGCTTGCTCCTTCAAAGTCTTTATAGAAACGTGTGTTTTCACTCCTGGAATACGTTTTGGGATGCATTGTTTCAATCTCTTGCAAGCCTCATGTTATATCTTACTCAATGTCAAAAAATAAGGAGTATGTTTCCCAAATCATTTGAAATCCAGGAAAAGGCACACTGCATCACTCTTGCTCAAACACGCTCTTTCTCCTAATGTGTTGAGAACTTTCAACAAACAGGAAAAGAAGGGCACTTTGTAGGTAAATTCAGATGGGCATGTACAAGAGTTCATTTCTGTTGGTTGCAGAGTGCAAAAGCATGATTGACTTCATCTTCTCCATGAAACCCTTACATTTCCAAGTGACCTGAAGTAGGACATTTACAAAGGATGTGTTTGTGTGTCCGTAGTGAAACGAGCTCTAAGTTGTGTATTCAGTGTTGGAGTGTGACACGCTGTATATAGGATACACAACGATTTGAAGGCACCAACATGCTTCAGACTGAAACTGCTACAAGGTGTGTGTAGCATGCAGGAAGAAGGCTTGTCATTTCAAAGAGAGAAGAGGAAACCAAAATCCAGGTACTGAAACGAGCACACCAGTATGGGAGATGTGCATGTGGACAGCTTCAAGCAGCAGCTCTGTGTGGACACTTGGAAACAGCGCTGTGAAAAAATTTCGTACGAAGCGGGATTTGGCCAAAGTTGAAAGACCTTCCAAAACCAACCCTAAAGAACTTAGCCAAACAATGAATGTTGCAATAAGCTCCTGCACGAAAGGTGCTCCTCTGACACAACCCCCGAGCAGGTAGCTACATTCTGCACAGTACAAAATGCATATGAATTCCAGGCTGAAAACTCACTCCAGAAGGAGGAAATGCATGTGTTCCTCTCTGAAAGAACACTCAGCAACTAGGCTTTTGCTTGCTCCTTCAAAGTCTTTGTAGAAACGTGTGTTTTCACTGCTTGAATACGTTTTGAGATGCATTGTTTCAATCTCTTGCAAGCCTCATGTTGTTTCTTACACAATGTGGAAAAACACGGAGTATGTTCCCCAAATCACTTGAAATCCAGGGAAACGCACACTGCATCACTCTTGCCCAAACACGCTCTTTCACCTAATGCGTTGAGAACATTCTTTAAAGCAGAAAGGAAGGGCATTATGCAGTGAATTTGACGGGCATCTACAAAAGTCATTTCTATGGGTTGCAGAGCGCAAAAGCATGATTAAGTTCATGTTCTCGATGAAACCCTTACATTTCCAAGTGACCTGAAGTAGGACTCTTACAAAAGGATGCGTTTGCGTGTGTGTGCTGAAACGAGCTCTAAGTTGTGTATTCAGTGTTGGATAGTGACACACTCTACATAGGTTACACAGCGTTTTGAAGGCACCAACATGCTTCAAACTGAAACTGCTACAAGGTGTGTGTAGCATGCAGAAAGAAGGCTTGTCATTTCAAAGAAAGAAGAGGAAACCAAAATCCAGGTAGTGTAACGAGAACACCAGTATGGGAGATGTGCATGTGGACAGGTTCAAAGAGAAGCTCTGTGTGGACACTTGGAAACATCGCTGTGACAAAATTTCGTACGAAGGGGCATTTGTCCAAAGTTGAAAGACCTTCCAAAACCAACCCTAAAGAACTTAGCTAAACAACGAATGTTGCAATCAGCTCCTGCACGAAAGGTGCTTCTATGACACAACCCCTGAACAGGTAGCTACATTCTGCGCAGTACAAAATGCATATGAACTCCAGGCTGAAAACTCACTCCAGAAGGAGGAAATGCATGTGTTTTGCTCTGAAACAACACTCAGGCACTAGGCTTTTGCTTGCCCCTTCAAAGTCTTTGTAGAAACGTGTGTTTTCACTGTTTGAATACGTTTTGAGATGCATTGTTTCAATCTCTTGCAAGCCTCATGTTGTTTCTTACACAATGTGGAAAAAAAAGGAGTATGTTTCCCAAACAGCTTAAAATCCAGGAAAACGCACACTGCATCACTCTTTCCCAAACACGCTCTTTCAACTGATGCGTTGAGAGCATTCTTTAAAGCAGAAAGCAAGGGCCTTTTCCAGTGAAATTCAGACGGGCATCTACAAAAGTCATATATATTGGATGCAGAGTGCAATAGCATGATGGACTTCATGTTCTCGATGAAAACCTTACATTTCAAAGAGACCTGAAGTAGGAATTTCACAAAAAGACCTGTTTGCGTCTCTCCTGTGAAAGGAGCTCTAACTTGTGTATTCAGTGCTTGAGAGTGTAACACTCTACATAGGTTACACAGCGTTTTGAGAGCACCAACATGCTTAAAACTGAAACTGCTACAAAGTGTGTGTAGCATACAGGAAGAAGGCTTGTCATTTCAAAGAAAGAAGAGGAAACCAAAATCCAGGTAGTGAAACGAGCACACCATTATGGGAGATGTGCATGTGGATAGCTTCAAGCAGCAGCTCTGTGTGGACACTTGGAAACAGCGCTCTGAAAAAATTTCTTAGGGGCGGGATTTGGGCAAAGTTGAAAGACCTTCCAAAACCCACCCTACGGAACTTAGCCAAACTATGAATGTTGCCATAAGCTCCTGAACGAAAGGTGCTTCTATGACACAACCCCCGAGCAGGTAGCTACATTCTGCACAGTACAAAATGCATATGAATTCCTGTCTGAAAACTCACTCCAGAAGGATGAAATGCGTGTGTTTCTCTCTGAAAGAACACTCAGCCACTAGGCTTTTGCTTGCTCCTTCAAAGTCTTTATAGAAACGTGTGTTTTCACTCCTGGAATACGTTTTGGGATGCATTGTTTCAATCTCTTGCAAGCCTCATGTTATATCTTACTCAATGTGAAAAAATAAGGAGTATGTTTCCCAAATCATTTGAAATCCAGGAAAAGGCACACTGCATCACTCTTGCTCAAACACGCTCTTTCTCCTAATGTGTTGAGAACTTTCAACAAACCGGAAAAGAAGGGCACTTTGTAGGTAAATTCAGATGGGCATGTACAAGAGTTCATTTCTGTTGGTTGCAGAGTGCAAAAGCATGATTGACTTCATCTTCTCCATGAAACCCTTACATTTCCAAGTGACCTGAAGTAGGACATTTACAAAGGATGTGTTTGTGTGTCCGTAGTGAAACGAGCTCTAAGTTGTGTATTCAGTGTTGGAGTGTGACACGCTGTATATAGGATACACAACGATTTGAAGGCACCAACATGCTTCAGACTGAAACTGCTACAAGGTGTGTGTAGCATGCAGGAAGAAGGCTTGTCATTTCAAAGAGAGAAGAGGAAACCAAAATCCAGGTACTGAAACGAGCACACCAGTATGGGAGATGTGCATGTGGACAGCTTCAAGCAGCAGCTCTGTGTCTACTCTTGGAAACAGCGCTGTGACAAAATTTCGTACGAAGCGGGATTTGGCCAAAGTTGAAAGACCTTCCAAAACCAACCCTAAAGAACTTAGCCAAACAATGAATGTTGCAATAAGCTCCTGCACGAAAGGTGCTCCTCTGACACAACCCCCGAGCAGGTAGCTACATTCTGCACAGTACAAAATGCATATGAATTCCAGGCTGAAAACTCACTCCAGAAGGAGGAAATGCATGTGTTTCTCTCTGAAAGAACACTCAGCAACTAGGCTTTTGCTTGCTCCTTCAAAGTCTTTGTAGAAACGTGTGTTTTCACTGCTTGAATACGTTTTGAGATGCATTGTTTCAATCTCTTGCAAGCCTCATGTTGTTTCTTACACAATGTGGAAAAACACGGAGTATGTTCCCCAAATCACTTGAAATCCAGGGAAACGCACACTGCATCACTCTTGCCCAAACACGCTCTTTCACCTAATGCGTTGAGAACATTCTTTAAAGCAGAAAGGAAGGGCATTATGCAGTGAATTTGACGGGCATCTACAAAAGTCATTTCTATGGGTTGCAGAGCGCAAAAGCATGATTAAGTTCATGTTCTCGATGAAACCCTTACATTTCCAAGTGACCTGAAGTAGGACTCTTACAAAAGGATGCGTTTGCGTGTGTGTGCTGAAACGAGCTCTAAGTTGTGTATTCAGTGTTGGATAGTGACACACTCTACATAGGTTACACAGCGTTTTGAAGGCACCAACATGCTTCAAACTGAAACTGCTACAAGGTGTGTGTAGCATGCAGAAAGAAGGCTTGTCATTTCAAAGAAAGAAGAGGAAACCAAAATCCAGGTAGTGTAACGAGAACACCAGTATGGGAGATGTGCATGTGGACAGGTTCAAAGAGAAGCTCTGTGTGGACACTTGGAAACATCGCTGTGACAAAATTTCGTACGAAGGGGCATTTGTCCAAAGTTGAAAGACCTTCCAAAACCAACCCTAAAGAACTTAGCTAAACAACGAATGTTGCAATCAGCTCCTGCACGAAAGGTGCTTCTATGACACAACCCCTGAACAGGTAGCTACATTCTGCGCAGTACAAAATGCATATGAACTCCAGGCTGAAAACTCACTCCAGAAGGAGGAAATGCATGTGGTTTGTTCTGAAACAACACTCAGGCACTAGGCTTTTGCTTGCCCCTTCAAAGTCTTTGTAGAAACGTGTGTTTTCACTGTTTGAATACGTTTTGAGATGCATTGTTTCAATCTCTTGCAAGCCTCATGTTGTTTCTTACACAATGTGGAAAAAAAAGGAGTATGTTTCCCAAACAGCTTAAAATCCAGGAAAACGCACACTGCATCACTCTTTCCCAAACACGCTCTTTCAACTGATGCGTTGAGAGCATTCTTTAAAGCAGAAAGGAATGGCCTTTTCCAGTGAAATTCAGACGGGCATCTACAAAAGTCATATATATTGGATGCAGAGTGCAATAGCATGATGGACTTCATGTTCTCGATGAAAACCTTACATTTCAAAGAGACCTGAAGTAGGAATTTCACAAAAAGACGTGTTTGCGTCTCTCCTGTGAAAGGAGCTCTAACTTGTGTATTCAGTGCTTGAGAGTGTAACACTCTACATAGGTTACACAGCGTTTTGAGAGCACCAACATGCTTAAAACTGAAACTGCTACAAAGTGTGTGTAGCATACAGGAAGAAGGCTTGTCATTTCAAAGAAAGAAGAGGAAACCAAAATCCAGGTAGTGAAACGAGCACACCATTATGGGAGATGTGCATGTGGATAGCTTCAAGCAGCAGCTCTGTGTGGACACTTGGAAACAGCGCTCTGAAAAAATTTCTTAGGGGCGGGATTTGGGCAAAGTTGAAAGACCTTCCAAAACCCACCCTACGGAACTTAGCCAAACTATGAATGTTGCCATAAGCTCCTGAACGAAAGGTGCTTCTATGACACAACCCCCGAGCAGGTAGCTACATTCTGCACAGTACAAAATGCATATGAATTCCTGTCTGAAAACTCACTCCAGAAGGATGAAATGCGTGTGTTTCTCTCTGAAAGAACACTCAGCCACTAGGCTTTTGCTTGCTCCTTCAAAGTCTTTATAGAAACGTGTGTTTTCACTCCTGGAATACGTTTTGGGATGCATTGTTTCAATCTCTTGCAAGCCTCATGTTATATCTTACTCAATGTCAAAAAATAAGGAGTATGTTTCCCAAATCATTTGAAATCCAGGAAAAGGCACACTGCATCACTCTTGCTCAAACACGCTCTTTCTCCTAATGTGTTGAGAACTTTCAACAAACAGGAAAAGAAGGGCACTTTGTAGGTAAATTCAGATGGGCATGTACAAGAGTTCATTTCTGTTGGTTGCAGAGTGCAAAAGCATGATTGACTTCATCTTCTCCATGAAACCCTTACATTTCCAAGTGACCTGAAGTAGGACATTTACAAAGGATGTGTTTGTGTGTCCGTAGTGAAACGAGCTCTAAGTTGTGTATTCAGTGTTGGAGTGTGACACGCTGTATATAGGATACACAACGATTTGAAGGCACCAACATGCTTCAGACTGAAACTGCTACAAGGTGTGTGTAGCATGCAGGAAGAAGGCTTGTCATTTCAAAGAGAGAAGAGGAAACCAAAATCCAGGTACTGAAACGAGCACACCAGTATGGGAGATGTGCATGTGGACAGCTTCAAGCAGCAGCTCTGTGTGGACACTTGGAAACAGCGCTGTGAAAAAATTTCGTACGAAGCGGGATTTGGCCAAAGTTGAAAGACCTTCCAAAACCAACCCTAAAGAACTTAGCCAAACAATGAATGTTGCAATAAGCTCCTGCACGAAAGGTGCTCCTCTGACACAACCCCCGAGCAGGTAGCTACATTCTGCACAGTACAAAATGCATATGAATTCCAGGCTGAAAACTCACTCCAGAAGGAGGAAATGCATGTGTTCCTCTCTGAAAGAACACTCAGCAACTAGGCTTTTGCTTGCTCCTTCAAAGTCTTTGTAGAAACGTGTGTTTTCACTGCTTGAATACGTTTTGAGATGCATTGTTTCAATCTCTTGCAAGCCTCATGTTGTTTCTTACACAATGTGGAAAAACACGGAGTATGTTCCCCAAATCACTTGAAATCCAGGGAAACGCACACTGCATCACTCTTGCCCAAACACGCTCTTTCACCTAATGCGTTGAGAACATTCTTTAAAGCAGAAAGGAAGGGCATTATGCAGTGAATTTGACGGGCATCTACAAAAGTCATTTCTATGGGTTGCAGAGCGCAAAAGCATGATTAAGTTCATGTTCTCGATGAAACCCTTACATTTCCAAGTGACCTGAAGTAGGACTCTTACAAAAGGATGCGTTTGCGTGTGTGTGCTGAAACGAGCTCTAAGTTGTGTATTCAGTGTTGGATAGTGACACACTCTACATAGGTTACACAGCGTTTTGAAGGCACCAACATGCTTCAAACTGAAACTGCTACAAGGTGTGTGTAGCATGCAGAAAGAAGGCTTGTCATTTCAAAGAAAGAAGAGGAAACCAAAATCCAGGTAGTGTAACGAGAACACCAGTATGGGAGATGTGCATGTGGACAGGTTCAAAGAGAAGCTCTGTGTGGACACTTGGAAACATCGCTGTGACAAAATTTCGTACGAAGGGGCATTTGTCCAAAGTTGAAAGACCTTCCAAAACCAACCCTAAAGAACTTAGCTAAACAACGAATGTTGCAATCAGCTCCTGCACGAAAGGTGCTTCTATGACACAACCCCTGAACAGGTAGCTACATTCTGCGCAGTACAAAATGCATATGAACTCCAGGCTGAAAACTCACTCCAGAAGGAGGAAATGCATGTGTTTTGCTCTGAAACAACACTCAGGCACTAGGCTTTTGCTTGCTCCTTCAAAGTCTTTGTAGAAACGTGTGTTTTCACTGTTTGAATACGTTTTGAGATGCATTGTTTCAATCTCTTGCAAGCCTCATGTTGTTTCTTACACAATGTGGAAAAAAAAGGAGTATGTTTCCCAAACAGCTTAAAATCCAGGAAAACGCACACTGCATCACTCTTTCCCAAACACGCTCTTTCAACTGATGCGTTGAGAGCATTCTTTAAAGCAGAAAGCAAGGGCCTTTTCCAGTGAAATTCAGACGGGCATCTACAAAAGTCATATATATTGGATGCAGAGTGCAATAGCATGATGGACTTCATGTTCTCGATGAAAACCTTACATTTCAAAGAGACCTGAAGTAGGAATTTCACAAAAAGACCTGTTTGCGTCTCTCCTGTGAAAGGAGCTCTAACTTGTGTATTCAGTGCTTGAGAGTGTAACACTCTACATAGGTTACACAGCGTTTTGAGAGCACCAACATGCTTAAAACTGAAACTGCTACAAAGTGTGTGTAGCATACAGAAAGAAGGCTTGTCATTTCAAAGAAAGAAGAGGAAACCAAAATCCAGGTAGTGAAACGAGCACACCATTATGGGAGATGTGCATGTGGATAGCTTCAAGCAGCAGCTCTGTGTGGACACTTGGAAACAGCGCTCTGAAAAAATTTCTTAGGGGCGGGATTTGGGCAAAGTTGAAAGACCTTCCAAAACCCACCCTACGGAACTTAGCCAAACTATGAATGTTGCCATAAGCTCCTGAATGAAAGGTGCTTCTATGACACAACCCCCGAGCAGGTAGCTACATTCTGCACAGTACAAAATGCATATGAATTCCTGTCTGAAAACTCACTCCAGAAGGATGAAATGCGTGTGTTTCTCTCTGAAAGAACACTCAGCCACTAGGCTTTTGCTTGATCCTTCAAAGTCTTTATAGAAACGTGTGTTTTCACTCCTGGAATACGTTTTGGGATGCATTGTTTCAATCTCTTGCAAGCCTCATGTTATATCTTACTCAATGTCAAAAAATAAGGAGTATGTTTCCCAAATCATTTGAAATCCAGGAAAAGGCACACTGCATCACTCTTGCTCAAACACGCTCTTTCTCCTAATGTGTTGAGAACTTTCAACAAACCGGAAAAGAAGGGCACTTTGTAGGTAAATTCAGATGGGCATGTACAAGAGTTCATTTCTGTTGGTTGCAGAGTGCAAAAGCATGATTGACTTCATCTTCTCCATGAAACCCTTACATTTCCAAGTGACCTGAAGTAGGACATTTACAAAGGATGTGTTTGTGTGTCCGTAGTGAAACGAGCTCTAAGTTGTGTATTCAGTGTTGGAGTGTGACACGCTGTATATAGGATACACAACGATTTGAAGGCACCAACATGCTTCAGACTGAAACTGCTACAAGGTGTGTGTAGCATGCAGGAAGAAGGCTTGTCATTTCAAAGAGAGAAGAGGAAACCAAAATCCAGGTACTGAAACCAGCACACCAGTATGGGAGATGTGCATGTGGACAGCTTCAAGCAGCAGCTCTGTGTGGACTCTTGGAAACAGCGCTGTGAAAAAATTTCGTACGAAGCGGGATTTGGCCAAAGTTGAAAGACCTTCCAAAACCAACCCTAAAGAACTTAGCCAAACAATGAATGTTGCAATAAGCTCCTGCACGAAAGGTGCTCCTCTGACACAACCCCCGAGCAGGTAGCTACATTCTGCACAGTACAAAATGCATATGAATTCCAGGCTGAAAACTCAATCCAGAAGGAGGAAATGCATGTGTTCCTCTCTGAAAGAACACTCAGCAACTAGGCTTTTGCTTGCTCCTTCAAAGTCTTTGTAGAAACGTGTGTTTTCACTGCTTGAATACGTTTTGAGATGCATTGTTTCAATCTCTTGCAAGCCTCATGTTGTTTCTTACACAATGTGGAAAAACACGGAGTATGTTCCCCAAATCACTTGAAATCCAGGGAAACGCACACTGCATCACTCTTGCCCAAACACGCTCTTTCACCTAATGCGTTGAGAACATTCTTTAAAGCAGAAAGGAAGGGCATTATGCAGTGAATTTGACGGGCATCTACAAAAGTCATTTCTATGGGTTGCAGAGCGCAAAAGCATGATTAAGTTCATGTTCTCGATGAAACCCTTACATTTCCAAGTGACCTGAAGTAGGACTCTTACAAAAGGATGCGTTTGCGTGTGTGTGCTGAAACGAGCTCTAAGTTGTGTATTCAGTGTTGGATAGTGACACACTCTACATAGGTTACACAGCGTTTTGAAGGCACCAACATGCTTCAAACTGAAACTGCTACAAGGTGTGTGTAGCATGCAGAAAGAAGGCTTGTCATTTCAAAGAAAGAAGAGGAAACCAAAATCCAGGTAGTGTAACGAGAACACCAGTATGGGAGATGTGCATGTGGACAGGTTCAAAGAGAAGCTCTGTGTGGACACTTGGAAACATCGCTGTGACAAAATTTCGTACGAAGGGGCATTTGTCCAAAGTTGAAAGACCTTCCAAAACCAACCCTAAAGAACTTAGCTAAACAACGAATGTTGCAATCAGCTCCTGCACGAAAGGTGCTTCTATGACACAACCCCTGAACAGGTAGCTACATTCTGCGCAGTACAAAATGCATATGAACTCCAGGCTGAAAACTCACTCCAGAAGGAGGAAATGCATGTGTTTTGCTCTGAAACAACACTCAGGCACTAGGCTTTTGCTTGCTCCTTCAAAGTCTTTGTAGAAACGTGTGTTTTCACTGTTTGAATACGTTTTGAGATGCATTGTTTCAATCTCTTGCAAGCCTCATGTTGTTTCTTACACAATGTGGAAAAAAAAGGAGTATGTTTCCCAAACAGCTTAAAATCCAGGAAAACGCACACTGCATCACTCTTTCCCAAACACGCTCTTTCAACTGATGCGTTGAGAGCATTCTTTAAAGCAGAAAGCAAGGGCCTTTTCCAGTGAAATTCAGACGGGCATCTACAAAAGTCATATATATTGGATGCAGAGTGCAATAGCATGATGGACTTCATGTTCTCGATGAAAACCTTACATTTCAAAGAGACCTGAAGTAGGAATTTCACAAAAAGACGTGTTTGCGTCTCTCCTGTGAAAGGAGCTCTAACTTGTGTATTCAGTGCTTGAGAGTGTAACACTCTACATAGGTTACACAGCGTTTTGAGAGCACCAACATGCTTAAAACTGAAACTGCTACAAAGTGTGTGTAGCATACAGAAAGAAGGCTTGTCATTTCAAAGAAAGAAGAGGAAACCAAAATCCAGGTAGTGAAACGAGCACACCATTATGGGAGATGTGCATGTGGATAGCTTCAAGCAGCAGCTCTGTGTGGACACTTGGAAACAGCGCTCTGAAAAAATTTCTTAGGGGCGGGATTTGGGCAAAGTTGAAAGACCTTCCAAAACCCACCCTACGGAACTTAGCCAAACTATGAATGTTGCCATAAGCTCCTGAACGAAAGGTGCTTCTATGACACAACCCCCGAGCAGGTAGCTACATTCTGCACAGTACAAAATGCATATGAATTCCTGTCTGAAAACTCACTCCAGAAGGATGAAATGCGTGTGTTTCTCTCTGAAAGAACACTCAGCCACTAGGCTTTTGCTTGCTCCTTCAAAGTCTTTATAGAAACGTGTGTTTTCACTCCTGGAATACGTTTTGGGATGCATTGTTTCAATCTCTTGCAAGCCTCATGTTATATCTTACTCAATGTCAAAAAATAAGGAGTATGTTTCCCAAATCATTTGAAATCCAGGAAAAGGCACACTGCATCACTCTTGCTCAAACACGCTCTTTCTCCTAATGTGTTGAGAACTTTCAACAAACCGGAAAAGAAGGGCACTTTGTAGGTAAATTCAGATGGGCATGTACAAGAGTTCATTTCTGTTGGTTGCAGAGTGCAAAAGCATGATTGACTTCATCTTCTCCATGAAACCCTTACATTTCCAAGTGACCTGAAGTAGGACATTTACAAAGGATGTGTTTGTGTGTCCGTAGTGAAACGAGCTCTAAGTAGTGTATTCAGTGTTGGAGTGTGACACGCTGTATATAGGATACACAACGATTTGAAGGCACCAACATGCTTCAGACTGAAACTGCTACAAGGTGTGTGTAGCATGCAGGAAGAAGGCTTGTCATTTCAAAGAGAGAAGAGGAAACCAAAATCCAGGTACTGAAACCAGCACACCAGTATGGGAGATGTGCATGTGGACAGCTTCAAGCAGCAGCTCTGTGTGGACTCTTGGAAACAGCGCTGTGAAAAAATTTCGTACGAAGCGGGATTTGGCCAAAGTTGAAAGACCTTCCAAAACCAACCCTAAAGAACTTAGCCAAACAATGAATGTTGCAATAAGCTCCTGCACGAAAGGTGCTCCTCTGACACAACCCCCGAGCAGGTAGCTACATTCTGCACAGTACAAAATGCATATGAATTCCAGGCTGAAAACTCACTCCAGAAGGAGGAAATGCATGTGTTCCTCTCTGAAAGAACACTCAGCAACTAGGCTTTTGCTTGCTCCTTCAAAGTCTTTGTAGAAACGTGTGTTTTCACTGCTTGAATACGTTTTGAGATGCATTGTTTCAATCTCTTGCAAGCCTCATGTTGTTTCTTACACAATGTGGAAAAACACGGAGTATGTTCCCCAAATCACTTGAAATCCAGGGAAACGCACACTGCATCACTCTTGCCCAAACACGCTCTTTCACCTAATGCGTTGAGAACATTCTTTAAAGCAGAAAGGAAGGGCATTATGCAGTGAATTTGACGGGCATCTACAAAAGTCATTTCTATGGGTTGCAGAGCGCAAAAGCATGATTAAGTTCATGTTCTCGATGAAACCCTTACATTTCCAAGTGACCTGAAGTAGGACTCTTACAAAAGGATGCGTTTGCGTGTGTGTGCTGAAACGAGCTCTAAGTTGTGTATTCAGTGTTGGATAGTGACACACTCTACATAGGTTACACAGCGTTTTGAAGGCACCAACATGCTTCAAACTGAAACTGCTACAAGGTGTGTGTAGCATGCAGAAAGAAGGCTTGTCATTTCAAAGAAAGAAGAGGAAACCAAAATCCAGGTAGTGTAACGAGAACACCAGTATGGGAGATGTGCATGTGGACAGGTTCAAAGAGAAGCTCTGTGTGGACACTTGGAAACATCGCTGTGACAAAATTTCGTACGAAGGGGCATTTGTCCAAAGTTGAAAGACCTTCCAAAACCAACCCTAAAGAACTTAGCTAAACAACGAATGTTGCAATCAGCTCCTGCACGAAAGGTGCTTCTATGACACAACCCCTGAACAGGTAGCTACATTCTGCGCAGTACAAAATGCATATGAACTCCAGGCTGAAAACTCACTCCAGAAGGAGGAAATGCATGTGTTTTGCTCTGAAACAACACTCAGGCACTAGGCTTTTGCTTGCCCCTTCAAAGTCTTTGTAGAAACGTGTGTTTTCACTGTTTGAATACGTTTTGAGATGCATTGTTTCAATCTCTTGCAAGCCTCATGTTGTTTCTTACACAATGTGGAAAAAAAAGGAGTATGTTTCCCAAACAGCTTAAAATCCAGGAAAACGCACACTGCATCACTCTTTCCCAAACACGCTCTTTCAACTGATGCGTTGAGAGCATTCTTTAAAGCAGAAAGGAAGGGCCTTTTCCAGTGAAATTCAGACGGGCATCTACAAAAGTCATATATATTGGATGCAGAGTGCAATAGCATGATGGACTTCATGTTCTCGATGAAAACCTTACATTTCAAAGAGACCTGAAGTAGGAATTTCACAAAAAGACGTGTTTGCGTCTCTCCTGTGAAAGGAGCTCTAACTTGTGTATTCAGTGCTTGAGAGTGTAACACTCTACATAGGTTACACAGCGTTTTGAGAGCACCAACATGCTTAAAACTGAAACTGCTACAAAGTGTGTGTAGCATACAGAAAGAAGGCTTGTCATTTCAAAGAAAGAAGAGGAAACCAAAATCCAGGTAGTGAAACGAGCACACCATTATGGGAGATGTGCATGTGGATAGCTTCAAGCAGCAGCTCTGTGTGGACACTTGGAAACAGCGCTCTGAAAAAATTTCTTAGGGGCGGGATTTGGGCAAAGTTGAAAGACCTTCCAAAACCCACCCTACGGAACTTAGCCAAACTATGAATGTTGCCATAAGCTCCTGAATGAAAGGTGCTTCTATGACACAACCCCCGAGCAGGTAGCTACATTCTGCACAGTACAAAATGCATATGAATTCCTGTCTGAAAACTCACTCCAGAAGGATGAAATGCGTGTGTTTCTCTCTGAAAGAACACTCAGCCACTAGGCTTTTGCTTGCTCCTTCAAAGTCTTTATAGAAACGTGTGTTTTCACTCCTGGAATACGTTTTGGGATGCATTGTTTCAATCTCTTGCAAGCCTCATGTTATATCTTACTCAATGTCAAAAAATAAGGAGTATGTTTCCCAAATCATTTGAAATCCAGGAAAAGGCACACTGCATCACTCTTGCTCAAACACGCTCTTTCTCCTAATGTGTTGAGAACTTTCAACAAACCGGAAAAGAAGGGCACTTTGTAGGTAAATTCAGATGGGCATGTACAAGAGTTCATTTCTGTTGGTTGCAGAGTGCAAAAGCATGATTGACTTCATCTTCTCCATGAAACCCTTACATTTCCAAGTGACCTGAAGTAGGACATTTACAAAGGATGTGTTTGTGTGTCCGTAGTGAAACGAGCTCTAAGTTGTGTATTCAGTGTTGGAGTGTGACACGCTGTATATAGGATACACAACGATTTGAAGGCACCAACATGCTTCAGACTGAAACTGCTACAAGGTGTGTGTAGCATGCAGGAAGAAGGCTTGTCATTTCAAAGAGAGAAGAGGAAACCAAAATCCAGGTACTGAAACGAGCACACCAGTATGGGAGATGTGCATGTGGACAGCTTCAAGCAGCAGCTCTGTGTGGACACTTGGAAACAGCGCTGTGAAAAAATTTCGTACGAAGCGGGATTTGGCCAAAGTTGAAAGACCTTCCAAAACCAACCCTAAAGAACTTAGCCAAACAATGAATGTTGCAATAAGCTCCTGCACGAAAGGTGCTCCTCTGACACAACCCCCGAGCAGGTAGCTACATTCTGCACAGTACAAAATGCATATGAATTCCAGGCTGAAAACTCACTCCAGAAGGAGGAAATGCATGTGTTCCTCTCTGAAAGAACACTCAGCAACTAGGCTTTTGCTTGCTCCTTCAAAGTCTTTGTAGAAACGTGTGTTTTCACTGCTTGAATACGTTTTGAGATGCATTGTTTCAATCTCTTGCAAGCCTCATGTTGTTTCTTACACAATGTGGAAAAACACGGAGTATGTTCCCCAAATCACTTGAAATCCAGGGAAACGCACACTGCATCACTCTTGCCCAAACACGCTCTTTCACCTAATGCGTTGAGAACATTCTTTAAAGCAGAAAGGAAGGGCATTATGCAGTGAATTTGACGGGCATCTACAAAAGTCATTTCTATGGGTTGCAGAGCGCAAAAGCATGATTAAGTTCATGTTCTCGATGAAACCCTTACATTTCCAAGTGACCTGAAGTAGGACTCTTACAAAAGGATGCGTTTGGGTGTGTGTGCTGAAACGAGCTCTACGTTGTGTATTCAGTGTTGGATAGTGACACACTCTACATAGGTTACAAAGCGTTTTGAAGGCACCAACATGCTTCAAACTGAAACTGCTACAAGGTGTGTGTAGCATGCAGAAAGAAGGCTTGTCATTTCAAAGAAAGAAGAGGAAACCAAAATCCAGGTAGTGTAACGAGAACACCAGTATGGGAGATGTGCATGTGGACAGGTTCAAAGAGAAGCTCTGTGTGGACACTTGGAAACATCGCTGTGACAAAATTTCGTACGAAGGGGCATTTGTCCAAAGTTGAAAGACCTTCCAAAACCAACCCTAAAGAACTTAGCTAAACAACGAATGTTGCAATCAGCTCCTGCACGAAAGGTGCTTCTATGACACAACCCCTGAACAGGTAGCTACATTCTGCGCAGTACAAAATGCATATGAACTCCAGGCTGAAAACTCACTCCAGAAGGAGGAAATGCATGTGTTTTGCTCTGAAACAACACTCAGGCACTAGGCTTTTGCTTGCCCCTTCAAAGTCTTTGTAGAAACGTGTGTTTTCACTGTTTGAATACGTTTTGAGATGCATTGTTTCAATCTCTTGCAAGCCTCATGTTGTTTCTTACACAATGTGGAAAAAAAAGGAGTATGTTTCCCAAACAGCTTAAAATCCAGGAAAACGCACACTGCATCACTCTTTCCCAAACACGCTCTTTCAACTGATGCGTTGAGAGCATTCTTTAAAGCAGAAAGGAAGGGCCTTTTCCAGTGAAATTCAGACGGGCATCTACAAAAGTCATATATATTGGATGCAGAGTGCAATAGCATGATGGACTTCATGTTCTCGATGAAAACCTTACATTTCAAAGAGACCTGAAGTAGGAATTTCACAAAAAGACGTGTTTGCGTCTCTCCTGTGAAAGGAGCTCTAACTTGTGTATTCAGTGCTTGAGAGTGTAACACTCTACATAGGTTACACCGCGTTTTGTGAGCACCAACATGCTTAAAACTGAAACTGCTACAAAGTGTGTGTAGCATACAGGAAGAAGGCTTGTCATTTCAAAGAAAGAAGAGGAAACCAAAATCCAGGTAGTGAAACGAGCACACCATTATGGGAGATGTGCATGTGGATAGCTTCAAGCAGCAGCTCTGTGTGGACACTTGGAAACAGCGCTCTGAAAAAATTTCTTAGGGGCGGGATTTGGGCAAAGTTGAAAGACCTTCCAAAACCCACCCTACGGAACTTAGCCAAACTATGAATGTTGCCATAAGCTCCTGAACGAAAGGTGCTTCTATGACACAACCCCCGAGCAGGTAGCTACATTCTGCACAGTACAAAATGCATATGAATTCCTGTCTGAAAACTCACTCCAGAAGGATGAAATGCGTGTGTTTCTCTCTGAAAGAACACTCAGCCACTAGGCTTTTGCTTGCTCCTTCAAAGTCTTTATAGAAACGTGTGTTTTCACTCCTGGAATACGTTTTGGGATGCATTGTTTCAATCTCTTGCAAGCCTCATGTTATATCTTACTCAATGTGAAAAAATAAGGAGTATGTTTCCCAAATCATTTGAAATCCAGGAAAAGGCACACTGCATCACTCTTGCTCAAACACGCTCTTTCTCCTAATGTGTTGAGAACTTTCAACAAACCGGAAAAGAAGGGCACTTTGTAGGTAAATTCAGATGGGCATGTACAAGAGTTCATTTCTGTTGGTTGCAGAGTGCAAAAGCATGATTGACTTCATCTTCTCCATGAAACCCTTACATTTCCAAGTGACCTGAAGTAGGACATTTACAAAGGATGTGTTTGTGTGTCCGTAGTGAAACGAGCTCTAAGTTGTGTATTCAGTGTTGGAGTGTGACACGCTGTATATAGGATACACAACGATTTGAAGGCACCAACATGCTTCAGACTGAAACTGCTACAAGGTGTGTGTAGCATGCAGGAAGAAGGCTTGTCATTTCAAAGAGAGAAGAGGAAACCAAAATCCAGGTACTGAAACGAGCACACCAGTATGGGAGATGTGCATGTGGACAGCTTCAAGCAGCAGCTCTGTGTGGACTCTTGGAAACAGCGCTGTGAAAAAATTTCGTACGAAGCGGGATTTGGCCAAAGTTGAAAGACCTTCCAAAACCAACCCTAAAGAACTTAGCCAAACAATGAATGTTGCAATAAGCTCCTGCACGAAAGGTGCTCCTCTGACACAACCCCCGAGCAGGTAGCTACATTCTGCACAGTACAAAATGCATATGAATTCCAGGCTGAAAACTCAATCCAGAAGGAGGAAATGCATGTGTTCCTCTCTGAAAGAACACTCAGCAACTAGGCTTTTGCTTGCTCCTTCAAAGTCTTTGTAGAAACGTGTGTTTTCACTGCTTGAATACGTTTTGAGATGCATTGTTTCAATCTCTTGCAAGCCTCATGTTGTTTCTTACACAATGTGGAAAAACACGGAGTATGTTCCCCAAATCACTTGAAATCCAGGGAAACGCACACTGCATCACTCTTGCCCAAACACGCTCTTTCACCTAATGCGTTGAGAACATTCTTTAAAGCAGAAAGGAAGGGCATTATGCAATGAATTTGACGGGCATCTACAAAAGTCATTTCTATGGGTTGCAGAGCGCAAAAGCATGATTAAGTTCATGTTCTCGATGAAACCCTTACATTTCCAAGTGACCTGAAGTAGGACTCTTACAAAAGGATGCGTTTGCGTGTGTGTGCTGAAACGAGCTCTAAGTTGTGTATTCAGTGTTGGATAGTGACACACTCTACATAGGTTACACAGCGTTTTGAAGGCACCAACATGCTTCAAACTGAAACTGCTACAAGGTGTGTGTAGCATGCAGAAAGAAGGCTTGTCATTTCAAAGAAAGAAGAGGAAACCAAAATCCAGGTAGTGTAACGAGAACACCAGTATGGGAGATGTGCATGTGGACAGGTTCAAAGAGAAGCTCTGTGTGGACACTTGGAAACATCGCTGTGACAAAATTTCGTACGAAGGGGCATTTGTCCAAAGTTGAAAGACCTTCCAAAACCAACCCTAAAGAACTTAGCTAAACAACGAATGTTGCAATCAGCTCCTGCACGAAAGGTGCTTCTATGACACAACCCCTGAACAGGTAGCTACATTCTGCGCAGTACAAAATGCATATGAACTCCAGGCTGAAAACTCACTCCAGAAGGAGGAAATGCATGTGTTTTGCTCTGAAACAACACTCAGGCACTAGGCTTTTGCTTGCTCCTTCAAAGTCTTTGTAGAAACGTGTGTTTTCACTGTTTGAATACGTTTTGAGATGCATTGTTTCAATCTCTTGCAAGCCTCATGTTGTTTCTTACACAATGTGGAAAAAAAAGGAGTATGTTTCCCAAACAGCTTAAAATCCAGGAAAACGCACACTGCATCACTCTTTCCCAAACACGCTCTTTCAACTGATGCGTTGAGAGCATTCTTTAAAGCAGAAAGGAAGGGCCTTTTCCAGTGAAATTCAGACGGGCATCTACAAAAGTCATATATATTGGATGCAGAGTGCAATAGCATGATGGACTTCATGTTCTCGATGAAAACCTTACATTTCAAAGAGACCTGAAGTAGGAATTTCACAAAAAGACCTGTTTGCGTGTCTCCTGTGAAAGGAGCTCTAACTTGTGTATTCAGTGCTTGAGAGTGTAACACTCTACATAGGTTACACAGCGTTTTGAGAGCACCAACATGCTTAAAACTGAAACTGCTACAAAGTGTGTGTAGCATACAGAAAGAAGGCTTGTCATTTCAAAGAAAGAAGAGGAAACCAAAATCCAGGTAGTGAAACGAGCACACCAGTATGGGAGATGTGCATGTGGATAGCTTCAAGCAGCAGCTCTGTGTGGACACTTGGAAACAGCGCTCTGAAAAAATTTCTTAGGGGCGGGATTTGGGCAAAGTTGAAAGACCTTCCAAAACCCACCCTACGGAACTTAGCCAAACTATGAATGTTGCCATAAGCTCCTGAATGAAAGGTGCTTCTATGACACAACCCCCGAGCAGGTAGCTACATTCTGCACAGTACAAAATGCATATGAATTCCTGTCTGAAAACTCACTCCAGAAGGATGAAATGCGTGTGTTTCTCTCTGAAAGAACACTCAGCCACTAGGCTTTTGCTTGCTCCTTCAAAGTCTTTATAGAAACGTGTGTTTTCACTCCTGGAATACGTTTTGGGATGCATTGTTTCAATCTCTTGCAAGCCTCATGTTATATCTTACTCAATGTCAAAAAATAAGGAGTATGTTTCCCAAATCATTTGAAATCCAGGAAAAGGCACACTGCATCACTCTTGCTCAAACACGCTCTTTCTCCTAATGTGTTGAGAACTTTCAACAAACCGGAAAAGAAGGGCACTTTGTAGGTAAATTCAGATGGGCATGTACAAGAGTTCATTTCTGTTGGTTGCAGAGTGCAAAAGCATGATTGACTTCATCTTCTCCATGAAACCCTTACATTTCCAAGTGACCTGAAGTAGGACATTTACAAAGGATGTGTTTGTGTGTCCGTAGTGAAACGAGCTCTAAGTTGTGTATTCAGTGTTGGAGTGTGACACGCTGTATATAGGATACACAACGATTTGAAGGCACCAACATGCTTCAGACTGAAACTGCTACAAGGTGTGTGTAGCATGCAGGAAGAAGGCTTGTCATTTCAAAGAGAGAAGAGGAAACCAAAATCCAGGTACTGAAACGAGCACACCAGTATGGGAGATGTGCATGTGGACAGCTTCAAGCAGCAGCTCTGTGTGGACACTTGGAAACAGCGCTGTGAAAAAATTTCGTACGAAGCGGGATTTGGCCAAAGTTGAAAGACCTTCCAAAACCAACCCTAAAGAACTTAGCCAAACAATGAATGTTGCAATAAGCTCCTGCACGAAAGGTGCTCCTCTGACACAACCCCCGAGCAGGTAGCTACATTCTGCACAGTACAAAATGCATATGAATTCCAAGGCTGAAAACTCACTCCAGAAGGAGGAAATGCATGTGTTCCTCTCTGAAAGAACACTCAGCAACTAGGCTTTTGCTTGCTCCTTCAAAGTCTTTGTAGAAACGTGTGTTTTCACTGCTTGAATACGTTTTGAGATGCATTGTTTCAATCTCTTGCAAGCCTCATGTTGTTTCTTACACAATGTGGAAAAACACGGAGTATGTTCCCCAAATCACTTGAAATCCAGGGAAACGCACACTGCATCACTCTTGCCCAAACACGCTCTTTCACCTAATGCGTTGAGAACATTCTTTAAAGCAGAAAGGAAGGGCATTATGCAGTGAATTTGACGGGCATCTACAAAAGTCATTTCTATGGGTTGCAGAGCGCAAAAGCATGATTAAGTTCATGTTCTCGATGAAACCCTTACATTTCCAAGTGACCTGAAGTAGGACTCTTACAAAAGGATGCGTTTGCGTGTGCGTGCTGAAACGAGCTCTACGTTGTGTATTCAGTGTTGGATAGTGACACACTCTACATAGGTTACACAGCGTTTTGAAGGCACCAACATGCTTCAAACTGAAACTGCTACAAGGTGTGTGTAGCATGCAGAAAGAAGGCTTGTCATTTCAAAGAAAGAAGAGGAAACCAAAATCCAGGTAGTGTAACGAGAACACCAGTATGGGAGATGTGCATGTGGACAGGTTCAAAGAGAAGCTCTGTGTGGACACTTGGAAACATCGCTGTGACAAAATTTCGTACGAAGGGGCATTTGTCCAAAGTTGAAAGACCTTCCAAAACCAACCCTAAAGAACTTAGCTAAACAACGAATGTTGCAATCAGCTCCTGCACGAAAGGTGCTTCTATGACACAACCCCTGAACAGGTAGCTACATTCTGCGCAGTACAAAATGCATATGAACTCCAGGCTGAAAACTCACTCCAGAAGGAGGAAATGCATGTGTTTTGCTCTGAAACAACACTCAGGCACTAGGCTTTTGCTTGCCCCTTCAAAGTCTTTGTAGAAACGTGTGTTTTCACTGTTTGAATACGTTTTGAGATGCATTGTTTCAATCTCTTGCAAGCCTCATGTTGTTTCTTACACAATGTGGAAAAAAAAGGAGTATGTTTCCCAAACAGCTTAAAATCCAGGAAAAGGCACACTGCATCACTCTTTCCCAAACACGCTCTTTCAACTGATGCGTTGAGAGCATTCTTTAAAGCAGAAAGGAAGGGCCTTTTCCAGTGAAATTCAGACGGGCATCTACAAAAGTCATATATATTGGATGCAGAGTGCAATAGCATGATGGACTTCATGTTCTCGATGAAAACCTTACATTTCAAAGAGACCTGAAGTAGGAATTTCACAAAAAGACGTGTTTGCGTCTCTCCTGTGAAAGGAGCTCTAACTTGTGTATTCAGTGCTTGAGAGTGTAACACTCTACATAGGTTACACCGCGTTTTGTGAGCACCAACATGCTTAAAACTGAAACTGCTACAAAGTGTGTGTAGCATACAGGAAGAAGGCTTGTCATTTCAAAGAAAGAAGAGGAAACCAAAATCCAGGTAGTGAAACGAGCACACCATTATGGGAGATGTGCATGTGGATAGCTTCAAGCAGCAGCTCTGTGTGGACACTTGGAAACAGCGCTCTGAAAAAATTTCTTAGGGGCGGGATTTGGGCAAAGTTGAAAGACCTTCCAAAACCCACCCTACGGAACTTAGCCAAACTATGAATGTTGCCATAAGCTCCTGAACGAAAGGTGCTTCTATGACACAACCCCCGAGCAGGTAGCTACATTCTGCACAGTACAAAATGCATATGAATTCCTGTCTGAAAACTCACTCCAGAAGGATGAAATGCGTGTGTTTCTCTCTGAAAGAACACTCAGCCACTAGGCTTTTGCTTGCTCCTTCAAAGTCTTTATAGAAACGTGTGTTTTCACTCCTGGAATACGTTTTGGGATGCATTGTTTCAATCTCTTGCAAGCCTCATGTTATATCTTACTCAATGTCAAAAAATAATTAGTATGTTTCCCAAATCATTTGAAATCCAGGAAAAGGCACACTGCATCACTCTTGCTCAAACACGCTCTTTCTCCTAATGTGTTGAGAACTTTCAACAAACCGGAAAAGAAAGGCACTTTGTAGGTAAATTCAGATGGGCATGTACAAGAGTTCCTTTCTATTGGTTGCAGAGTGCAAAAGCATGATTGACTTCATCTTCTCCATGAAACCCTTACATTTCCAAGTGACCTGAAGTAGGACATTTACAAAGGATGTGTTTGTGTGTCCGTAGTGAAACGAGCTCTAAGTTGTGTATTCAGTGTTGGAGTGTGACACGCTGTATATAGGATACACAACGATTTGAAGGCACCAACATGCTTCAGACTGAAACTGCTACAAGGTGTGTGTAGCATGCAGGAAGAAGGCTTGTCATTTCAAAGAGAGAAGAGGAAACCAAAATCCAGGTACTGAAACGAGCACACCAGTATGGGAGATGTGCATGTGGACAGCTTCAAGCAACAGCTCTGTGTGGACTCTTGGAAACAGCGCTGTGAAAAAATTTCGTACGAAGCGGGATTTGGCCAAAGTTGAAAGACCTTCCAAAACCAACCCTAAAGAACTTAGCCAAACAATGAATGTTGCAATAAGCTCCTGCACGAAAGGTGCTCCTCTGACACAACCCCCGAGCAGGTAGCTACATTCTGCACAGTACAAAATGCATATGAATTCCAGGCTGAAAACTCACTCCAGAAGGAGGAAATGCATGTGTTCCTCTCTGAAAGAACACTCAGCAACTAGGCTTTTGCTTGCTCCTTCAAAGTCTTTGTAGAAACGTGTGTTTTCACTGCTTGAATACGTTTTGAGATGCATTGTTTCAATCTCTTGCAAGCCTCATGTTGTTTCTTACACAATGTGGAAAAACACGGAGTATGTTCCCCAAATCACTTGAAATCCAGGGAAACGCACACAGCATCACTCTTGCCCAAACACGCTCTTTCACCTAATGCGTTGAGAACATTCTTTAAAGCAGAAAGGAAGGGCATTATGCAGTGAATTTGACGGGCATCTACAAAAGTCATTTCTATGGGTTGCAGAGCGCAAAAGCATGATTAAGTTCATGTTCTCGATGAAACCCTTACATTTCCAAGTGACCTGAAGTAGGACTCTTACAAAAGGATGCGTTTGCGTGTGTGTGCTGAAACGAGCTCTACGTTGTGTATTCAGTGTTGGATAGTGACACACTCTACATAGGTTACACAGCGTTTTGAAGGCACCAACATGCTTCAAACTGAAACTGCTACAAGGTGTGTGTAGCATGCAGAAAGAAGGCTTGTCATTTCAAAGAAAGAAGAGGAAACCAAAATCCAGGTAGTGTAACGAGAACACCAGTATGGGAGATGTGCATGTGGACAGGTTCAAAGAGAAGCTCTGTGTGGACACTTGGAAACATCGCTGTGACAAAATTTCGTACGAAGGGGCATTTGTCCAAAGTTGAAAGACCTTCCAAAACCAACCCTAAAGAACTTAGCTAAACAACGAATGTTGCAATCAGCTCCTGCACGAAAGGTGCTTCTATGACACAACCCCTGAACAGGTAGCTACATTCTGCGCAGTACAAAATGCATATGAACTCCAGGCTGAAAACTCACTCCAGAAGGAGGAAATGCATGTGTTTTGCTCTGAAACAACACTCAGGCACTAGGCTTTTGCTTGCTCCTTCAAAGTCTTTGTAGAAACATGTGTTTTCACTGTTTGAATACGTTTTGAGATGCATTGTTTCAATCTCTTGCAAGCCTCATGTTGTTTCTTACACAATGTGGAAAAAAAAGGAGTATGTTTCCCAAACAGCTTAAAATCCAGGAAAACGCACACTGCATCACTCTTTCCCAAACACGCTCTTTCAACTGATGCGTTGAGAGCATTCTTTAAAGCAGAAAGGAAGGGCCTTTTCCAGTGAAATTCAGACGGGCATCTACAAAAGTCATATATATTGGATGCAGAGTGCAATAGCATGATGGACTTCATGTTCTCGATGAAAACCTTACATTTCAAAGAGACCTGAAGTAGGAATTTCACAAAAAGACCTGTTTGCGTGTCTCCTGTGAAAGGAGCTCTAACTTGTGTATTCAGTGCTTGAGAGTGTAACACTCTACATAGGTTACACAGCGTTTTGAGAGCACCAACATGCTTAAAACTGAAACTGCTACAAAGTGTGTGTAGCATACAGAAAGAAGGCTTGTCATTTCAAAGAAAGAAGAGGAAACCAAAATCCAGGTAGTGAAACGAGCACACCAGTATGGGAGATGTGCATGTGGATAGCTTCAAGCAGCAGCTCTGTGTGGACACTTGGAAACAGCGCTCTGAAAAAATTTCTTAGGGGCGGGATTTGGGCAAAGTTGAAAGACCTTCCAAAACCCACCCTACGGAACTTAGCCAAACTATGAATGTTGCCATAAGCTCCTGAATGAAAGGTGCTTCTATGACACAACCCCCGAGCAGGTAGCTACATTCTGCACAGTACAAAATGCATATGAATTCCTGTCTGAAAACTCACTCCAGAAGGATGAAATGCGTGTGTTTCTCTCTGAAAGAACACTCAGCCACTAGGCTTTTGCTTGCTCCTTCAAAGTCTTTATAGAAACGTGTGTTTTCACTCCTGGAATACGTTTTGGGATGCATTGTTTCAATCTCTTGCAAGCCTCATGTTATATCTTACTCAATGTCAAAAAATAAGGAGTATGTTTCCCAAATCATTTGAAATCCAGGAAAAGGCACACTGCATCACTCTTGCTCAAACACGCTCTTTCTCCTAATGTGTTGAGAACTTTCAACAAACCGGAAAAGAAGGGCACTTTGTAGGTAAATTCAGATGGGCATGTACAAGAGTTCATTTCTGTTGGTTGCAGAGTGCAAAAGCATGATTGACTTCATCTTCTCCATGAAACCCTTACATTTCCAAGTGACCTGAAGTAGGACATTTACAAAGGATGTGTTTGTGTGTCCGTAGTGAAACGAGCTCTAAGTTGTGTATTCAGTGTTGGAGTGTGACACGCTGTATATAGGATACACAACGATTTGAAGGCACCAACATGCTTCAGACTGAAACTGCTACAAGGTGTGTGTAGCATGCAGGAAGAAGGCTTGTCATTTCAAAGAGAGAAGAGGAAACCAAAATCCAGGTACTGAAACGAGCACACCAGTATGGGAGATGTGCATGTGGACAGCTTCAAGCAGCAGCTCTGTGTGGACACTTGGAAACAGCGCTGTGAAAAAATTTCGTACGAAGCGGGATTTGGCCAAAGTTGAAAGACCTTCCAAAACCAACCCTAAAGAACTTAGCCAAACAATGAATGTTGCAATAAGGTCCTGCACGAAAGGTGCTCCTCTGACACAACCCCCGAGCAGGTAGCTACATTCTGCACAGTACAAAATGCATATGAATTCCAGGCTGAAAACTCACTCCAGAAGGAGGAAATGCATGTGTTCCTCTCTGAAAGAACACTCAGCAACTAGGCTTTTGCTTGCTCCTTCAAAGTCTTTGTAGAAACGTGTGTTTTCACTGCTTGAATACGTTTTGAGATGCATTGTTTCAATCTCTTGCAAGCCTCATGTTGTTTCTTACACAATGTGGAAAAACACGGAGTATGTTCCCCAAATCACTTGAAATCCAGGGAAACGCACACTGCATCACTCTTGCCCAAACACGCTCTTTCACCTAATGCGTTGAGAACATTCTTTAAAGCAGAAAGGAAGGGCATTATGCAGTGAATTTGACGGGCATCTACAAAAGTCATTTCTATGGGTTGCAGAGCGCAAAAGCATGATTAAGTTCATGTTCTCGATGAAACCCTTACATTTCCAAGTGACCTGAAGTAGGACTCTTACAAAAGGATGCGTTTGCGTGTGTGTGCTGAAACGAGCTCTACGTTGTGTATTCAGTGTTGGATAGTGACACACTCTACATAGGTTACACAGCGTTTTGAAGGCACCAACATGCTTCAAACTGAAACTGCTACAAGGTGTGTGTAGCATGCAGAAAGAAGGCTTGTCATTTCAAAGAAAGAAGAGGAAACCAAAATCCAGGTAGTGTAACGAGAACACCAGTATGGGAGATGTGCATGTGGACAGGTTCAAAGAGAAGCTCTGTGTGGACACTTGGAAACATCGCTGTGACAAAATTTCGTACGAAGGGGCATTTGTCCAAAGTTGAAAGACCTTCCAAAACCAACCCTAAAGAACTTAGCTAAACAACGAATGTTGCAATCAGCTCCTGCACGAAAGGTGCTTCTATGACACAACCCCTGAACAGGTAGCTACATTCTGCGCAGTACAAAATGCATATGAACTCCAGGCTCAAAACTCACTCCAGAAGGAGGAAATGCATGTGTTTTGCTCTGAAACAACACTCAGGCACTAGGCTTTTGCTTGCTCCTTCAAAGTCTTTGTAGAAACATGTGTTTTCACTGTTTGAATACGTTTTGAGATGCATTGTTTCAATCTCTTGCAAGCCTCATGTTGTTTCTTACACAATGTGGAAAAAAAAGGAGTATGTTTCCCAAACAGCTTAAAATCCAGGAAAACGCACACTGCATCACTCTTTCCCAAACACGCTCTTTCAACTGATGCGTTGAGAGCATTCTTTAAAGCAGAAAGGAAGGGCCTTTTCCAGTGAAATTCAGACGGGCATCTACAAAAGTCATATATATTGGATGCAGAGTGCAATAGCATGATGGACTTCATGTTCTCGATGAAAACCTTACATTTCAAAGAGACCTGAAGTAGGAATTTCACAAAAAGACCTGTTTGCGTGTCTCCTGTGAAAGGAGCTCTAACTTGTGTATTCAGTGCTTGAGAGTGTAACACTCTACATAGGTTACACAGCGTTTTGAGAGCACCAACATGCTTAAAACTGAAACTGCTACAAAGTGTGTGTAGCATACAGAAAGAAGGCTTGTCATTTCAAAGAAAGAAGAGGAAACCAAAATCCAGGTAGTGAAACGAGCACACCAGTATGGGAGATGTGCATGTGGATAGCTTCAAGCAGCAGCTCTGTGTGGACACTTGGAAACAGCGCTCTGAAAAAATTTCTTAGGGGCGGGATTTGGGCAAAGTTGAAAGACCTTCCAAAACCCACCCTACGGAACTTAGCCAAACTATGAATGTTGCCATAAGCTCCTGAATGAAAGGTGCTTCTATGACACAACCCCCGAGCAGGTAGCTACATTCTGCACAGTACAAAATGCATATGAATTCCTGTCTGAAAACTCACTCCAGAAGGATGAAATGCGTGTGTTTCTCTCTGAAAGAACACTCAGCCACTAGGCTTTTGCTTGCTCCTTCAAAGTCTTTATAGAAACGTGTGTTTTCACTCCTGGAATACGTTTTGGGATGCATTGTTTCAATCTCTTGCAAGCCTCATGTTATATCTTACTCAATGTCAAAAAATAAGGAGTATGTTTCCCAAATCATTTGAAATCCAGGAAAAGGCACACTGCATCACTCTTGCTCAAACACGCTCTTTCTCCTAATGTGTTGAGAACTTTCAACAAACCGGAAAAGAAGGGCACTTTGTAGGTAAATTCAGATGGGCATGTACAAGAGTTCATTTCTGTTGGTTGCAGAGTGCAAAAGCATGATTGACTTCATCTTCTCCATGAAACGCTTACATTTCCAAGTGACCTGAAGTAGGACATTTACAAAGGATGTGTTTGTGTGTCCGTAGTGAAACGAGCTCTAAGTTGTGTATTCAGTGTTGGAGTGTGACACGCTGTATATAGGATACACAACGATTTGAAGGCACCAACATGCTTCAGACTGAAACTGCTACAAGGTGTGTGTAGCATGCAGGAAGAAGGCTTGTCATTTCAAAGAGAGAAGAGGAAACCAAAATCCAGGTACTGAAACGAGCACACCAGTATGGGAGATGTGCATGTGGACAGCTTCAAGCAGCAGCTCTGTGTGGACACTTGGAAACAGCGCTGTGAAAAAATTTCGTACGAAGCGGGATTTGGCCAAAGTTGAAAGACCTTCCAAAACCAACCCTAAAGAACTTAGCCAAACAATGAATGTTGCAATAAGGTCCTGCACGAAAGGTGCTCCTCTGACACAACCCCCGAGCAGGTAGCTACATTCTGCACAGTACAAAATGCATATGAATTCCAGGCTGAAAACTCACTCCAGAAGGAGGAAATGCATGTGTTCCTCTCTGAAAGAACACTCAGCAACTAGGCTTTTGCTTGCTCCTTCAAAGTCTTTGTAGAAACGTGTGTTTTCACTGCTTGAATACGTTTTGAGATGCATTGTTTCAATCTCTTGCAAGCCTCATGTTGTTTCTTACACAATGTGGAAAAACACGGAGTATGTTCCCCAAATCACTTGAAATCCAGGGAAACGCACACTGCATCACTCTTGCCCAAACACGCTCTTTCACCTAATGCGTTGAGAACATTCTTTAAAGCAGAAAGGAAGGGCATTATGCAGTGAATTTGACGGGCATCTACAAAAGTCATTTCTATGGGTTGCAGAGCGCAAAAGCATGATTAAGTTCATGTTCTCGATGAAACCCTTACATTTCCAAGTGACCTGAAGTAGGACTCTTACAAAAGGATGCGTTTGCGTGTGTGTGCTGAAACGAGCTCTACGTTGTGTATTCAGTGTTGGATAGTGACACACTCTACATAGGTTACACAGCGTTTTGAAGGCACCAACATGCTTCAAACTGAAACTGCTACAAGGTGTGTGTAGCATGCAGAAAGAAGGCTTGTCATTTCAAAGAAAGAAGAGGAAACCAAAATCCAGGTAGTGTAACGAGAACACCAGTATGGGAGATGTGCATGTGGACAGGTTCAAAGAGAAGCTCTGTGTGGACACTTGGAAACATCGCTGTGACAAAATTTCGTACGAAGGGGCATTTGTCCAAAGTTGAAAGACCTTCCAAAACCAACCCTAAAGAACTTAGCTAAACAACGAATGTTGCAATCAGCTCCTGCACGAAAGGTGCTTCTATGACACAACCCCTGAACAGGTAGCTACATTCTGCGCAGTACAAAATGCATATGAACTCCAGGCTCAAAACTCACTCCAGAAGGAGGAAATGCATGTGTTTTGCTCTGAAACAACACTCAGGCACTAGGCTTTTGCTTGCCCCTTCAAAGTCTTTGTAGAAACGTGTGTTTTCTCTGTTTGAATACGTTTTGAGATGCATTGTTTCAATCTCTTGCAAGCCTCATGTTGTTTCTTACACAATGTGGAAAAAAAAGGAGTATGTTTCCCAAACAGCTTAAAATCCAGGAAAACGCACACTGCATCACTCTTTCCCAAACACGCTCTTTCAACTGATGCGTTGAGAGCATTCTTTAAAGCAGAAAGGAAGGGCCTTTTCCAGTGAAATTCAGACGGGCATCTACAAAAGTCATATATATTGGATGCAGAGTGCAATAGCATGATGGACTTCATGTTCTCGATGAAAACCTTACATTTCAAAGAGACCTGAAGTAGGAATTTCACAAAAAGACGTGTTTGCGTCTCTCCTGTGAAAGGAGCTCTAACTTGTGTATTCAGTGCTTGAGAGTGTAACACTCTACATAGGTTACACAGCGTTTTGAGAGCACCAACATGCTTAAAACTGAAACTGCTACAAAGTGTGTGTAGCATACAGGAAGAAGGCTTGTCATTTCAAAGAAAGAAGAGGAAACCAAAATCCAGGTAGTGAAACGAGCACACCATTATGGGAGATGTGCATGTGGATAGCTTCAAGCAGCAGCTCTGTGTGGACACTTGGAAACAGCGCTCTGAAAAAATTTCTTAGGGGCGGGATTTGGGCAAAGTTGAAAGACCCTCCAAAACCCACCCTACGGAACTTAGCCAAACTATGAATGTTGCCATAAGCTCCTGAACGAAAGGTGCTTCTATGACACAACCCCCGAGCAGGTAGCTACATTCTGCACAGTACAAAATGCATATGAATTCCTGTCTGAAAACTCACTCCAGAAGGATGAAATGCGTGTGTTTCTCTCTGAAAGAACACTCAGCCACTAGGCTTTTGCTTGCTCCTTCAAAGTCTTTATAGAAACGTGTGTTTTCACTCCTGGAATACGTTTTGGGATGCATTGTTTCAATCTCTTGCAAGCCTCATGTTATATCTTACTCAATGTGAAAAAATAAGGAGTATGTTTCCCAAATCATTTGAAATCCAGGAAAAGGCACACTGCATCACTCTTGCTCAAACACGCTCTTTCTCCTAATGTGTTGAGAACTTTCAACAAACCGGAAAAGAAGGGCACTTTGTAGGTAAATTCAGATGGGCATGTACAAGAGTTCATTTCTATTGGTTGCAGAGTGCAAAAGCATGATTGACTTCATCTTCTCCATGAAACCCTTACATTTCTAAGTGACCTGAAGTAGGACATTTACAAAGGATGTGTTTGTGTGTCCGTAGTGAAACGAGCTCTAAGTTGTGTATTCAGTGTTGGAGCGTGACACGCTGTATATAGGATACACAACGATTTGAAGGCACCAACATGCTTCAGACTGAAACTGCTACAAGGTGTGTGTAGCATGCAGGAAGAAGGCTTGTCATTTCAAAGAGAGAAGAGGAAACCAAAATCCAGGTACTGAAACGAGCACACCAGTATGGGAGATGTGCATGTGGACAGCTTCAAGCAGCAGCTCTGTGTGGACTCTTGGAAACAGCGCTGTGAAAAAATTTCGTACGAAGCGGGATTTGGCCAAAGTTGAAAGACCTTCCAAAACCAACCCTAAAGAACTTAGCCAAACAATGAATGTTGCAATAAGGTCCTGCACGAAAGGTGCTCCTC
This sequence comes from Miniopterus schreibersii, assembly GCF_964146895.1. Classification (NCBI taxonomy): domain Eukaryota; kingdom Metazoa; phylum Chordata; class Mammalia; order Chiroptera; family Miniopteridae; genus Miniopterus; species Miniopterus schreibersii. The sequence goes on along the minus strand of NC_138118.1, from coordinate 34,766,638 downwards.
TGACACAACCCCCGAGCAGGTAGCTACATTCTGCACAGTACAAAATGCATATGAATTCCAGGCTGAAAACTCACTCCAGAAGGAGGAAATGCATGTGTTCCTCTCTGAAAGAACACTCAGCAACTAGGCTTTTGCTTGCTCCTTCAAAGTCTTTGTAGAAACGTGTGTTTTCACTGCTTGAATACGTTTTGAGATGCATTGTTTCAATCTCTTGCAAGCCTCATGTTGTTTCTTACACAATGTGGAAAAACACGGAGTATGTTCCCCAAATCACTTGAAATCCAGGGAAACGCACACTGCATCACTCTTGCCCAAACACGCTCTTTCACCTAATGCGTTGAGAACATTCTTTAAAGCAGAAAGGAAGGGCATTATGCAGTGAATTTGACGGGCATCTACAAAAGTCATTTCTATGGGTTGCAGAGCGCAAAAGCATGATTAAGTTCATGTTCTCGATGAAACCCTTACATTTCCAAGTGACCTGAAGTAGGACTCTTACAAAAGGATGCGTTTGCGTGTGTGTGCTGAAAGGAGCTCTAAGTTGTGTATTCAGTGTTGGATAGTGACACACTCTACATAGGTTACACAGCGTTTTGAAGGCACCAACATGCTTCAAACTGAAACTGCTACAAGGTGTGTGTAGCATGCAGAAAGAAGGCTTGTCATTTCAAAGAAAGAAGAGGAAACCAAAATCCAGGTAGTGTAACGAGAACACCAGTATGGGAGATGTGCATGTGGACAGGTTCAAAGAGAAGCTCTGTGTGGACACTTGGAAACATCGCTGTGACAAAATTTCGTACGAAGGGGCATTTGTCCAAAGTTGAAAGACCTTCCAAAACCAACCCTAAAGAACTTAGCTAAACAACGAATGTTGCAATCAGCTCCTGCACGAAAGGTGCTTCTATGACACAACCCCTGAACAGGTAGCTACATTCTGCGCAGTACAAAATGCATATGAACTCCAGGCTGAAAACTCACTCCAGAAGGAGGAAATGCATGTGTTTTGCTCTGAAACAACACTCAGGCACTAGGCTTTTGCTTGCTCCTTCAAAGTCTTTGTAGAAACGTGTGTTTTCACTGTTTGAATACGTTTTGAGATGCATTGTTTCAATCTCTTGCAAGCCTCATGTTGTTTCTTACACAATGTGGAAAAAAAAGGAGTATGTTTCCCAAACAGCTTAAAATCCAGGAAAACGCACACTGCATCACTCTTTCCCAAACACGCTCTTTCAACTGATGCGTTGAGAGCATTCTTTAAAGCAGAAAGGAAGGGCCTTTTCCAGTGAAATTCAGACGGGCATCTACAAAAGTCATATATATTGGATGCAGAGTGCAATAGCATGATGGACTTCATGTTCTCGATGAAAACCTTACATTTCAAAGAGACCTGAAGTAGGAATTTCACAAAAAGACGTGTTTGCGTCTCTCCTGTGAAAGGAGCTCTAACTTGTGTATTCAGTGCTTGAGAGTGTAACACTCTACATAGGTTACACAGCGTTTTGAGAGCACCAACATGCTTAAAACTGAAACTGCTACAAAGTGTGTGTAGCATACAGGAAGAAGGCTTGTCATTTCAAAGAAAGAAGAGGAAACCAAAATCCAGGTAGTGAAACGAGCACACCATTATGGGAGATGTGCATGTGGATAGCTTCAAGCAGCAGCTCTGTGTGGACACTTGGAAACAGCGCTCTGAAAAAATTTCTTAGGGGCGGGATTTGGGCAAAGTTGAAAGACCCTCCAAAACCCACCCTACGGAACTTAGCCAAACTATGAATGTTGCCATAAGCTCCTGAACGAAAGGTGCTTCTATGACACAACCCCCGAGCAGGTAGCTACATTCTGCACAGTACAAAATGCATATGAATTCCTGTCTGAAAACTCACTCCAGAAGGATGAAATGCGTGTGTTTCTCTCTGAAAGAACACTCAGCCACTAGGCTTTTGCTTGCTCCTTCAAAGTCTTTATAGAAACGTGTGTTTTCACTCCTGGAATACGTTTTGGGATGCATTGTTTCAATCTCTTGCAAGCCTCATGTTATATCTTACTCAATGTGAAAAAATAAGGAGTATGTTTCCCAAATCATTTGAAATCCAGGAAAAGGCACACTGCATCACTCTTGCTCAAACACGCTCTTTCTCCTAATGTGTTGAGAACTTTCAACAAACCGGAAAAGAAGGGCACTTTGTAGGTAAATTCAGATGGGCATGTACAAGAGTTCATTTCTATTGGTTGCAGAGTGCAAAAGCATGATTGACTTCATCTTCTCCATGAAACCCTTACATTTCTAAGTGACCTGAAGTAGGACATTTACAAAGGATGTGTTTGTGTGTCCGTAGTGAAACGAGCTCTAAGTTGTGTATTCAGTGTTGGAGCGTGACACGCTGTATATAGGATACACAACGATTTGAAGGCACCAACATGCTTCAGACTGAAACTGCTACAAGGTGTGTGTAGCATGCAGGAAGAAGGCTTGTCATTTCAAAGAGAGAAGAGGAAACCAAAATCCAGGTACTGAAACGAGCACACCAGTATGGGAGATGTGCATGTGGACAGCTTCAAGCAGCAGCTCTGTGTGGACTCTTGGAAACAGCGCTGTGAAAAAATTTCGTACGAAGCGGGATTTGGCCAAAGTTGAAAGACCTTCCAAAACCAACCCTAAAGAACTTAGCCAAACAATGAATGTTGCAATAAGGTCCTGCACGAAAGGTGCTCCTCTGACACAACCCCCGAGCAGGTAGCTACATTCTGCACAGTACAAAATGCATATGAATTCCAGGCTGAAAACTCACTCCAGAAGGAGGAAATGCATGTGTTCCTCTCTGAAAGAACACTCAGCAACTAGGCTTTTGCTTGCTCCTTCAAAGTCTTTGTAGAAACGTGTGTTTTCACTGCTTGAATACGTTTTGAGATGCATTGTTTCAATCTCTTGCAAGCCTCATGTTGTTTCTTACACAATGTGGAAAAACACGGAGTATGTTCCCCAAATCACTTGAAATCCAGGGAAACGCACACTGCATCACTCTTGCCCAAACACGCTCTTTCACCTAATGCGTTGAGAACATTCTTTAAAGCAGAAAGGAAGGGCATTATGCAGTGAATTTGACGGGCATCTACAAAAGTCATTTCTATGGGTTGCAGAGCGCAAAAGCATGATTAAGTTCATGTTCTCGATGAAACCCTTACATTTCCAAGTGACCTGAAGTAGGACTCTTACAAAAGGATGCGTTTGCGTGTGTGTGCTGAAACGAGCTCTACGTTGTGTATTCAGTGTTGGATAGTGACACACTCTACATAGGTTACACAGCGTTTTGAAGGCACCAACATGCTTCAAACTGAAACTGCTACAAGGTGTGTGTAGCATGCAGAAAGAAGGCTTGTCATTTCAAAGAAAGAAGAGGAAACCAAAATCCAGGTAGTGTAACGAGAACACCAGTATGGGAGATGTGCATGTGGACAGGTTCAAAGAGAAGCTCTGTGTGGACACTTGGAAACATCGCTGTGACAAAATTTCGTACGAAGGGGCATTTGTCCAAAGTTGAAAGACCTTCCAAAACCAACCCTAAAGAACTTAGCTAAACAACGAATGTTGCAATCAGCTCCTGCACGAAAGGTGCTTCTATGACACAACCCCTGAACAGGTAGCTACATTCTGCGCAGTACAAAATGCATATGAACTCCAGGCTGAAAACTCACTCCAGAAGGAGGAAATGCATGTGTTTTGCTCTGAAACAACACTCAGGCACTAGGCTTTTGCTTGCCCCTTCAAAGTCTTTGTAGAAACGTGTGTTTTCACTGTTTGAATACGTTTTGAGATGCATTGTTTCAATCTCTTGCAAGCCTCATGTTGTTTCTTACACAATGTGGAAAAAAAAGGAGTATGTTTCCCAAACAGCTTAAAATCCAGGAAAACGCACACTGCATCACTCTTTCCCAAACACGCTCTTTCAACTGATGCGTTGAGAGCATTCTTTAAAGCAGAAAGGAAGGGCCTTTTCCAGTGAAATTCAGACGGGCATCTACAAAAGTCATATATATTGGATGCAGAGTGCAATAGCATGATGGACTTCATGTTCTCGATGAAAACCTTACATTTCAAAGAGACCTGAAGTAGGAATTTCACAAAAAGACGTGTTTGCGTCTCTCCTGTGAAAGGAGCTCTAACTTGTGTATTCAGTGCTTGAGAGTGTAACACTCTACATAGGTTACACAGCGTTTTGAGAGCACCAACATGCTTAAAACTGAAACTGCTACAAAGTGTGTGTAGCATACAGGAAGAAGGCTTGTCATTTCAAAGAAAGAAGAGGAAACCAAAATCCAGGTAGTGAAACGAGCACACCATTATGGGAGATGTGCATGTGGATAGCTTCAAGCAGCAGCTCTGTGTGGACACTTGGAAACAGCGCTCTGAAAAAATTTCTTAGGGGCGGGATTTGGGCAAAGTTGAAAGACCTTCCAAAACCCACCCTACGGAACTTAGCCAAACTATGAATGTTGCCATAAGCTCCTGAACGAAAGGTGCTTCTATGACACAACCCCCGAGCAGGTAGCTACATTCTGCACAGTACAAAATGCATATGAATTCCTGTCTGAAAACTCACTCCAGAAGGATGAAATGCGTGTGTTTCTCTCTGAAAGAACACTCAGCCACTAGGCTTTTGCTTGCTCCTTCAAAGTCTTTATAGAAACGTGTGTTTTCACTCCTGGAATACGTTTTGGGATGCATTGTTTCAATCTCTTGCAAGCCTCATGTTATATCTTACTCAATGTGAAAAAATAAGGAGTATGTTTCCCAAATCATTTGAAATCCAGGAAAAGGCACACTGCATCACTCTTGCTCAAACACGCTCTTTCTCCTAATGTGTTGAGAACTTTCAACAAACCGGAAAAGAAGGGCACTTTGTAGGTAAATTCAGATGGGCATGTACAAGAGTTCATTTCTGTTGGTTGCAGAGTGCAAAAGCATGATTGACTTCATCTTCTCCATGAAACCCTTACATTTCCAAGTGACCTGAAGTAGGACATTTACAAAGGATGTGTTTGTGTGTCCGTAGTGAAACGAGCTCTAAGTTGTGTATTCAGTGTTGGAGCGTGACACGCTGTATATAGGATACACAACGATTTGAAGGCACCAACATGCTTCAGACTGAAACTGCTACAAGGTGTGTGTAGCATGCAGGAAGAAGGCTTGTCATTTCAAAGAGAGAAGAGGAAACCAAAATCCAGGTACTGAAACGAGCACACCAGTATGGGAGATGTACATGTGGACAGCTTCAAGCAGCAGCTCTGTGTGGACACTTGGAAACAGCGCTGTGAAAAAATTTCGTACGAAGCGGGATTTGGCCAAAGTTGAAAGACCTTCCAAAACCAACCCTAAAGAACTTAGCCAAACAATGAATGTTGCAATAAGCTCCTGCACGAAAGGTGCTCCTCTGACACAACCCCCGAGCAGGTAGCTACATTCTGCACAGTACAAAATGCATATGAATTCCAGGCTGAAAACTCACTCCAGAAGGAGGAAATGCATGTGTTCCTCTCTGAAAGAACACTCAGCAACTAGGCTTTTGCTTGCTCCTTCAAAGTCTTTGTAGAAACGTGTGTTTTCACTGCTTGAATACGTTTTGAGATGCATTGTTTCAATCTCTTGCAAGCCTCATGTTGTTTCTTACACAATGTGGAAAAACACGGAGTATGTTCCCCAAATCACTTGAAATCCAGGGAAACGCACACTGCATCACTCTTGCCCAAACACGCTCTTTCACCTAATGCGTTGAGAACATTCTTTAAAGCAGAAAGGAAGGGCATTATGCAGTGAATTTGACGGGCATCTACAAAAGTCATTTCTATGGGTTGCAGAGCGCAAAAGCATGATTAAGTTCATGTTCTCGATGAAACCCTTACATTTCCAAGTGACCTGAAGTAGGACTCTTACAAAAGGATGCGTTTGCGTGTGTGTGCTGAAAGGAGCTCTAAGTTGTGTATTCAGTGTTGGATAGTGACACACTCTACATAGGTTACACAGCGTTTTGAAGGCACCAACATGCTTCAAACTGAAACTGCTACAAGGTGTGTGTAGCATGCAGAAAGAAGGCTTGTCATTTCAAAGAAAGAAGAGGAAACCAAAATCCAGGTAGTGTAACGAGAACACCAGTATGGGAGATGTGCATGTGGACAGGTTCAAAGAGAAGCTCTGTGTGGACACTTGGAAACATCGCTGTGACAAAATTTCGTACGAAGGGGCATTTGTCCAAAGTTGAAAGACCTTCCAAAACCAACCCTAAAGAACTTAGCTAAACAACGAATGTTGCAATCAGCTCCTGCACGAAAGGTGCTTCTATGACACAACCCCTGAACAGGTAGCTACATTCTGCGCAGTACAAAATGCATATGAACTCCAGGCTGAAAACTCACTCCAGAAGGAGGAAATGCATGTGTTTTGCTCTGAAACAACACTCAGGCACTAGGCTTTTGCTTGCCCCTTCAAAGTCTTTGTAGAAACGTGTGTTTTCACTGTTTGAATACGTTTTGAGATGCATTGTTTCAATCTCTTGCAAGCCTCATGTTGTTTCTTACACAATGTGGAAAAAAAAGGAGTATGTTTCCCAAACAGCTTAAAATCCAGGAAAACGCACACTGCATCACTCTTTCCCAAACACGCTCTTTCAACTGATGCGTTGAGAGCATTCTTTAAAGCAGAAAGGAAGGGCCTTTTCCAGTGAAATTCAGACGGGCATCTACAAAAGTCATATATATTGGATGCAGAGTGCAATAGCATGATGGACTTCATGTTCTCGATGAAAACCTTACATTTCAAAGAGACCTGAAGTAGGAATTTCACAAAAAGACGTGTTTGCGTCTCTCCTGTGAAAGGAGCTCTAACTTGTGTATTCAGTGCTTGAGAGTGTAACACTCTACATAGGTTACACAGCGTTTTGAGAGCACCAACATGCTTAAAACTGAAACTGCTACAAAGTGTGTGTAGCATACAGGAAGAAGGCTTGTCATTTCAAAGAAAGAAGAGGAAACCAAAATCCAGGTAGTGAAACGAGCACACCATTATGGGAGATGTGCATGTGGATAGCTTCAAGCAGCAGCTCTGTGTGGACACTTGGAAACAGCGCTCTGAAAAAATTTCTTAGGGGCGGGATTTGGGCAAAGTTGAAAGACCTTCCAAAACCCACCCTACGGAACTTAGCCAAACTATGAATGTTGCCATAAGCTCCTGAACGAAAGGTGCTTCTATGACACAACCCCCGAGCAGGTAGCTACATTCTGCACAGTACAAAATGCATATGAATTCCTGTCTGAAAACTCACTCCAGAAGGATGAAATGCGTGTGTTTCTCTCTGAAAGAACACTCAGCCACTAGGCTTTTGCTTGCTCCTTCAAAGTCTTTATAGAAACGTGTGTTTTCACTCCTGGAATACGTTTTGGGATGCATTGTTTCAATCTCTTGCAAGCCTCATGTTATATCTTACTCAATGTGAAAAAATAAGGAGTATGTTTCCCAAATCATTTGAAATCCAGGAAAAGGCACACTGCATCACTCTTGCTCAAACACGCTCTTTCTCCTAATGTGTTGAGAACTTTCAACAAACCGGAAAAGAAGGGCACTTTGTAGGTAAATTCAGATGGGCATGTACAAGAGTTCATTTCTATTGGTTGCAGAGTGCAAAAGCATGATTGACTTCATCTTCTCCATGAAACCCTTACATTTCCAAGTGACCTGAAGTAGGACATTTACAAAGGATGTGTTTGTGTGTCCGTAGTGAAACGAGCTCTAAGTTGTGTATTCAGTGTTGGAGCGTGACACGCTGTATATAGGATACACAACGATTTGAAGGCACCAACATGCTTCAGACTGAAACTGCTACAAGGTGTGTGTAGCATGCAGGAAGAAGGCTTGTCATTTCAAAGAGAGAAGAGGAAACCAAAATCCAGGTACTGAAACGAGCACACCAGTATGGGAGATGTACATGTGGACAGCTTCAAGCAGCAGCTCTGTGTGGACACTTGGAAACAGCGCTGTGAAAAAATTTCGTACGAAGCGGGATTTGGCCAAAGTTGAAAGACCTTCCAAAACCAACCCTAAAGAACTTAGCCAAACAATGAATGTTGCAATAAGGTCCTGCACGAAAGGTGCTCCTCTGACACAACCCCCGAGCAGGTAGCTACATTCTGCACAGTACAAAATGCATATGAATTCCAGGCTGAAAACTCACTCCAGAAGGAGGAAATGCATGTGTTCCTCTCTGAAAGAACACTCAGCAACTAGGCTTTTGCTTGCTCCTTCAAAGTCTTTGTAGAAACGTGTGTTTTCACTGCTTGAATACGTTTTGAGATGCATTGTTTCAATCTCTTGCAAGCCTCATGTTGTTTCTTACACAATGTGGAAAAACACGGAGTATGTTCCCCAAATCACTTGAAATCCAGGGAAACGCACACTGCATCACTCTTGCCCAAACACGCTCTTTCACCTAATGCGTTGAGAACATTCTTTAAAGCAGAAAGGAAGGGCATTATGCAGTGAATTTGACGGGCATCTACAAAAGTCATTTCTATGGGTTGCAGAGCGCAAAAGCATGATTAAGTTCATGTTCTCGATGAAACCCTTACATTTCCAAGTGACCTGAAGTAGGACTCTTACAAAAGGATGCGTTTGCGTGTGTGTGCTGAAACGAGCTCTAAGTTGTGTATTCATTGTTGGATAGTGACACACTCTACATAGGTTACACAGCGTTTTGAAGGCACCAACATGCTTCAAACTGAAACTGCTACAAGGTGTGTGTAGCATGCAGAAAGAAGGCTTGTCATTTCAAAGAAAGAAGAGGAAACCAAAATCCAGGTAGTGTAACGAGAACACCAGTATGGGAGATGTGCATGTGGACAGGTTCAAAGAGAAGCTCTGTGTGGACACTTGGAAACATCGCTGTGACAAAATTTCGTACGAAGGGGCATTTGTCCAAAGTTGAAAGACCTTCCAAAACCAACCCTAAAGAACTTAGCTAAACAACGAATGTTGCAATCAGCTCCTGCACGAAAGGTGCTTCTATGACACAACCCCTGAACAGGTAGCTACATTCTGCGCAGTACAAAATGCATATGAACTCCAGGCTGAAAACTCACTCCAGAAGGAGGAAATGCATGTGTTTTGCTCTGAAACAACACTCAGGCACTAGGCTTTTGCTTGCCCCTTCAAAGTCTTTGTAGAAACGTGTGTTTTCACTGTTTGAATACGTTTTGAGATGCATTGTTTCAATCTCTTGCAAGCCTCATGTTGTTTCTTACACAATGTGGAAAGAAAAGGAGTATGTTTCCCAAACAGCTTAAAATCCAGGAAAACGCACACTGCATCACTCTTTCCCAAACACGCTCTTTCAACTGATGCGTTGAGAGCATTCTTTAAAGCAGAAAGGAAGGGCCTTTTCCAGTGAAATTCAGACGGGCATCTACAAAAGTCATATATATTGGATGCAGAGTGCAATAGCATGATGGACTTCATGTTCTCGATGAAAACCTTACATTTCAAAGAGACCTGAAGTAGGAATTTCACAAAAAGACGTGTTTGCGTCTCTCCTGTGAAAGGAGCTCTAACTTGTGTATTCAGTGCTTGAGAGTGTAACACTCTACATAGGTTACACAGCGTTTTGAGAGCACCAACATGCTTAAAACTGAAACTGCTACAAAGTGTGTGTAGCATACAGGAAGAAGGCTTGTCATTTCAAAGAAAGAAGAGGAAACCAAAATCCAGGTAGTGAAACGAGCACACCATTATGGGAGATGTGCATGTGGATAGCTTCAAGCAGCAGCTCTGTGTGGACACTTGGAAACAGCGCTCTGAAAAAATTTCTTAGGGGCGGGATTTGGGCAAAGTTGAAAGACCTTCCAAAACCCACCCTACGGAACTTAGCCAAACTATGAATGTTGCCATAAGCTCCTGAACGAAAGGTGCTTCTATGACACAACCCCCGAGCAGGTAGCTACATTCTGCACAGTACAAAATGCATATGAATTCCTGTCTGAAAACTCACTCCAGAAGGATGAAATGCGTGTGTTTCTCTCTGAAAGAACACTCAGCCACTAGGCTTTTGCTTGCTCCTTCAAAGTCTTTATAGAAACGTGTGTTTTCACTCCTGGAATACGTTTTGGGATGCATTGTTTCAATCTCTTGCAAGCCTCATGTTATATCTTACTCAATGTGAAAAAATAAGGAGTATGTTTCCCAAATCATTTGAAATCCAGGAAAAGGCACACTGCATCACTCTTGCTCAAACACGCTCTTTCTCCTAATGTGTTGAGAACTTTCAACAAACCGGAAAAGAAGGGCACTTTGTAGGTAAATTCAGATGGGCATGTACAAGAGTTCATTTCTGTTGGTTGCAGAGTGCAAAAGCATGATTGACTTCATCTTCTCCATGAAACCCTTACATTTCCAAGTGACCTGAAGTAGGACATTTACAAAGGATGTGTTTGTGTGTCCGTAGTGAAACGAGCTCTAAGTTGTGTATTCAGTGTTGGAGCGTGACACGCTGTATATAGGATACACAACGATTTGAAGGCACCAACATGCTTCAGACTGAAACTGCTACAAGGTGTGTGTAGCATGCAGGAAGAAGGCTTGTCATTTCAAAGAGAGAAGAGGAAACCAAAATCCAGGTACTGAAACGAGCACACCAGTATGGGAGATGTACATGTGGACAGCTTCAAGCAGCAGCTCTGTGTGGACACTTGGAAACAGCGCTGTGAAAAAATTTCGTACGAAGCGGGATTTGGCCAAAGTTGAAAGACCTTCCAAAACCAACCCTAAAGAACTTAGCCAAACAATGAATGTTGCAATAAGGTCCTGCACGAAAGGTGCTCCTCTGACACAACCCCCGAGCAGGTAGCTACATTCTGCACAGTACAAAATGCATATGAATTCCAGGCTGAAAACTCACTCCAGAAGGAGGAAATGCATGTGTTCCTCTCTGAAAGAACACTCAGCAACTAGGCTTTTGCTTGCTCCTTCAAAGTCTTTGTAGAAACGTGTGTTTTCACTGCTTGAATACGTTTTGAGATGCATTGTTTCAATCTCTTGCAAGCCTCATGTTGTTTCTTACACAATGTGGAAAAACACGGAGTATGTTCCCCAAATCACTTGAAATCCAGGGAAACGCACACTGCATCACTCTTGCCCAAACACGCTCTTTCACCTAATGCGTTGAGAACATTCTTTAAAGCAGAAAGGAAGGGCATTATGCAGTGAATTTGACGGGCATCTACAAAAGTCATTTCTATGGGTTGCAGAGCGCAAAAGCATGATTAAGTTCATGTTCTCGATGAAACCCTTACATTTCCAAGTGACCTGAAGTAGGACTCTTACAAAAGGATGCGTTTGCGTGTGTGTGCTGAAACGAGCTCTAAGTTGTGTATTCAGTGTTGGATAGTGACACACTCTACATAGGTTACACAGCGTTTTGAAGGCACCAACATGCTTCAAACTGAAACTGCTACAAGGTGTGTGTAGCATGCAGAAAGAAGGCTTGTCATTTCAAAGAAAGAAGAGGAAACCAAAATCCAGGTAGTGTAACGAGAACACCAGTATGGGAGATGTGCATGTGGACAGGTTCAAAGAGAAGCTCTGTGTGGACACTTGGAAACATCGCTGTGACAAAATTTCGTACGAAGGGGCATTTGTCCAAAGTTGAAAGACCTTCCAAAACCAACCCTAAAGAACTTAGCTAAACAACGAATGTTGCAATCAGCTCCTGCACGAAAGGTGCTTCTATGACACAACCCCTGAACAGGTAGCTACATTCTGCGCAGTACAAAATGCATATGAACTCCAGGCTGAAAACTCACTCCAGAAGGAGGAAATGCATGTGTTTTGCTCTGAAACAACACTCAGGCACTAGGCTTTTGCTTGCCCCTTCAAAGTCTTTGTAGAAACGTGTGTTTTCACTGTTTGAATACGTTTTGAGATGCATTGTTTCAATCTCTTGCAAGCCTCATGTTGTTTCTTACACAATGTGGAAAGAAAAGGAGTATGTTTCCCAAACAGCTTAAAATCCAGGAAAACGCACACTGCATCACTCTTTCCCAAACACGCTCTTTCAACTGATGCGTTGAGAGCATTCTTTAAAGCAGAAAGGAAGGGCCTTTTCCAGTGAAATTCAGACGGGCATCTACAAAAGTCATATATATTGGATGCAGAGTGCAATAGCATGATGGACTTCATGTTCTCGATGAAAACCTTACATTTCAAAGAGACCTGAAGTAGGAATTTCACAAAAAGACGTGTTTGCGTCTCTCCTGTGAAAGGAGCTCTAACTTGTGTATTCAGTGCTTGAGAGTGTAACACTCTACATAGGTTACACAGCGTTTTGAGAGCACCAACATGCTTAAAACTGAAACTGCTACAAAGTGTGTGTAGCATACAGGAAGAAGGCTTGTCATTTCAAAGAAAGAAGAGGAAACCAAAATCCAGGTAGTGAAACGAGCACACCATTATGGGAGATGTGCATGTGGATAGCTTCAAGCAGCAGCTCTGTGTGGACACTTGGAAACAGCGCTCTGAAAAAATTTCTTAGGGGCGGGATTTGGGCAAAGTTGAAAGACCTTCCAAAACCCACCCTACGGAACTTAGCCAAACTATGAATGTTGCCATAAGCTACTGAACGAAAGGTGCTTCTATGACACAACCCCCGAGCAGGTAGCTACATTCTGCACAGTACAAAATGCATATGAATTCCTGTCTGAAAACTCACTCCAGAAGGATGAAATGCGTGTGTTTCTCTCTGAAAGAACACTCAGCCACTAGGCTTTTGCTTGCTCCTTCAAAGTCTTTATAGAAACGTGTGTTTTCACTCCTGGAATACGTTTTGGGATGCATTGTTTCAATCTCTTGCAAGCCTCATGTTATATCTTACTCAATGTGAAAAAATAAGGAGTATGTTTCCCAAATCATTTGAAATCCAGAAAAGGCACACTGCATCACTCTTGCTCAAACACGCTCTTTCTCCTAATGTGTTGAGAACTTTCAACAAACCGGAAAAGAAGGGCACTTTGTAGGTAAATTCAGATGGGCATGTACAAGAGTTCATTTCTGTTGGTTGCAGAGTGCAAAAGCATGATTGACTTCATCTTCTCCATGAAACCCTTACATTTCCAAGTGACCTGAAGTAGGACATTTACAAAGGATGTGTTTGTGTGTCCGTAGTGAAACGAGCTCTAAGTTGTGTATTCAGTGTTGGAGCGTGACACGCTGTATATAGGATACACAACGATTTGAAGGCACCAACATGCTTCAGACTGAAACTGCTACAAGGTGTGTGTAGCATGCAGGAAGAAGGCTTGTCATTTCAAAGAGAGAAGAGGAAACCAAAATCCAGGTACTGAAACGAGCACACCAGTATGGGAGATGTACATGTGGACAGCTTCAAGCAGCAGCTCTGTGTGGACACTTGGAAACAGCGCTGTGAAAAAATTTCGTACGAAGCGGGATTTGGCCAAAGTTGAAAGACCTTCCAAAACCAACCCTAAAGAACTTAGCCAAACAATGAATGTTGCAATAAGGTCCTGCACGAAAGGTGCTCCTCTGACACAACCCCCGAGCAGGTAGCTACATTCTGCACAGTACAAAATGCATATGAATTCCAGGCTGAAAACTCACTCCAGAAGGAGGAAATGCATGTGTTCCTCTCTGAAAGAACACTCAGCAACTAGGCTTTTGCTTGCTCCTTCAAAGTCTTTGTAGAAACGTGTGTTTTCACTGCTTGAATACGTTTTGAGATGCATTGTTTCAATCTCTTGCAAGCCTCATGTTGTTTCTTACACAATGTGGAAAAACACGGAGTATGTTCCCCAAATCACTTGAAATCCAGGGAAACGCACACTGCATCACTCTTGCCCAAACACGCTCTTTCACCTAATGCGTTGAGAACATTCTTTAAAGCAGAAAGGAAGGGCATTATGCAGTGAATTTGACGGGCATCTACAAAGTCATTTCTATGGGTTGCAGAGCGCAAAAGCATGATTAAGTTCATGTTCTCGATGAAACCCTTACATTTCCAAGTGACCTGAAGTAGGACTCTTACAAAAGGATGCGTTTGCGTGTGTGTGCTGAAAGGAGCTCTAAGTTGTGTATTCAGTGTTGGATAGTGACACACTCTACATAGGTTACACAGCGTTTTGAAGGCACCAACATGCTTCAAACTGAAACTGCTACAAGGTGTGTGTAGCATGCAGAAAGAAGGCTTGTCATTTCAAAGAAAGAAGAGGAAACCAAAATCCAGGTAGTGTAACGAGAACACCAGTATGGGAGATGTGCATGTGGACAGGTTCAAAGAGAAGCTCTGTGTGGACACTTGGAAACATCGCTGTGACAAAATTTCGTACGAAGGGGCATTTGTCCAAAGTTGAAAGACCTTCCAAAACCAACCCTAAAGAACTTAGCTAAACAACGAATGTTGCAATCAGCTCCTGCACGAAAGGTGCTTCTATGACACAACCCCAGAACAGGTAGCTACATTCTGCGCAGTACAAAATGCATATGAACTCCAGGCTGAAAACTCACTCCAGAAGGAGGAAATGCATGTGTTTTGCTCTGAAACAACACTCAGGCACTAGGCTTTTGCTTGCCCCTTCAAAGTCTTTGTAGAAACGTGTGTTTTCACTGTTTGAATACGTTTTGAGATGCATTGTTTCAATCTCTTGCAAGCCTCATGTTGTTTCTTACACAATGTGGAAAGAAAAGGAGTATGTTTCCCAAACAGCTTAAAATCCAGGAAAACGCACACTGCATCACTCTTTCCCAAACACGCTCTTTCAACTGATGCGTTGAGAGCATTCTTTAAAGCAGAAAGGAAGGGCCTTTTCCAGTGAAATTCAGACGGGCATCTACAAAAGTCATATATATTGGATGCAGAGTGCAATAGCATGATGGACTTCATGTTCTCGATGAAAACCTTACATTTCAAAGAGACCTGAAGTAGGAATTTCACAAAAAGACCTGTTTGCGTGTCTCCTGTGAAAGGAGCTCTAACTTGTGTATTCAGTGCTTGAGAGTGTAACACTCTACATAGGTTACACAGCGTTTTGAGAGCACCAACATGCTTAAAACTGAAACTGCTACAAAGTGTGTGTAGCATACAGAAAGAAGGCTTGTCATTTCAAAGAAAGAAGAGGAAACCAAAATCCAGGTAGTGAAACGAGCACACCATTATGGGAGATGTGCATGTGGATAGCTTCAAGCAGCAGCTCTGTGTGGACACTTGGAAACAGCGCTCTGAAAAAATTTCTTAGGGGCGGGATTTGGGCAAAGTTGAAAGACCTTCCAAAACCCACCCTACGGAACTTAGCCAAACTATGAATGTTGCCATAAGCTCCTGAACGAAAGGTGCTTCTATGACACAACCCCCGAGCAGGTAGCTACATTCTGCACAGTACAAAATGCATATGAATTCCTGTCTGAAAACTCACTCCAGAAGGATGAAATGCGTGTGTTTCTCTCTGAAAGAACACTCAGCCACTAGGCTTTTGCTTGCTCCTTCAAAGTCTTTATAGAAACGTGTGTTTTCACTCCTGGAATACGTTTTGGGATGCATTGTTTCAATCTCTTGCAAGCCTCATGTTATATCTTACTCAATGTCAAAAAATAAGGAGTATGTTTCCCAAATCATTTGAAATCCAGGAAAAGGCACACTGCATCACTCTTGCTCAAACACGCTCTTTCTCCTAATGTGTTGAGAACTTTCAACAAACCGGAAAAGAAGGGCACTTTGTAGGTAAATTCAGATGGGCATGTACAAGAGTTCATTTCTGTTGGTTGCAGAGTGCAAAAGCATGATTGACTTCATCTTCTCCATGAAACCCTTACATTTCCAAGTGACCTGAAGTAGGACATTTACAAAGGATGTGTTTGTGTGTCCGTAGTGAAACGAGCTCTAAGTTGTGTATTCAGTGTTGGAGGGTGACACGCTGTATATAGGATACACAACGATTTGAAGGCACCAACATGCTTCAGACTGAAACTGCTACAAGGTGTGTGTAGCATGCAGGAAGAAGGCTTGTCATTTCAAAGAGAGAAGAGGAAACCAAAATCCAGGTACTGAAACGAGCACACCAGTGTGGGAGATGTGCATGTGGACAGCTTCAAGCAGCAGCTCTGTGTGGACTCTTGGAAACAGCGCTGTGAAAAAATTTCGTACGAAGCGGGATTTGGCCAAAGTTGAAAGACCTTCCAAAACCAACCCTAAAGAACTTAGCCAAACAATGAATGTTGCAATAAGGTCCTGCACGAAAGGTGCTCCTCTGACACAACCCCCGAGCAGGTAGCTACATTCTGCACAGTACAAAATGCATATAAATTCCAGGCTGAAAACTCACTCCAGAAGGAGGAAATGCATGTGTTCCTCTCTGAAAGAACACTCAGCAACTAGGCTTTTGCTTGCTCCTTCAAAGTCTTTGTAGAAACGTGTGTTTTCACTGCTTGAATACGTTTTGAGATGCATTGTTTCAATCTCTTGCAAGCCTCATGTTGTTTCTTACACAATGTGGAAAAACACGGAGTATGTTCCCCAAATCACTTGAAATCCAGGGAAACGCACACTGCATCACTCTTGCCCAAACACGCTCTTTCACCTAATGCGTTGAGAACATTCTTTAAAGCAGAAAGGAAGGGCATTATGCAGTGAATTTGACGGGCATCTACAAAAGTCATTTCTATGGGTTGCAGAGCGCAAAAGCATGATTAAGTTCATGTTCTCGATGAAACCCTTACATTTCCAAGTGACCTGAAGTAGGACTCTTACAAAAGGATGCGTTTGCGTGTGTGTGCTGAAACGAGCTCTAAGTTGTGTATTCAGTGTTGGATAGTGACACACTCTACATAGGTTACACAGCGTTTTGAAGGCACCAACATGCTTCAAACTGAAACTGCTACAAGGTGTGTGTAGCATGCAGGAAGAAGGCTTGTCATTTCAAAGAAAGAAGAGGAAACCAAAATCCAGGTAGTGTAACGAGAACACCAGTATGGGAGATGTGCATGTGGACAGGTTCAAAGAGAAGCTCTGTGTGGACACTTGGAAACATCGCTGTGACAAAATTTCGTACGAAGGGGCATTTGTCCAAAGTTGAAAGACCTTCCAAAACCAACCCTAAAGAACTTAGCTAAACAACGAATGTTGCAATCAGCTCCTGCACGAAAGGTGCTTCTATGACACAACCCCTGAACAGGTAGCTACATTCTGCGCAGTACAAAATGCATATGAACTCCAGGCTGAAAACTCACTCCAGAAGGAGGAAATGCATGTGGTTTGTTCTGAAACAACACTCAGGCACTAGGCTTTTGCTTGCCCCTTCAAAGTCTTTGTAGAAACGTGTGTTTTCACTGTTTGAATACGTTTTGAGATGCATTGTTTCAATCTCTTGCAAGCCTCATGTTG
Source organism: Miniopterus schreibersii (assembly GCF_964146895.1). NCBI lineage: Eukaryota > Metazoa > Chordata > Mammalia > Chiroptera > Miniopteridae > Miniopterus > Miniopterus schreibersii. The sequence goes on along the minus strand of NC_138118.1, from coordinate 34,749,218 downwards.
TTTCTTACACAATGTGGAAAAAAAAGGAGTATGTTTCCCAAACAGCTTAAAATCCAGGAAAACGCACACTGCATCACTCTTTCCCAAACACGCTCTTTCAACTGATGCGTTGAGAGCATTCTTTAAAGCAGAAAGCAAGGGCCTTTTCCAGTGAAATTCAGACGGGCATCTACAAAAGTCATATATATTGGATGCAGAGTGCAATAGCATGATGGACTTCATGTTCTCGATGAAAACCTTACATTTCAAAGAGACCTGAAGTAGGAATTTCACAAAAAGACCTGTTTGCGTCTCTCCTGTGAAAGGAGCTCTAACTTGTGTATTCAGTGCTTGAGAGTGTAACACTCTACATAGGTTACACAGCGTTTTGAGAGCACCAACATGCTTAAAACTGAAACTGCTACAAAGTGTGTGTAGCATACAGGAAGAAGGCTTGTCATTTCAAAGAAAGAAGAGGAAACCAAAATCCAGGTAGTGAAACGAGCACACCATTATGGGAGATGTGCATGTGGATAGCTTCAAGCAGCAGCTCTGTGTGGACACTTGGAAACAGCGCTCTGAAAAAATTTCTTAGGGGCGGGATTTGGGCAAAGTTGAAAGACCTTCCAAAACCCACCCTACGGAACTTAGCCAAACTATGAATGTTGCCATAAGCTCCTGAACGAAAGGTGCTTCTATGACACAACCCCCGAGCAGGTAGCTACATTCTGCACAGTACAAAATGCATATGAATTCCTGTCTGAAAACTCACTCCAGAAGGATGAAATGCGTGTGTTTCTCTCTGAAAGAACACTCAGCCACTAGGCTTTTGCTTGCTCCTTCAAAGTCTTTATAGAAACGTGTGTTTTCACTCCTGGAATACGTTTTGGGATGCATTGTTTCAATCTCTTGCAAGCCTCATGTTATATCTTACTCAATGTGAAAAAATAAGGAGTATGTTTCCCAAATCATTTGAAATCCAGGAAAAGGCACACTGCATCACTCTTGCTCAAACACGCTCTTTCTCCTAATGTGTTGAGAACTTTCAACAAACCGGAAAAGAAGGGCACTTTGTAGGTAAATTCAGATGGGCATGTACAAGAGTTCATTTCTGTTGGTTGCAGAGTGCAAAAGCATGATTGACTTCATCTTCTCCATGAAACCCTTACATTTCCAAGTGACCTGAAGTAGGACATTTACAAAGGATGTGTTTGTGTGTCCGTAGTGAAACGAGCTCTAAGTTGTGTATTCAGTGTTGGAGGGTGACACGCTGTATATAGGATACACAACGATTTGAAGGCACCAACATGCTTCAGACTGAAACTGCTACAAGGTGTGTGTAGCATGCAGGAAGAAGGCTTGTCATTTCAAAGAGAGAAGAGGAAACCAAAATCCAGGTACTGAAACGAGCACACCAGTGTGGGAGATGTGCATGTGGACAGCTTCAAGCAGCAGCTCTGTGTGGACTCTTGGAAACAGCGCTGTGAAAAAATTTCGTACGAAGCGGGATTTGGCCAAAGTTGAAAGACCTTCCAAAACCAACCCTAAAGAACTTAGCCAAACAATGAATGTTGCAATAAGGTCCTGCACGAAAGGTGCTCCTCTGACACAACCCCCGAGCAGGTAGCTACATTCTGCACAGTACAAAATGCATATAAATTCCAGGCTGAAAACTCACTCCAGAAGGAGGAAATGCATGTGTTCCTCTCTGAAAGAACACTCAGCAACTAGGCTTTTGCTTGCTCCTTCAAAGTCTTTGTAGAAACGTGTGTTTTCACTGCTTGAATACGTTTTGAGATGCATTGTTTCAATCTCTTGCAAGCCTCATGTTGTTTCTTACACAATGTGGAAAAACACGGAGTATGTTCCCCAAATCACTTGAAATCCAGGGAAACGCACACTGCATCACTCTTGCCCAAACACGCTCTTTCACCTAATGCGTTGAGAACATTCTTTAAAGCAGAAAGGAAGGGCATTATGCAGTGAATTTGACGGGCATCTACAAAAGTCATTTCTATGGGTTGCAGAGCGCAAAAGCATGATTAAGTTCATGTTCTCGATGAAACCCTTACATTTCCAAGTGACCTGAAGTAGGACTCTTACAAAAGGATGCGTTTGCGTGTGTGTGCTGAAACGAGCTCTAAGTTGTGTATTCAGTGTTGGATAGTGACACACTCTACATAGGTTACACAGCGTTTTGAAGGCACCAACATGCTTCAAACTGAAACTGCTACAAGGTGTGTGTAGCATGCAGGAAGAAGGCTTGTCATTTCAAAGAAAGAAGAGGAAACCAAAATCCAGGTAGTGTAACGAGAACACCAGTATGGGAGATGTGCATGTGGACAGGTTCAAAGAGAAGCTCTGTGTGGACACTTGGAAACATCGCTGTGACAAAATTTCGTACGAAGGGGCATTTGTCCAAAGTTGAAAGACCTTCCAAAACCAACCCTAAAGAACTTAGCTAAACAACGAATGTTGCAATCAGCTCCTGCACGAAAGGTGCTTCTATGACACAACCCCTGAACAGGTAGCTACATTCTGCGCAGTACAAAATGCATATGAACTCCAGGCTGAAAACTCACTCCAGAAGGAGGAAATGCATGTGGTTTGTTCTGAAACAACACTCAGGCACTAGGCTTTTGCTTGCCCCTTCAAAGTCTTTGTAGAAACGTGTGTTTTCACTGTTTGAATACGTTTTGAGATGCATTGTTTCAATCTCTTGCAAGCCTCATGTTGTTTCTTACACAATGTGGAAAAAAAAGGAGTATGTTTCCCAAACAGCTTAAAATCCAGGAAAACGCACACTGCATCACTCTTTCCCAAACACGCTCTTTCAACTGATGCGTTGAGAGCATTCTTTAAAGCAGAAAGCAAGGGCCTTTTCCAGTGAAATTCAGACGGGCATCTACAAAAGTCATATATATTGGATGCAGAGTGCAATAGCATGATGGACTTCATGTTCTCGATGAAAACCTTACATTTCAAAGAGACCTGAAGTAGGAATTTCACAAAAAGACCTGTTTGCGTCTCTCCTGTGAAAGGAGCTCTAACTTGTGTATTCAGTGCTTGAGAGTGTAACACTCTACATAGGTTACACAGCGTTTTGAGAGCACCAACATGCTTAAAACTGAAACTGCTACAAAGTGTGTGTAGCATACAGGAAGAAGGCTTGTCATTTCAAAGAAAGAAGAGGAAACCAAAATCCAGGTAGTGAAACGAGCACACCATTATGGGAGATGTGCATGTGGATAGCTTCAAGCAGCAGCTCTGTGTGGACACTTGGAAACAGCGCTCTGAAAAAATTTCTTAGGGGCGGGATTTGGGCAAAGTTGAAAGACCTTCCAAAACCCACCCTACGGAACTTAGCCAAACTATGAATGTTGCCATAAGCTCCTGAACGAAAGGTGCTTCTATGACACAACCCCCGAGCAGGTAGCTACATTCTGCACAGTACAAAATGCATATGAATTCCTGTCTGAAAACTCACTCCAGAAGGATGAAATGCGTGTGTTTCTCTCTGAAAGAACACTCAGCCACTAGGCTTTTGCTTGCTCCTTCAAAGTCTTTATAGAAACGTGTGTTTTCACTCCTGGAATACGTTTTGGGATGCATTGTTTCAATCTCTTGCAAGCCTCATGTTATATCTTACTCAATGTGAAAAAATAAGGAGTATGTTTCCCAAATCATTTGAAATCCAGGAAAAGGCACACTGCATCACTCTTGCTCAAACACGCTCTTTCTCCTAATGTGTTGAGAACTTTCAACAAACCGGAAAAGAAGGGCACTTTGTAGGTAAATTCAGATGGGCATGTACAAGAGTTCATTTCTGTTGGTTGCAGAGTGCAAAAGCATGATTGACTTCATCTTCTCCATGAAACCCTTACATTTCCAAGTGACCTGAAGTAGGACATTTACAAAGGATGTGTTTGTGTGTCCGTAGTGAAACGAGCTCTAAGTTGTGTATTCAGTGTTGGAGTGTGACACGCTGTATATAGGATACACAACGATTTGAAGGCACCAACATGCTTCAGACTGAAACTGCTACAAGGTGTGTGTAGCATGCAGGAAGAAGGCTTGTCATTTCAAAGAGAGAAGAGGAAACCAAAATCCAGGTACTGAAACGAGCACACCAGTGTGGGAGATGTGCATGTGGACAGCTTCAAGCAGCAGCTCTGTGTGGACTCTTGGAAACAGCGCTGTGAAAAAATTTCGTACGAAGCGGGATTTGGCCAAAGTTGAAAGACCTTCCAAAACCAACCCTAAAGAACTTAGCCAAACAATGAATGTTGCAATAAGCTCCTGCACGAAAGGTGCTCCTCTGACACAACCCCCGAGCAGGTAGCTACATTCTGCACAGTACAAAATGCATATGAATTCCAGGCTGAAAACTCACTCCAGAAGGAGGAAATGCATGTGTTCCTCTCTGAAAGAACACTCAGCAACTAGGCTTTTGCTTGCTCCTTCAAAGTCTTTGTAGAAACGTGTGTTTTCACTGCTTGAATACGTTTTGAGATGCATTGTTTCAATCTCTTGCAAGCCTCATGTTGTTTCTTACACAATGTGGAAAAACACGGAGTATGTTCCCCAAATCACTTGAAATCCAGGGAAACGCACACTGCATCACTCTTGCCCAAACACGCTCTTTCACCTAATGCGTTGAGAACATTCTTTAAAGCAGAAAGGAAGGGCATTATGCAGTGAATTTGACGGGCATCTACAAAAGTCATTTCTATGGGTTGCAGAGCGCAAAAGCATGATTAAGTTCATGTTCTCGATGAAACCCTTACATTTCCAAGTGACCTGAAGTAGGACTCTTACAAAAGGATGCGTTTGCGTGTGTGTGCTGAAACGAGCTCTAAGTTGTGTATTCAGTGTTGGATAGTGACACACTCTACATAGGTTACACAGCGTTTTGAAGGCACCAACATGCTTCAAACTGAAACTGCTACAAGGTGTGTGTAGCATGCAGAAAGAAGGCTTGTCATTTCAAAGAAAGAAGAGGAAACCAAAATCCAGGTAGTGTAACGAGAACACCAGTATGGGAGATGTGCATGTGGACAGGTTCAAAGAGAAGCTCTGTGTGGACACTTGGAAACATCGCTGTGACAAAATTTCGTACGAAGGGGCATTTGTCCAAAGTTGAAAGACCTTCCAAAACCAACCCTAAAGAACTTAGCTAAACAACGAATGTTGCAATCAGCTCCTGCACGAAAGGTGCTTCTATGACACAACCCCTGAACAGGTAGCTACATTCTGCGCAGTACAAAATGCATATGAACTCCAGGCTGAAAACTCACTCCAGAAGGAGGAAATGCATGTGTTTTGCTCTGAAACAACACTCAGGCACTAGGCTTTTGCTTGCCCCTTCAAAGTCTTTGTAGAAACGTGTGTTTTCACTGTTTGAATACGTTTTGAGATGCATTGTTTCAATCTCTTGCAAGCCTCATGTTGTTTCTTACACAATGTGGAAAGAAAAGGAGTATGTTTCCCAAACAGCTTAAAATCCAGGAAAACGCACACTGCATCACTCTTTCCCAAACACGCTCTTTCAACTGATGCGTTGAGAGCATTCTTTAAAGCAGAAAGCAAGGGCCTTTTCCAGTGAAATTCAGACGGGCATCTACAAAAGTCATATATATTGGATGCAGAGTGCAATAGCATGATGGACTTCATGTTCTCGATGAAAACCTTACATTTCAAAGAGACCTGAAGTAGGAATTTCACAAAAAGACCTGTTTGCGTCTCTCCTGTGAAAGGAGCTCTAACTTGTGTATTCAGTGCTTGAGAGTGTAACACTCTACATAGGTTACACAGCGTTTTGAGAGCACCAACATGCTTAAAACTGAAACTGCTACAAAGTGTGTGTAGCATACAGGAAGAAGGCTTGTCATTTCAAAGAAAGAAGAGGAAACCAAAATCCAGGTAGTGAAACGAGCACACCATTATGGGAGATGTGCATGTGGATAGCTTCAAGCAGCAGCTCTGTGTGGACACTTGGAAACAGCGCTCTGAAAAAATTTCTTAGGGGCGGGATTTGGGCAAAGTTGAAAGACCTTCCAAAACCCACCCTACGGAACTTAGCCAAACTATGAATGTTGCCATAAGCTCCTGAACGAAAGGTGCTTCTATGACACAACCCCCGAGCAGGTAGCTACATTCTGCACAGTACAAAATGCATATGAATTCCTGTCTGAAAACTCACTCCAGAAGGATGAAATGCGTGTGTTTCTCTCTGAAAGAACACTCAGCCACTAGGCTTTTGCTTGCTCCTTCAAAGTCTTTATAGAAACGTGTGTTTTCACTCCTGGAATACGTTTTGGGATGCATTGTTTCAATCTCTTGCAAGCCTCATGTTATATCTTACTCAATGTGAAAAAATAAGGAGTATGTTTCCCAAATCATTTGAAATCCAGGAAAAGGCACACTGCATCACTCTTGCTCAAACACGCTCTTTCTCCTAATGTGTTGAGAACTTTCAACAAACCGGAAAAGAAGGGCACTTTGTAGGTAAATTCAGATGGGCATGTACAAGAGTTCATTTCTGTTGGTTGCAGAGTGCAAAAGCATGATTGACTTCATCTTCTCCATGAAACCCTTACATTTCCAAGTGACCTGAAGTAGGACATTTACAAAGGATGTGTTTGTGTGTCCGTAGTGAAACGAGCTCTAAGTTGTGTATTCAGTGTTGGAGTGTGACACGCTGTATATAGGATACACAACGATTTGAAGGCACCAACATGCTTCAGACTGAAACTGCTACAAGGTGTGTGTAGCATGCAGGAAGAAGGCTTGTCATTTCAAAGAGAGAAGAGGAAACCAAAATCCAGGTACTGAAACGAGCACACCAGTGTGGGAGATGTGCATGTGGACAGCTTCAAGCAGCAGCTCTGTGTGGACTCTTGGAAACAGCGCTGTGAAAAAATTTCGTACGAAGCGGGATTTGGCCAAAGTTGAAAGACCTTCCAAAACCAACCCTAAAGAACTTAGCCAAACAATGAATGTTGCAATAAGCTCCTGCACGAAAGGTGCTCCTCTGACACAACCCCCGAGCAGGTAGCTACATTCTGCACAGTACAAAATGCATATGAATTCCAGGCTGAAAACTCACTCCAGAAGGAGGAAATGCATGTGTTCCTCTCTGAAAGAACACTCAGCAACTAGGCTTTTGCTTGCTCCTTCAAAGTCTTTGTAGAAACGTGTGTTTTCACTGCTTGAATACGTTTTGAGATGCATTGTTTCAATCTCTTGCAAGCCTCATGTTGTTTCTTACACAATGTGGAAAAACACGGAGTATGTTCCCCAAATCACTTGAAATCCAGGGAAACGCACACTGCATCACTCTTGCCCAAACACGCTCTTTCACCTAATGCGTTGAGAACATTCTTTAAAGCAGAAAGGAAGGGCATTATGCAGTGAATTTGACGGGCATCTACAAAAGTCATTTCTATGGGTTGCAGAGCGCAAAAGCATGATTAAGTTCATGTTCTCGATGAAACCCTTACATTTCCAAGTGACCTGAAGTAGGACTCTTACAAAAGGATGCGTTTGCGTGTGTGTGCTGAAACGAGCTCTAAGTTGTGTATTCAGTGTTGGATAGTGACACACTCTACATAGGTTACACAGCGTTTTGAAGGCACCAACATGCTTCAAACTGAAACTGCTACAAGGTGTGTGTAGCATGCAGAAAGAAGGCTTGTCATTTCAAAGAAAGAAGAGGAAACCAAAATCCAGGTAGTGTAACGAGAACACCAGTATGGGAGATGTGCATGTGGACAGGTTCAAAGAGAAGCTCTGTGTGGACACTTGGAAACATCGCTGTGACAAAATTTCGTACGAAGGGGCATTTGTCCAAAGTTGAAAGACCTTCCAAAACCAACCCTAAAGAACTTAGCTAAACAACGAATGTTGCAATCAGCTCCTGCACGAAAGGTGCTTCTATGACACAACCCCTGAACAGGTAGCTACATTCTGCGCAGTACAAAATGCATATGAACTCCAGGCTGAAAACTCACTCCAGAAGGAGGAAATGCATGTGTTTTGCTCTGAAACAACACTCAGGCACTAGGCTTTTGCTTGCCCCTTCAAAGTCTTTGTAGAAACGTGTGTTTTCACTGTTTGAATACGTTTTGAGATGCATTGTTTCAATCTCTTGCAAGCCTCATGTTGTTTCTTACACAATGTGGAAAGAAAAGGAGTATGTTTCCCAAACAGCTTAAAATCCAGGAAAACGCACACTGCATCACTCTTTCCCAAACACGCTCTTTCAACTGATGCGTTGAGAGCATTCTTTAAAGCAGAAAGGAAGGGCCTTTTCCAGTGAAATTCAGACGGGCATCTACAAAAGTCATATATATTGGATGCAGAGTGCAATAGCATGATGGACTTCATGTTCTCGATGAAAACCTTACATTTCAAAGAGACCTGAAGTAGGAATTTCACAAAAAGACCTGTTTGCGTGTCTCCTGTGAAAGGAGCTCTAACTTGTGTATTCAGTGCTTGAGAGTGTAACACTCTACATAGGTTACACAGCGTTTTGAGAGCACCAACATGCTTAAAACTGAAACTGCTACAAAGTGTGTGTAGCATACAGAAAGAAGGCTTGTCATTTCAAAGAAAGAAGAGGAAACCAAAATCCAGGTAGTGAAACGAGCACACCATTATGGGAGATGTGCATGTGGATAGCTTCAAGCAGCAGCTCTGTGTGGACACTTGGAAACAGCGCTCTGAAAAAATTTCTTAGGGGCGGGATTTGGGCAAAGTTGAAAGACCTTCCAAAACCCACCCTACGGAACTTAGCCAAACTATGAATGTTGCCATAAGCTCCTGAACGAAAGGTGCTTCTATGACACAACCCCCGAGCAGGTAGCTACATTCTGCACAGTACAAAATGCATATGAATTCCTGTCTGAAAACTCACTCCAGAAGGATGAAATGCGTGTGTTTCTCTCTGAAAGAACACTCAGCCACTAGGCTTTTGCTTGCTCCTTCAAAGTCTTTATAGAAACGTGTGTTTTCACTCCTGGAATACGTTTTGGGATGCATTGTTTCAATCTCTTGCAAGCCTCATGTTATATCTTACTCAATGTCAAAAAATAAGGAGTATGTTTCCCAAATCATTTGAAATCCAGGAAAAGGCACACTGCATCACTCTTGCTCAAACACGCTCTTTCTCCTAATGTGTTGAGAACTTTCAACAAACCGGAAAAGAAGGGCACTTTGTAGGTAAATTCAGATGGGCATGTACAAGAGTTCATTTCTGTTGGTTGCAGAGTGCAAAAGCATGATTGACTTCATCTTCTCCATGAAACCCTTACATTTCCAAGTGACCTGAAGTAGGACATTTACAAAGGATGTGTTTGTGTGTCCGTAGTGAAACGAGCTCTAAGTTGTGTATTCAGTGTTGGAGTGTGACACGCTGTATATAGGATACACAACGATTTGAAGGCACCAACATGCTTCAGACTGAAACTGCTACAAGGTGTGTGTAGCATGCAGGAAGAAGGCTTGTCATTTCAAAGAGAGAAGAGGAAACCAAAATCCAGGTACTGAAACGAGCACACCAGTGTGGGAGATGTGCATGTGGACAGCTTCAAGCAGCAGCTCTGTGTGGACTCTTGGAAACAGCGCTGTGAAAAAATTTCGTACGAAGCGGGATTTGGCCAAAGTTGAAAGACCTTCCAAAACCAACCCTAAAGAACTTAGCCAAACAATGAATGTTGCAATAAGGTCCTGCACGAAAGGTGCTCCTCTGACACAACCCCCGAGCAGGTAGCTACATTCTGCACAGTACAAAATGCATATGAATTCCAGGCTGAAAACTCACTCCAGAAGGAGGAAATGCATGTGTTCCTCTCTGAAAGAACACTCAGCAACTAGGCTTTTGCTTGCTCCTTCAAAGTCTTTGTAGAAACGTGTGTTTTCACTGCTTGAATACGTTTTGAGATGCATTGTTTCAATCTCTTGCAAGCCTCATGTTGTTTCTTACACAATGTGGAAAAACACGGAGTATGTTCCCCAAATCACTTGAAATCCAGGGAAACGCACACTGCATCACTCTTGCCCAAACACGCTCTTTCACCTAATGCGTTGAGAACATTCTTTAAAGCAGAAAGGAAGGGCATTATGCAGTGAATTTGACGGGCATCTACAAAAGTCATTTCTATGGGTTGCAGAGCGCAAAAGCATGATTAAGTTCATGTTCTCGATGAAACCCTTACATTTCCAAGTGACCTGAAGTAGGACTCTTAAAAAAGGATGCGTTTGCGTGTGTGTGCTGAAACGAGCTCTAAGTTGTGTATTCAGTGTTGGATAGTGACACACTCTACATAGGTTACACAGCGTTTTGAAGGCACCAACATGCTTCAAACTGAAACTGCTACAAGGTGTGTGTAGCATGCAGAAAGAAGGCTTGTCATTTCAAAGAAAGAAGAGGAAACCAAAATCCAGGTAGTGTAACGAGAACACCAGTATGGGAGATGTGCATGTGGACAGGTTCAAAGAGAAGCTCTGTGTGGACACTTGGAAACATCGCTGTGACAAAATTTCGTACGAAGGGGCATTTGTCCAAAGTTGAAAGACCTTCCAAAACCAACCCTAAAGAACTTAGCTAAACAACGAATGTTGCAATCAGCTCCTGCACGAAAGGTGCTTCTATGACACAACCCCTGAACAGGTAGCTACATTCTGCGCAGTACAAAATGCATATGAACTCCAGGCTGAAAACTCACTCCAGAAGGAGGAAATGCATGTGGTTTGTTCTGAAACAACACTCAGGCACTAGGCTTTTGCTTGCCCCTTCAAAGTCTTTGTAGAAACGTGTGTTTTCACTGTTTGAATACGTTTTGAGATGCATTGTTTCAATCTCTTGCAAGCCTCATGTTGTTTCTTACACAATGTGGAAAAAAAAGGAGTATGTTTCCCAAACAGCTTAAAATCCAGGAAAACGCACACTGCATCACTCTTTCCCAAACACGCTCTTTCAACTGATGCGTTGAGAGCATTCTTTAAAGCAGAAAGCAAGGGCCTTTTCCAGTGAAATTCAGACGGGCATCTACAAAAGTCATATATATTGGATGCAGAGTGCAATAGCATGATGGACTTCATGTTCTCGATGAAAACCTTACATTTCAAAGAGACCTGAAGTAGGAATTTCACAAAAAGACCTGTTTGCGTCTCTCCTGTGAAAGGAGCTCTAACTTGTGTATTCAGTGCTTGAGAGTGTAACACTCTACATAGGTTACACAGCGTTTTGAGAGCACCAACATGCTTAAAACTGAAACTGCTACAAAGTGTGTGTAGCATACAGGAAGAAGGCTTGTCATTTCAAAGAAAGAAGAGGAAACCAAAATCCAGGTAGTGAAACGAGCACACCATTATGGGAGATGTGCATGTGGATAGCTTCAAGCAGCAGCTCTGTGTGGACACTTGGAAACAGCGCTCTGAAAAAATTTCTTAGGGGCGGGATTTGGGCAAAGTTGAAAGACCTTCCAAAACCCACCCTACGGAACTTAGCCAAACTATGAATGTTGCCATAAGCTCCTGAACGAAAGGTGCTTCTATGACACAACCCCCGAGCAGGTAGCTACATTCTGCACAGTACAAAATGCATATGAATTCCTGTCTGAAAACTCACTCCAGAAGGATGAAATGCGTGTGTTTCTCTCTGAAAGAACACTCAGCCACTAGGCTTTTGCTTGCTCCTTCAAAGTCTTTATAGAAACGTGTGTTTTCACTCCTGGAATACGTTTTGGGATGCATTGTTTCAATCTCTTGCAAGCCTCATGTTATATCTTACTCAATGTGAAAAAATAAGGAGTATGTTTCCCAAATCATTTGAAATCCAGGAAAAGGCACACTGCATCACTCTTGCTCAAACACGCTCTTTCTCCTAATGTGTTGAGAACTTTCAACAAACCGGAAAAGAAGGGCACTTTGTAGGTAAATTCAGATGGGCATGTACAAGAGTTCATTTCTGTTGGTTGCAGAGTGCAAAAGCATGATTGACTTCATCTTCTCCATGAAACCCTTACATTTCCAAGTGACCTGAAGTAGGACATTTACAAAGGATGTGTTTGTGTGTCCGTAGTGAAACGAGCTCTAAGTTGTGTATTCAGTGTTGGAGTGTGACACGCTGTATATAGGATACACAACGATTTGAAGGCACCAACATGCTTCAGACTGAAACTGCTACAAGGTGTGTGTAGCATGCAGGAAGAAGGCTTGTCATTTCAAAGAGAGAAGAGGAAACCAAAATCCAGGTACTGAAACGAGCACACCAGTGTGGGAGATGTGCATGTGGACAGCTTCAAGCAGCAGCTCTGTGTGGACTCTTGGAAACAGCGCTGTGAAAAAATTTCGTACGAAGCGGGATTTGGCCAAAGTTGAAAGACCTTCCAAAACCAACCCTAAAGAACTTAGCCAAACAATGAATGTTGCAATAAGCTCCTGCACGAAAGGTGCTCCTCTGACACAACCCCCGAGCAGGTAGCTACATTCTGCACAGTACAAAATGCATATGAATTCCAGGCTGAAAACTCACTCCAGAAGGAGGAAATGCATGTGTTCCTCTCTGAAAGAACACTCAGCAACTAGGCTTTTGCTTGCTCCTTCAAAGTCTTTGTAGAAACGTGTGTTTTCACTGCTTGAATACGTTTTGAGATGCATTGTTTCAATCTCTTGCAAGCCTCATGTTGTTTCTTACACAATGTGGAAAAACACGGAGTATGTTCCCCAAATCACTTGAAATCCAGGGAAACGCACACTGCATCACTCTTGCCCAAACACGCTCTTTCACCTAATGCGTTGAGAACATTCTTTAAAGCAGAAAGGAAGGGCATTATGCAGTGAATTTGACGGGCATCTACAAAAGTCATTTCTATGGGTTGCAGAGCGCAAAAGCATGATTAAGTTCATGTTCTCGATGAAACCCTTACATTTCCAAGTGACCTGAAGTAGGACTCTTACAAAAGGATGCGTTTGCGTGTGTGTGCTGAAACGAGCTCTAAGTTGTGTATTCAGTGTTGGATAGTGACACACTCTACATAGGTTACACAGCGTTTTGAAGGCACCAACATGCTTCAAACTGAAACTGCTACAAGGTGTGTGTAGCATGCAGAAAGAAGGCTTGTCATTTCAAAGAAAGAAGAGGAAACCAAAATCCAGGTAGTGTAACGAGAACACCAGTATGGGAGATGTGCATGTGGACAGGTTCAAAGAGAAGCTCTGTGTGGACACTTGGAAACATCGCTGTGACAAAATTTCGTACGAAGGGGCATTTGTCCAAAGTTGAAAGACCTTCCAAAACCAACCCTAAAGAACTTAGCTAAACAACGAATGTTGCAATCAGCTCCTGCACGAAAGGTGCTTCTATGACACAACCCCTGAACAGGTAGCTACATTCTGCGCAGTACAAAATGCATATGAACTCCAGGCTGAAAACTCACTCCAGAAGGAGGAAATGCATGTGTTTTGCTCTGAAACAACACTCAGGCACTAGGCTTTTGCTTGCCCCTTCAAAGTCTTTGTAGAAACGTGTGTTTTCACTGTTTGAATACGTTTTGAGATGCATTGTTTCAATCTCTTGCAAGCCTCATGTTGTTTCTTACACAATGTGGAAAGAAAAGGAGTATGTTTCCCAAACAGCTTAAAATCCAGGAAAACGCACACTGCATCACTCTTTCCCAAACACGCTCTTTCAACTGATGCGTTGAGAGCATTCTTTAAAGCAGAAAGGAAGGGCCTTTTCCAGTGAAATTCAGACGGGCATCTACAAAAGTCATATATATTGGATGCAGAGTGCAATAGCATGATGGACTTCATGTTCTCGATGAAAACCTTACATTTCAAAGAGACCTGAAGTAGGAATTTCACAAAAAGACCTGTTTGCGTGTCTCCTGTGAAAGGAGCTCTAACTTGTGTATTCAGTGCTTGAGAGTGTAACACTCTACATAGGTTACACAGCGTTTTGAGAGCACCAACATGCTTAAAACTGAAACTGCTACAAAGTGTGTGTAGCATACAGGAAGAAGGCTTGTCATTTCAAAGAAAGAAGAGGAAACCAAAATCCAGGTAGTGAAACGAGCACACCATTATGGGAGATGTGCATGTGGATAGCTTCAAGCAGCAGCTCTGTGTGGACACTTGGAAACAGCGCTCTGAAAAAATTTCTTAGGGGCGGGATTTGGGCAAAGTTGAAAGACCTTCCAAAACCCACCCTACGGAACTTAGCCAAACTATGAATGTTGCCATAAGCTCCTGAACGAAAGGTGCTTCTATGACACAACCCCCGAGCAGGTAGCTACATTCTGCACAGTACAAAATGCATATGAATTCCTGTCTGAAAACTCACTCCAGAAGGATGAAATGCGTGTGTTTCTCTCTGAAAGAACACTCAGCCACTAGGCTTTTGCTTGCTCCTTCAAAGTCTTTATAGAAACGTGTGTTTTCACTCCTGGAATACGTTTTGGGATGCATTGTTTCAATCTCTTGCAAGCCTCATGTTATATCTTACTCAATGTCAAAAAATAAGGAGTATGTTTCCCAAATCATTTGAAATCCAGGAAAAGGCACACTGCATCACTCTTGCTCAAACACGCTCTTTCTCCTAATGTGTTGAGAACTTTCAACAAACCGGAAAAGAAGGGCACTTTGTAGGTAAATTCAGATGGGCATGTACAAGAGTTCATTTCTGTTGGTTGCAGAGTGCAAAAGCATGATTGACTTCATCTTCTCCATGAAACCCTTACATTTCCAAGTGACCTGAAGTAGGACATTTACAAAGGATGTGTTTGTGTGTCCGTAGTGAAACGAGCTCTAAGTTGTGTATTCAGTGTTGGAGGGTGACACGCTGTATATAGGATACACAACGATTTGAAGGCACCAACATGCTTCAGACTGAAACTGCTACAAGGTGTGTGTAGCATGCAGGAAGAAGGCTTGTCATTTCAAAGAGAGAAGAGGAAACCAAAATCCAGGTACTGAAACGAGCACACCAGTATGGGAGATGTGCATGTGGACAGCTTCAAGCAGCAGCTCTGTGTGGACTCTTGGAAACAGCGCTGTGACAAAATTTCGTACGAAGCGGGATTTGGCCAAAGTTGAAAGACCTTCCAAAACCAACCCTAAAGAACTTAGCCAAACAATGAATGTTGCAATAAGCTCCTGCACGAAAGGTGCTCCTCTGACACAACCCCCGAGCAGGTAGCTACATTCTGCACAGTACAAAATGCATATGAATTCCAGGCTGAAAACTCACTCCAGAAGGAGGAAATGCATGTGTTCCTCTCTGAAAGAACACTCAGCAACTAGGCTTTTGCTTGCTCCTTCAAAGTCTTTGTAGAAACGTGTGTTTTCACTGCTTGAATACGTTTTGAGATGCATTGTTTCAATCTCTTGCAAGCCTCATGTTGTTTCTTACACAATGTGGAAAAACACGGAGTATGTTCCCCAAATCACTTGAAATCCAGGGAAACGCACACTGCATCACTCTTGCCCAAACACGCTCTTTCACCTAATGCGTTGAGAACATTCTTTAAAGCAGAAAGGAAGGGCATTATGCAGTGAATTTGACGGGCATCTACAAAAGTCATTTCTATGGGTTGCAGAGCGCAAAAGCATGATTAAGTTCATGTTCTCGATGAAACCCTTACATTTCCAAGTGACCTGAAGTAGGACTCTTACAAAAGGATGCGTTTGCGTGTGTGTGCTGAAACGAGCTCTAAGTTGTGTATTCAGTGTTGGATAGTGACACACTCTACATAGGTTACACAGCGTTTTGAAGGCACCAACATGCTTCAAACTGAAACTGCTACAAGGTGTGTGTAGCATGCAGAAAGAAGGCTTGTCATTTCAAAGAAAGAAGAGGAAACCAAAATCCAGGTAGTGTAACGAGAAAACCAGTATGGGAGATGTGCATGTGGACAGGTTCAAAGAGAAGCTCTGTGTGGACACTTGGAAACATCGCTGTGACAAAATTTCGTACGAAGGGGCATTTGTCCAAAGTTGAAAGACCTTCCAAAACCAACCCTAAAGAACTTAGCTAAACAACGAATGTTGCAATCAGCTCCTGCACGAAAGGTGCTTCTATGACACAACCCCTGAACAGGTAGCTACATTCTGCGCAGTACAAAATGCATATGAACTCCAGGCTGAAAACTCACTCCAGAAGGAGGAAATGCATGTGTTTTGCTCTGAAACAACACTCAGGCACTAGGCTTTTGCTTGCTCCTTCAAAGTCTTTGTAGAAACGTGTGTTTTCACTGTTTGAATACGTTTTGAGATGCATTGTTTCAATCTCTTGCAAGCCTCATGTTGTTTCTTACACAATGTGGAAAGAAAAGGAGTATGTTTCCCAAACAGCTTAAAATCCAGGAAAACGCACACTGCATCACTCTTTCCCAAACACGCTCTTTCAACTGATGCGTTGAGAGCATTCTTTAAAGCAGAAAGGAAGGGCCTTTTCCAGTGAAATTCAGACGGGCATCTACAAAAGTCATATATATTGGATGCAGAGTGCAATAGCATGATGGACTTCATGTTCTCGATGAAAACCTTACATTTCAAAGAGACCTGAAGTAGGAATTTCACAAAAAGACGTGTTTCCGTCTCTCCTGTGAAAGGAGCTCTAACTTGTGTATTCAGTGCTTGAGAGTGTAACACTCTACATAGGTTACACAGCGTTTTGAGAGCACCAACATGCTTAAAACTGAAACTGCTACAAAGTGTGTGTAGCATACAGGAAGAAGGCTTGTCATTTCAAAGAAAGAAGAGGAAACCAAAATCCAGGTAGTGAAACGAGCACACCATTATGGGAGATGTGCATGTGGATAGCTTCAAGCAGCAGCTCTGTGTGGACACTTGGAAACAGCGCTCTGAAAAAATTTCTTAGGGGCGGGATTTGGGCAAAGTTGAAAGACCTTCCAAAACCCACCCTACGGAACTTAGCCAAACTATGAATGTTGCCATAAGCTCCTGAACGAAAGGTGCTTCTATGACACAACCCCCGAGCAGGTAGCTACATTCTGCACAGTACAAAATGCGTATGAATTCCTGTCTGAAAACTCACTCCAGAAGGATGAAATGCGTGTGTTTCTCTCTGAAAGAACACTCAGCCACTAGGCTTTTGCTTGCTCCTTCAAAGTCTTTATAGAAACGTGTGTTTTCACTCCTGGAATACGTTTTGGGATGCATTGTTTCAATCTCTTGCAAGCCTCATGTTATATCTTACTCAATGTGAAAAAATAAGGAGTATGTTTCCCAAATCATTTGAAATCCAGGAAAAGGCACACTGCATCACTCTTGCTCAAACACGCTCTTTCTCCTAATGTGTTGAGAACTTTCAACAAACCGGAAAAGAAGGGCACTTTGTAGGTAAATTCAGATGGGCATGTACAAGAGTTCATTTCTGTTGGTTGCAGAGTGCAAAAGCATGATTGACTTCATCTTCTCCATGAAACCCTTACATTTCCAAGTGACCTGAAGTAGGACATTTACAAAGGATGTGTTTGTGTGTCCGTAGTGAAACGAGCTCTAAGTTGTGTATTCAGTGTTGGAGCGTGACACGCTGTATATAGGATACACAACGATTTGAAGGCACCAACATGCTTCAGACTGAAACTGCTACAAGGTGTGTGTAGCATGCAGGAAGAAGGCTTGTCATTTCAAAGAGAGAAGAGGAAACCAAAATCCAGGTACTGAAACGAGCACACCAGTATGGGAGATGTGCATGTGGACAGCTTCAAGCAGCAGCTCTGTGTGGACTCTTGGAAACAGCGCTGTGAAAAAATTTCGTACGAAGCGGGATTTGGCCAAAGTTGAAAGACCTTCCAAAACCAACCCTAAAGAACTTAGCCAAACAATGAATGTTGCAATAAGGTCCTGCACGAAATGTGCTCTTCTGACACAACCCCCGAGCAGGTAGCTACATTCTGCACAGTACAAAATGCATATGAATTCCAGGCTGAAAACTCACTCCAGAAGGAGGAAATGCATGTGTTCCTCTCTGAAAGAACACTCAGCAACTAGGCTTTTGCTTGCTCCTTCAAAGTCTTTGTAGAAACGTGTGTTTTCACTGCTTGAATACGTTTTGAGATGCATTGTTTCAATCTCTTGCAAGCCTCATGTTGTTTCTTACACAATGTGGAAAAACACGGAGTATGTTCCCCAAATCACTTGAAATCCAGGGAAACGCACACTGCATCACTCTTGCCCAAACACGCTCTTTCACCTAATGCGTTGAGAACATTCTTTAAAGCAGAAAGGAAGGGCATTATGCAGTGAATTTGACGGGCATCTACAAAAGTCATTTCTATGGGTTGCAGAGCGCAAAAGCATGATTAAGTTCATGTTCTCGATGAAACCCTTACATTTCCAAGTGACCTGAAGTAGGACTCTTACAAAAGGATGCGTTTGCGTGTGTGTGCTGAAACGAGCTCTAAGTTGTGTATTCAGTGTTGGATAGTGACACACTCTACATAGGTTACACAGCGTTTTGAAGGCACCAACATGCTTCAAACTGAAACTGCTACAAGGTGTGTGTAGCATGCAGAAAGAAGGCTTGTCATTTCAAAGAAAGAAGAGGAAACCAAAATCCAGGTAGTGTAACGAGAACACCAGTATGGGAGATGTGCATGTGGACAGGTTCAAAGAGAAGCTCTGTGTGGACACTTGGAAACATCGCTGTGACAAAATTTCGTACGAAGGGGCATTTGTCCAAAGTTGAAAGACCTTCCAAAACCAACCCTAAAGAACTTAGCTAAACAACGAATGTTGCAATCAGCTCCTGCACGAAAGGTGCTTCTATGACACAACCCCTGAACAGGTAGCTACATTCTGCGCAGTACAAAATGCATATGAACTCCAGGCTGAAAACTCACTCCAGAAGGAGGAAATGCATGTGTTTTGCTCTGAAACAACACTCAGGCACTAGGCTTTTGCTTGCCCCTTCAAAGTCTTTGTAGAAACGTGTGTTTTCACTGTTTGAATACGTTTTGAGATGCATTGTTTCAATCTCTTGCAAGCCTCATGTTGTTTCTTACACAATGTGGAAAGAAAAGGAGTATGTTTCCCAAACAGCTTAAAATCCAGGAAAACGCACACTGCATCACTCTTTCCCAAACACGCTCTTTCAACTGATGCGTTGAGAGCATTCTTTAAAGCAGAAAGGAAGGGCCTTTTCCAGTGAAATTCAGACGGGCATCTACAAAAGTCATATATATTGGATGCAGAGTGCAATAGGATGATGGACTTCATGTTCTCGATGAAAACCTTACATTTCAAAGAGACCTGAAGTAGGAATTTCACAAAGAGACCTGTTTGCGTGTCTCCTGTGAAAGGAGCTCTAACTTGTGTATTCAGTGCTTGAGAGTGTAACACTCTACATAGGTTACACAGCGTTTTGAGAGCACCAACATGCTTAAAACTGAAACTGCTACAAAGTGTGTGTAGCATACAGAAAGAAGGCTTGTCATTTCAAAGAAAGAAGAGGAAACCAAAATCCAGGTAGTGAAACGAGCACACCATTATGGGAGATGTGCATGTGGATAGCTTCAAGCAGCAGCTCTGTGTGGACACTTGGAAACAGCGCTCTGAAAAAATTTCTTAGGGGCGGGATTTGGGCAAAGTTGAAAGACCTTCCAAAACCCACCCTACGGAACTTAGCCAAACTATGAATGTTGCCATAAGCTCCTGAACGAAAGGTGCTTCTATGACACAACCCCCGAGCAGGTAGCTACATTCTGCACAGTACAAAATGCATATGAATTCCTGTCTGAAAACTCACTCCAGAAGGATGAAATGCGTGTGTTTCTCTCTGAAAGAACACTCAGCCACTAGGCTTTTGCTTGCTCCTTCAAAGTCTTTATAGAAACGTGTGTTTTCACTCCTGGAATACGTTTTGGGATGCATTGTTTCAATCTCTTGCAAGCCTCATGTTATATCTTACTCAATGTCAAAAAATAAGGAGTATGTTTCCCAAATCATTTGAAATCCAGGAAAAAGCACACTGCATCACTCTTGCTCAAACACGCTCTTTCTCCTAATGTGTTGAGAACTTTCAACAAACCGGAAAAGAAGGGCACTTTGTAGGTAAATTCAGATGGGCATGTACAAGAGTTCATTTCTGTTGGTTGCAGAGTGCAAAAGCATGATTGACTTCATCTTCTCCATGAAACCCTTACATTTCCAAGTGACCTGAAGTAGGACATTTACAAAGGATGTGTTTGTGTGTCCGTAGTGAAACGAGCTCTAAGTTGTGTATTCAGTGTTGGAGTGTGACACGCTGTATATAGGATACACAACGATTTGAAGGCACCAACATGCTTCAGACTGAAACTGCTACAAGGTGTGTGTAGCATGCAGGAAGAAGGCTTGTCATTTCAAAGAGAGAAGAGGAAACCAAAATCCAGGTACTGAAACGAGCACACCAGTATGGGAGATGTGCATGTGGACAGCTTCAAGCAGCAGCTCTGTGTGGACTCTTGGAAACAGCGCTGTGACAAAATTTCGTACGAAGCGGGATTTGGCCAAAGTTGAAAGACCTTCCAAAACCAACCCTAAAGAACTTAGCCAAACAATGAATGTTGCAATAAGGTCCTGCACGAAAGGTGCTCCTCTGACACAACCCCCGAGCAGGTAGCTACATTCTGCACAGTACAAAATGCATATGAATTCCAGGCTGAAAACTCACTCCAGAAGGAGGAAATGCATGTGTTCCTCTCTGAAAGAACACTCAGCAACTAGGCTTTTGCTTGCTCCTTCAAAGTCTTTGTAGAAACGTGTGTTTTCACTGCTTGAATACGTTTTGAGATGCATTGTTTCAATCTCTTGCAAGCCTCATGTTGTTTCTTACACAATGTGGAAAAACACGGAGTATGTTCCCCAAATCACTTGAAATCCAGGGAAACGCACACTGCATCACTCTTGCCCAAACACGCTCTTTCACCTAATGCGTTGAGAACATTCTTTAAAGCAGAAAGGAAGGGCATTATGCAGTGAATTTGACGGGCATCTACAAAAGTCATTTCTATGGGTTGCAGAGCGCAAAAGCATGATTAAGTTCATGTTCTCGATGAAACCCTTACATTTCCAAGTGACCTGAAGTAGGACTCTTACAAAAGGATGCGTTTGCGTGTGTGTGCTGAAAGGAGCTCTAAGTTGTGTATTCAGTGTTGGATAGTGACACACTCTACATAGGTTACACAGCGTTTTGAAGGCACCAACATGCTTCAAACTGAAACTGCTACAAGGTGTGTGTAGCATGCAGAAAGAAGGCTTGTCATTTCAAAGAAAGAAGAGGAAACCAAAATCCAGGTAGTGTAACGAGAACACCAGTATGGGAGATGTGCATGTGGACAGGTTCAAAGAGAAGCTCTGTGTGGACACTTGGAAACATCGCTGTGACAAAATTTCGTACGAAGGGGCATTTGTCCAAAGTTGAAAGACCTTCCAAAACCAACCCTAAAGAACTTAGCTAAACAACGAATGTTGCAATCAGCTCCTGCACGAAAGGTGCTTCTATGACACAACCCCTGAACAGGTAGCTACATTCTGCGCAGTACAAAATGCATATGAACTCCAGGCTGAAAACTCACTCCAGAAGGAGGAAATGCATGTGTTTTGCTCTGAAACAACACTCAGGCACTAGGCTTTTGCTTGCTCCTTCAAAGTCTTTGTAGAAACGTGTGTTTTCACTGTTTGAATACGTTTTGAGATGCATTGTTTCAATCTCTTGCAAGCCTCATGTTGTTTCTTACACAATGTGGAAAAAAAAGGAGTATGTTTCCCAAACAGCTTAAAATCCAGGAAAACGCACACTGCATCACTCTTTCCCAAACACGCTCTTTCAACTGATGCGTTGAGAGCATTCTTTAAAGCAGAAAGGAAGGGCCTTTTCCAGTGAAATTCAGACGGGCATCTACAAAAGTCATATATATTGGATGCAGAGTGCAATAGCATGATGGACTTCATGTTCTCGATGAAAACCTTACATTTCAAAGAGACCTGAAGTAGGAATTTCACAAAAAGACGTGTTTGCGTCTCTCCTGTGAAAGGAGCTCTAACTTGTGTATTCAGTGCTTGAGAGTGTAACACTCTACATAGGTTACACAGCGTTTTGAGAGCACCAACATGCTTAAAACTGAAACTGCTACAAAGTGTGTGTAGCATACAGAAAGAAGGCTTGTCATTTCAAAGAAAGAAGAGGAAACCAAAATCCAGGTAGTGAAACGAGCACACCATTATGGGAGATGTGCATGTGGATAGCTTCAAGCAGCAGCTCTGTGTGGACACTTGGAAACAGCGCTCTGAAAAAATTTCTTAGGGGCGGGATTTGGGCAAAGTTGAAAGACCTTCCAAAACCCACCCTACGGAACTTAGCCAAACTATGAATGTTGCCATAAGCTCCTGAACGAAAGGTGCTTCTATGACACAACCCCCGAGCAGGTAGCTACATTCTGCACAGTACAAAATGCATATGAATTCCTGTCTGAAAACTCACTCCAGAAGGATGAAATGCGTGTGTTTCTCTCTGAAAGAACACTCAGCCACTAGGCTTTTGCTTGCTCCTTCAAAGTCTTTATAGAAACGTGTGTTTTCACTCCTGGAATACGTTTTGGGATGCATTGTTTCAATCTCTTGCAAGCCTCATGTTATATCTTACTCAATGTGAAAAAATAAGGAGTATGTTTCCCAAATCATTTGAAATCCAGGAAAAGGCACACTGCATCACTCTTGCTCAAACACGCTCTTTCTCCTAATGTGTTGAGAACTTTCAACAAACCGGAAAAGAAGGGCACTTTGTAGGTAAATTCAGATGGGCATGTACAAGAGTTCATTTCTGTTGGTTGCAGAGTGCAAAAGCATGATTGACTTCATCTTCTCCATGAAACCCTTACATTTCCAAGTGACCTGAAGTAGGACATTTACAAAGGATGTGTTTGTGTGTCCGTAGTGAAACGAGCTCTAAGTTGTGTATTCAGTGTTGGAGCGTGACACGCTGTATATAGGATACACAACGATTTGAAGGCACCAACATGCTTCAGACTGAAACTGCTACAAGGTGTGTGTAGCATGCAGGAAGAAGGCTTGTCATTTCAAAGAGAGAAGAGGAAACCAAAATCCAGGTACTGAAACGAGCACACCAGTATGGGAGATGTGCATGTGGACAGCTTCAAGCAGCAGCTCTGTGTGGACTCTTGGAAACAGCGCTGTGACAAAATTTCGTACGAAGCGGGATTTGGCCAAAGTTGAAAGACCTTCCAAAACCAACCCTAAAGAACTTAGCCAAACAATGAATGTTGCAATAAGGTCCTGCACGAAATGTGCTCTTCTGACACAACCCCCGAGCAGGTAGCTACATTCTGCACAGTACAAAATGCATATGAATTCCAGGCTGAAAACTCACTCCAGAAGGAGGAAATGCATGTGTTCCTCTCTGAAAGAACACTCAGCAACTAGGCTTTTGCTTGCTCCTTCAAAGTCTTTGTAGAAACGTGTGTTTTCACTGCTTGAATACGTTTTGAGATGCATTGTTTCAATCTCTTGCAAGCCTCATGTTGTTTCTTACACAATGTGGAAAAACACGGAGTATGTTCCCCAAATCACTTGAAATCCAGGGAAACGCACACTGCATCACTCTTGCCCAAACACGCTCTTTCACCTAATGCGTTGAGAACATTCTTTAAAGCAGAAAGGAAGGGCATTATGCAGTGAATTTGACGGGCATCTACAAAAGTCATTTCTATGGGTTGCAGAGCGCAAAAGCATGATTAAGTTCATGTTCTCGATGAAACCCTTACATTTCCAAGTGACCTGAAGTAGGACTCTTACAAAAGGATGCGTTTGCGTGTGTGCTGAAACGAGCTCTAAGTTGTGTATTCAGTGTTGGATAGTGACACACTCTACATAGGTTACACAGCGTTTTGAAGGCACCAACATGCTTCAAACTGAAACTGCTACAAGGTGTGTGTAGCATGCAGAAAGAAGGCTTGTCATTTCAAAGAAAGAAGAGGAAACCAAAATCCAGGTAGTGTAACGAGAACACCAGTATGGGAGATGTGCATGTGGACAGGTTCAAAGAGAAGCTCTGTGTGGACACTTGGAAACATCGCTGTGACAAAATTTCGTACGAAGGGGCATTTGTCCAAAGTTGAAAGACCTTCCAAAACCAACCCTAAAGAACTTAGCTAAACAACGAATGTTGCAATCAGCTCCTGCACGAAAGGTGCTTCTATGACACAACCCCTAAACAGGTAGCTACATTCTGCGCAGTACAAAATGCATATGAACTCCAGGCTGAAAACTCACTCCAGAAGGAGGAAATGCATGTGTTTTGCTCTGAAACAACACTCAGGCACTAGGCTTTTGCTTGCCCCTTCAAAGTCTTTGTAGAAACGTGTGTTTTCACTGTTTGAATACGTTTTGAGATGCATTGTTTCAATCTCTTGCAAGCCTCATGTTGTTTCTTACACAATGTGGAAAGAAAAGGAGTATGTTTCCCAAACAGCTTAAAATCCAGGAAAACGCACACTGCATCACTCTTTCCCAAACACGCTCTTTCAACTGATGCGTTGAGAGCATTCTTTAAAGCAGAAAGGAAGGGCCTTTTCCAGTGAAATTCAGACGGGCATCTACAAAAGTCATATATATTGGATGCAGAGTGCAATAGGATGATGGACTTCATGTTCTCGATGAAAACCTTACATTTCAAAGAGACCTGAAGTAGGAATTTCACAAAGAGACCTGTTTGCGTGTCTCCTGTGAAAGGAGCTCTAACTTGTGTATTCAGTGCTTGAGAGTGTAACACTCTACATAGGTTACACAGCGTTTTGAGAGCACCAACATGCTTAAAACTGAAACTGCTACAAAGTATGTGTAGCATACAGAAAGAAGGCTTGTCATTTCAAAGAAAGAGGAGGAAACCAAAATCCAGGTAGTGAAACGAGCACACCATTATGGGAGATGTGCATGTGGATAGCTTCAAGCAGCAGCTCTGTGTGGACACTTGGAAACAGCGCTCTGAAAAAATTTCTTAGGGGCGGGATTTGGGCAAAGTTGAAAGACCTTCCAAAACCCACCCTACGGAACTTAGCCAAACTATGAATGTTGCCATAAGCTCCTGAACGAAAGGTGCTTCTATGACACAACCCCCGAGCAGGTAGCTACATTCTGCACAGTACAAAATGCATATGAATTCCTGTCTGAAAACTCACTCCAGAAGGATGAAATGCGTGTGTTTCTCTCTGAAAGAACACTCAGCCACTAGGCTTTTGCTTGCTCCTTCAAAGTCTTTATAGAAACGTGTGTTTTCACTCCTGGAATACGTTTTGGGATGCATTGTTTCAATCTCTTGCAAGCCTCATGTTATATCTTACTCAATGTCAAAAAATAAGGAGTATGTTTCCCAAATCATTTGAAATCCAGGAAAAAGCACACTGCATCACTCTTGCTCAAACACGCTCTTTCTCCTAATGTGTTGAGAACTTTCAACAAACCGGAAAAGAAGGGCACTTTGTAGGTAAATTCAGATGGGCATGTACAAGAGTTCATTTCTGTTGGTTGCAGAGTGCAAAAGCATGATTGACTTCATCTTCTCCATGAAACCCTTACATTTCCAAGTGACCTGAAGTAGGACATTTACAAAGGATGTGTTTGTGTGTCCGTAGTGAAACGAGCTCTAAGTTGTGTATTCAGTGTTGGAGTGTGACACGCTGTATATAGGATACACAACGATTTGAAGGCACCAACATGCTTCAGACTGAAACTGCTACAAGGTGTGTGTAGCATGCAGGAAGAAGGCTTGTCATTTCAAAGAGAGAAGAGGAAACCAAAATCCAGGTACTGAAACGAGCACACCAGTATGGGAGATGTGCATGTGGACAGCTTCAAGCAGCAGCTCTGTGTGGACTCTTGGAAACAGCGCTGTGAAAAAATTTCGTACGAAGCGGGATTTGGCCAAAGTTGAAAGACCTTCCAAAACCAACCCTAAAGAACTTAGCCAAACAATGAATGTTGCAATAAGGTCCTGCACGAAAGGTGCTCCTCTGACACAACCCCCGAGCAGGTAGCTACATTCTGCACAGTACAAAATGCATATGAATTCCAGGCTGAAAACTCACTCCAGAAGGAGGAAATGCATGTGTTCCTCTCTGAAAGAACACTCAGCAACTAGGCTTTTGCTTGCTCCTTCAAAGTCTTTGTAGAAACGTGTGTTTTCACTGCTTGAATACGTTTTGAGATGCATTGTTTCAATCTCTTGCAAGCCTCATGTTGTTTCTTACACAATGTGGAAAAACACGGAGTATGTTCCCCAAATCACTTGAAATCCAGGGAAACGCACACTGCATCACTCTTGCCCAAACACGCTCTTTCACCTAATGCGTTGAGAACATTCTTTAAAGCAGAAAGGAAGGGCATTATGCAGTGAATTTGACGGGCATCTACAAAAGTCATTTCTATGGGTTGCAGAGCGCAAAAGCATGATTAAGTTCATGTTCTCGATGAAACCCTTACATTTCCAAGTGACCTGAAGTAGGACTCTTACAAAAGGATGCGTTTGCGTGTGTGTGCTGAAACGAGCTCTACGTTGTGTATTCAGTGTTGGATAGTGACACACTCTACATAGGTTACACAGCGTTTTGAAGGCACCAACATGCTTCAAACTGAAACTGCTACAAGGTGTGTGTAGCATGCAGAAAGAAGGCTTGTCATTTCAAAGAAAGAAGAGGAAACCAAAATCCAGGTAGTGTAACGAGAACACCAGTATGGGAGATGTGCATGTGGACAGGTTCAAAGAGAAGCTCTGTGTGGACACTTGGAAACATCGCTGTGACAAAATTTCGTACGAAGGGGCATTTGTCCAAAGTTGAAAGACCTTCCAAAACCAACCCTAAAGAACTTAGCTAAACAACGAATGTTGCAATCAGCTCCTGCACGAAAGGTGCTTCTATGACACAACCCCTGAACAGGTAGCTACATTCTGCGCAGTACAAAATGCATATGAACTCCAGGCTGAAAACTCACTCCAGAAGGAGGAAATGCATGTGTTTGGCTCTGAAACAACACTCAGGCACTAGGCTTTTGCTTGCCCCTTCAAAGTCTTTGTAGAAACGTGTGTTTTCACTGTTTGAATACGTTTTGAGATGCATTGTTTCAATCTCTTGCAAGCCTCATGTTGTTTCTTACACAATGTGGAAAGAAAAGGAGTATGTTTCCCAAACAGCTTAAAATCCAGGAAAACGCACACTGCATCACTCTTTCCCAAACACGCTCTTTCAACTGATGCGTTGAGAGCATTCTTTAAAGCAGAAAGGAAGGGCCTTTTCCAGTGAAATTAAGACGGGCATCTACAAAAGTCATATATATTGGATGCAGAGTGCAATAGCATGATGGACTTCATGTTCTCGATGAAAACCTTACATTTCAAAGAGACCTGAAGTAGGAATTTCACAAAAAGACCTGTTTGCGTGTCTCCTGTGAAAGGAGCTCTAACTTGTGTATTCAGTGCTTGAGAGTGTAACACTCTACATAGGTTACACAGCGTTTTGAGAGCACCAACATGCTTAAAACTGAAACTGCTACAAAGTGTGTGTAGCATACAGAAAGAAGGCTTGTCATTTCAAAGAAAGAAGAGGAAACCAAAATCCAGGTAGTGAAACGAGCACACCATTATGGGAGATGTGCATGTGGATAGCTTCAAGCAGCAGCTCTGTGTGGACACTTGGAAACAGCGCTCTGAAAAAATTTCTTAGGGGCGGGATTTGGGCAAAGTTGAAAGACCTTCCAAAACCCACCCTACGGAACTTAGCCAAACTATGAATGTTGCCATAAGCTCCTGAACGAAAGGTGCTTCTATGACACAACCCCCGAGCAGGTAGCTACATTCTGCACAGTACAAAATGCATATGAATTCCTGTCTGAAAACTCACTCCAGAAGGATGAAATGCGTGTGTTTCTCTCTGAAAGAACACTCAGCCACTAGGCTTTTGCTTGCTCCTTCAAAGTCTTTATAGAAACGTGTGTTTTCACTCCTGGAATACGTTTTGGGATGCATTGTTTCAATCTCTTGCAAGCCTCATGTTATATCTTACTCAATGTCAAAAAATAAGGAGTATGTTTCCCAAATCATTTGAAATCCAGGAAAAGGCACACTGCATCACTCTTGCTCAAACACGCTCTTTCTCCTAATGTGTTGAGAACTTTCAACAAACCGGAAAAGAAGGGCACTTTGTAGGTAAATTCAGATGGGCATGTACAAGAGTTCATTTCTGTTGGTTGCAGAGTGCAAAAGCATGATTGACTTCATCTTCTCCATGAAACCCTTACATTTCCAAGTGACCTGAAGTAGGACATTTACAAAGGATGTGTTTGTGTGTCCGTAGTGAAACGAGCTCTAAGTTGTGTATTCAGTGTTGGAGTGTGACACGCTGTATATAGGATACACAACGATTTGAAGGCACCAACATGCTTCAGACGGAAACTGCTACAAGGTGTGTGTAGCATGCAGGAAGAAGGCTTGTCATTTCAAAGAGAGAAGAGGAAACCAAAATCCAGGTACTGAAACGAGCACACCAGTATGGGAGATGTGCATGTGGACAGCTTCAAGCAGCAGCTCTGTGTGGACTCTTGGAAACAGCGCTGTGACAAAATTTCGTACGAAGCGGGATTTGGCCAAAGTTGAAAGACCTTCCAAAACCAACCCTAAAGAACTTAGCCAAACAATGAATGTTGCAATAAGGTCCTGCACGAAAGGTGCTCCTCTGACACAACCCCCGAGCAGGTAGCTACATTCTGCACAGTACAAAATGCATATGAATTCCAGGCTGAAAACTCACTCCAGAAGGAGGAAATGCATGTGTTCCTCTCTGAAAGAACACTCAGCAACTAGGCTTTTGCTTGCTCCTTCAAAGTCTTTGTAGAAACGTGTGTTTTCACTGCTTGAATACGTTTTGAGATGCATTGTTTCAATCTCTTGCAAGCCTCATGTTGTTTCTTACACAATGTGGAAAAACACGGAGTATGTTCCCCAAATCACTTGAAATCCAGGGAAACGCACACTGCATCACTCTTGCCCAAACACGCTCTTTCACCTAATGCGTTGAGAACATTCTTTAAAGCAGAAAGGAAGGGCATTATGCAGTGAATTTGACGGGCATCTACAAAAGTCATTTCTATGGGTTGCAGAGCGCAAAAGCATGATTAAGTTCATGTTCTCGATGAAACCCTTACATTTCCAAGTGACCTGAAGTAGGACTCTTACAAAAGGATGCGTTTGCGTGTGTGTGCTGAAACGAGCTCTAAGTTGTGTATTCAGTGTTGGATAGTGACACACTCTACATAGGTTACACAGCGTTTTGAAGGCACCAACATGCTTCAAACTGAAACTGCTACAAGGTGTGTGTAGCATGCAGAAAGAAGGCTTGTCATTTCAAAGAAAGAAGAGGAAACCAAAATCCAGGTAGTGTAACGAGAACACCAGTATGGGAGATGTGCATGTGGACAGGTTCAAAGAGAAGCTCTGTGTGGACACTTGGAAACATCGCTGTGACAAAATTTCGTACGAAGGGGCATTTGTCCAAAGTTGAAAGACCTTCCAAAACCAACCCTAAAGAACTTAGCTAAACAACGAATGTTGCAATCAGCTCCTGCACGAAAGGTGCTTCTATGACACAACCCCTGAACAGGTAGCTACATTCTGCGCAGTACAAAATGCATATGAACTCCAGGCTGAAAACTCACTCCAGAAGGAGGAAATGCATGTGTTTTGCTCTGAAACAACACTCAGGCACTAGGCTTTTGCTTGCCCCTTCAAAGTCTTTGTAGAAACGTGTGTTTTCACTGTTTGAATACGTTTTGAGATGCATTGTTTCAATCTCTTGCAAGCCTCATGTTGTTTCTTACACAATGTGGAAAGAAAAGGAGTATGTTTCCCAAACAGCTTAAAATCCAGGAAAACGCACACTGCATCACTCTTTCCCAAACACGCTCTTTCAACTGATGCGTTGAGAGCATTCTTTAAAGCAGAAAGGAAGGGCCTTTTCCAGTGAAATTAAGACGGGCATCTACAAAAGTCATATATATTGGATGCAGAGTGCAATAGCATGATGGACTTCATGTTCTCGATGAAAACCTTACATTTCAAAGAGACCTGAAGTAGGAATTTCACAAAAAGACCTGTTTGCGTGTCTCCTGTGAAAGGAGCTCTAACTTGTGTATTCAGTGCTTGAGAGTGTAACACTCTACATAGGTTACACAGCGTTTTGAGAGCACCAACATGCTTAAAACTGAAACTGCTACAAAGTGTGTGTAGCATACAGAAAGAAGGCTTGTCATTTCAAAGAAAGAAGAGGAAACCAAAATCCAGGTAGTGAAACGAGCACACCATTATGGGAGATGTGCATGTGGATAGCTTCAAGCAGCAGCTCTGTGTGGACACTTGGAAACAGCGCTCTGAAAAAATTTCTTAGGGGCGGGATTTGGGCAAAGTTGAAAGACCTTCCAAAACCCACCCTACGGAACTTAGCCAAACTATGAATGTTGCCATAAGCTCCTGAACGAAAGGTGCTTCTATGACACAACCCCCGAGCAGGTAGCTACATTCTGCACAGTACAAAATGCATATGAATTCCTGTCTGAAAACTCACTCCAGAAGGATGAAATGCGTGTGTTTCTCTCTGAAAGAACACTCAGCCACTAGGCTTTTGCTTGCTCCTTCAAAGTCTTTATAGAAACGTGTGTTTTCACTCCTGGAATACGTTTTGGGATGCATTGTTTCAATCTCTTGCAAGCCTCATGTTATATCTTACTCAATGTCAAAAAATAAGGAGTATGTTTCCCAAATCATTTGAAATCCAGGAAAAGGCACACTGCATCACTCTTGCTCAAACACGCTCTTTCTCCTAATGTGTTGAGAACTTTCAACAAACCGGAAAAGAAGGGCACTTTGTAGGTAAATTCAGATGGGCATGTACAAGAGTTCATTTCTGTTGGTTGCAGAGTGCAAAAGCATGATTGACTTCATCTTCTCCATGAAACCCTTACATTTCCAAGTGACCTGAAGTAGGACATTTACAAAGGATGTGTTTGTGTGTCCGTAGTGAAACGAGCTCTAAGTTGTGTATTCAGTGTTGGAGTGTGACACGCTGTATATAGGATACACAACGATTTGAAGGCACCAACATGCTTCAGACGGAAACTGCTACAAGGTGTGTGTAGCATGCAGGAAGAAGGCTTGTCATTTCAAAGAGAGAAGAGGAAACCAAAATCCAGGTACTGAAACGAGCACACCAGTATGGGAGATGTGCATGTGGACAGCTTCAAGCAGCAGCTCTGTGTGGACTCTTGGAAACAGCGCTGTGACAAAATTTCGTACGAAGCGGGATTTGGCCAAAGTTGAAAGACCTTCCAAAACCAACCCTAAAGAACTTAGCCAAACAATGAATGTTGCAATATGGTCCTGCACGAAAGGTGCTCCTCTGACACAACCCCCGAGCAGGTAGCTACATTCTGCACAGTACAAAATGCATATGAATTCCAGGCTGAAAACTCACTCCAGAAGGAGGAAATGCATGTGTTCCTCTCTGAAAGAACACTCAGCAACTAGGCTTTTGCTTGCTCCTTCAAAGTCTTTGTAGAAACGTGTGTTTTCACTGCTTGAATACGTTTTGAGATGCATTGTTTCAATCTCTTGCAAGCCTCATGTTGTTTCTTACACAATGTGGAAAAACACGGAGTATGTTCCCCAAATCACTTGAAATCCAGGGAAACGCACACTGCATCACTCTTGCCCAAACACGCTCTTTCACCTAATGCGTTGAGAACATTCTTTAAAGCAGAAAGGAAGGGCATTATGCAGTGAATTTGACGGGCATCTACAAAAGTCATTTCTATGGGTTGCAGAGCGCAAAAGCATGATTAAGTTCATGTTCTCGATGAAACCCTTACATTTCCAAGTGACCTGAAGTAGGACTCTTACAAAAGGATGCGTTTGCGTGTGTGTGCTGAAAGGAGCTCTAAGTTGTGTATTCAGTGTTGGATAGTGACACACTCTACATAGGTTACACAGCGTTTTGAAGGCACCAACATGCTTCAAACTGAAACTGCTACAAGGTGTGTGTAGCATGCAGAAAGAAGGCTTGTCATTTCAAAGAAAGAAGAGGAAACCAAAATCCAGGTAGTGTAACGAGAACACCAGTATGGGAGATGTGCATGTGGACAGGTTCAAAGAGAAGCTCTGTGTGGACACTTGGAAACATCGCTGTGACAAAATTTCGTACGAAGGGGCATTTGTCCAAAGTTGAAAGACCTTCCAAAACCAACCCTAAAGAACTTAGCTAAACAACGAATGTTGCAATCAGCTCCTGCACGAAAGGTGCTTCTATGACACAACCCCTGAACAGGTAGCTACATTCTGCGCAGTACAAAATGCATATGAACTCCAGGCTGAAAACTCACTCCAGAAGGAGGAAATGCATGTGTTTTGCTCTGAAACAACACTCAGGCACTAGGCTTTTGCTTGCCCCTTCAAAGTCTTTGTAGAAACGTGTGTTTTCACTGTTTGAATACGTTTTGAGATGCATTGTTTCAATCTCTTGCAAGCCTCATGTTGTTTCTTACACAATGTGGAAAGAAAAGGAGTATGTTTCCCAAACAGCTTAAAATCCAGGAAAACGCACACTGCATCACTCTTTCCCAAACACGCTCTTTCAACTGATGCGTTGAGAGCATTCTTTAAAGCAGAAAGGAAGGGCCTTTTCCAGTGAAATTAAGACGGGCATCTACAAAAGTCATATATATTGGATGCAGAGTGCAATAGCATGATGGACTTCATGTTCTCGATGAAAACCTTACATTTCAAAGAGACCTGAAGTAGGAATTTCACAAAAAGACCTGTTTGCGTGTCTCCTGTGAAAGGAGCTCTAACTTGTGTATTCAGTGCTTGAGAGTGTAACACTCTACATAGGTTACACAGCGTTTTGAGAGCACCAACATGCTTAAAACTGAAACTGCTACAAAGTGTGTGTAGCATACAGAAAGAAGGCTTGTCATTTCAAAGAAAGAAAAGGAAACCAAAATCCAGGTAGTGAAACGAGCACACCATTATGGGAGATGTGCATGTGGATAGCTTCAAGCAGCAGCTCTGTGTGGACACTTGGAAACAGCGCTCTGAAAAAATTTCTTAGGGGCGGGATTTGGGCAAAGTTGAAAGACCTTCCAAACCCACCCTACGGAACTTAGCCAAACTATGAATGTTGCCATAAGCTCCTGAACGAAAGGTGCTTCTATGACACAACCCCCGAGCAGGTAGCTACATTCTGCACAGTACAAAATGCATATGAATTCCTGTCTGTAAACTCACTCCAGAAGGATGAAATGCGTGTGTTTCTCTCTGAAAGAACACTCAGCCACTAGGCTTTTGCTTGCTCCTTCAAAGTCTTTATAGAAACGTGTGTTTTCACTCCTGGAATACGTTTTGGGATGCATTGTTTCAATCTCTTGCAAGCCTCATGTTATATCTTACTCAATGTCAAAAAATAAGGAGTATGTTTCCCAAATCATTTGAAATCCAGGAAAAGGCACACTGCATCACTCTTGCTCAAACACGCTCTTTCTCCTAATGTGTTGAGAACTTTCAACAAACCGGAAAAGAAGGGCACTTTGTAGGTAAATTCAGATGGGCATGTACAAGAGTTCATTTCTGTTGGTTGCAGAGTGCAAAAGCATGATTGACTTCATCTTCTCCATGAAACCCTTACATTTCCAAGTGACCTGAAGTAGGACATTTACAAAGGATGTGTTTGTGTGTCCGTAGTGAAACGAGCTCTAAGTTGTGTATTCAGTGTTGGAGTGTGACACGCTGTATATAGGATACACAACGATTTGAAGGCACCAACATGCTTCAGACTGAAACTGCTACAAGGTGTGTGTAGCATGCAGGAAGAAGGCTTGTCATTTCAAAGAGAGAAGAGGAAACCAAAATCCAGGTACTGAAACGAGCACACCAGTATGGGAGATGTGCATGTGGACAGCTTCAAGCAGCAGCTCTGTGTGGACTCTTGGAAACAGCGCTGTGACAAAATTTCGTACGAAGCGGGATTTGGCCAAAGTTGAAAGACCTTCCAAAACCAACCCTAAAGAACTTAGCCAAACAATGAATGTTGCAATAAGGTCCTGCACGAAAGGTGCTCCTCTGACACAACCCCCGAGCAGGTAGCTACATTCTGCACAGTACAAAATGCATATGAATTCCAGGCTGAAAACTCACTCCAGAAGGAGGAAATGCATGTGTTCCTCTCTGAAAGAACACTCAGCAACTAGGCTTTTGCTTGCTCCTTCAAAGTCTTTGTAGAAACGTGTGTTTTCACTGCTTGAATACGTTTTGAGATGCATTGTTTCAATCTCTTGCAAGCCTCATGTTGTTTCTTACACAATGTGGAAAAACACGGAGTATGTTCCCCAAATCACTTGAAATCCAGGGAAACGCACACTGCATCACTCTTGCCCAAACACGCTCTTTCACCTAATGCGTTGAGAACATTCTTTAAAGCAGAAAGGAAGGGCATTATGCAGTGAATTTGACGGGCATCTACAAAAGTCATTTCTATGGGTTGCAGAGCGCAAAAGCATGATTAAGTTCATGTTCTCGATGAAACCCTTACATTTCCAAGTGACCTGAAGTAGGACTCTTACAAAAGGATGCGTTTGCGTGTGTGTGCTGAAACGAGCTCTAAGTTGTGTATTCAGTGTTGGATAGTGACACACTCTACATAGGTTACACAGCGTTTTGAAGGCACCAACATGCTTCAAACTGAAACTGCTACAAGGTGTGTGTAGCATGCAGAAAGAAGGCTTGTCATTTCAAAGAAAGAAGAGGAAACCAAAATCCAGGTAGTGTAACGAGAACACCAGTATGGGAGATGTGCATGTGGACAGGTTCAAAGAGAAGCTCTGTGTGGACACTTGGAAACATCGCTGTGACAAAATTTCGTACGAAGGGGCATTTGTCCAAAGTTGAAAGACCTTCCAAAACCAACCCTAAAGAACTTAGCTAAACAACGAATGTTGCAATCAGCTCCTGCACGAAAGGTGCTTCTATGACACAACCCCTGAACAGGTAGCTACATTCTGCGCAGTACAAAATGCATATGAACTCCAGGCTGAAAACTCACTCCAGAAGGAGGAAATGCATGTGTTTTGCTCTGAAACAACACTCAGGCACTAGGCTTTTGCTTGCCCCTTCAAAGTCTTTGTAGAAACGTGTGTTTTCACTGTTTGAATACGTTTTGAGATGCATTGTTTCAATCTCTTGCAAGCCTCATGTTGTTTCTTACACAATGTGGAAAAAAAAGGAGTATGTTTCCCAAACAGCTTAAAATCCAGGAAAACGCACACTGCATCACTCTTTCCCAAACACGCTCTTTCAACTGATGCGTTGAGAGCATTCTTTAAAGCAGAAAGGAAGGGCCTTTTCCAGTGAAATTCAGACGGGCATCTACAAAAGTCATATATATCGGATGCAGAGTGCAATAGCATGATGGACTTCATGTTCTCGATGAAAACCTTACATTTCAAAGAGACCTGAAGTAGGAATTTCACAAAAAGACCTGTTTGCGTGTCTCCTGTGAAAGGAGCTCTAACTTGTGTATTCAGTGCTTGAGAGTGTAACACTCTACATAGGTTACACAGCGTTTTGAGAGCACCAACATGCTTAAAACTGAAACTGCTACAAAGTGTGTGTAGCATACAGAAAGAAGGCTTGTCATTTCAAAGAAAGAAGAGGAAACCAAAATCCAGGTAGTGAAACGAGCACACCATTATGGGAGATGTGCATGTGGATAGCTTCAAGCAGCAGCTCTGTGTGGACACTTGGAAACAGCGCTCTGAAAAAATTTCTTAGGGGCGGGATTTGGGCAAAGTTGAAAGACCTTCCAAAACCCACCCTACGGAACTTAGCCAAACTATGAATGTTGCCATAAGCTCCTGAACGAAAGGTGCTTCTATGACACAACCCCCGAGCAGGTAGCTACATTCTGCACAGTACAAAATGCATATGAATTCCTGTCTGAAAACTCACTCCAGAAGGATGAAATGCGTGTGTTTCTCTCTGAAAGAACACTCAGCCACTAGGCTTTTGCTTGCTCCTTCAAAGTCTTTATAGAAACGTGTGTTTTCACTCCTGGAATACGTTTTGGGATGCATTGTTTCAATCTCTTGCAAGCCTCATGTTATATCTTACTCAATGTCAAAAAATAAGGAGTATGTTTCCCAAATCATTTGAAATCCAGGAAAAGGCACACTGCATCACTCTTGCTCAAACACGCTCTTTCTCCTAATGTGTTGAGAACTTTCAACAAACCGGAAAAGAAGGGCACTTTGTAGGTAAATTCAGATGGGCATGTACAAGAGTTCATTTCTGTTGGTTGCAGAGTGCAAAAGCATGATTGACTTCATCTTCTCCATGAAACCCTTACATTTCCAAGTGACCTGAAGTAGGACATTTACAAAGGATGTGTTTGTGTGTCCGTAGTGAAACGAGCTCTAAGTTGTGTATTCAGTGTTGGAGTGTGACACGCTGTATATAGGATACACAACGATTTGAAGGCACCAACATGCTTCAGACTGAAACTGCTACAAGGTGTGTGTAGCATGCAGGAAGAAGGCTTGTCATTTCAAAGAGAGAAGAGGAAACCAAAATCCAGGTACTGAAACGAGCACACCAGTATGGGAGATGTGCATGAGGACAGCTTCAAGCAGCAGCTCTGTGTGGACTCTTGGAAACAGCGCTGTGACAAAATTTCGTACGAAGCGGGATTTGGCCAAAGTTGAAAGACCTTCCAAAACCAACCCTAAAGAACTTAGCCAAACAATGAATGTTGCAATAAGGTCCTGCACGAAAGGTGCTCCTCTGACACAACCCCCGAGCAGGTAGCTACATTCTGCACAGTACAAAATGCATATGAATTCCAGGCTGAAAACTCACTCCAGAAGGAGGAAATGCATGTGTTCCTCTCTGAAAGAACACTCAGCAACTAGGCTTTTGCTTGCTCCTTCAAAGTCTTTGTAGAAACGTGTGTTTTCACTGCTTGAATACGTTTTGAGATGCATTGTTTCAATCTCTTGCAAGCCTCATGTTGTTTCTTACACAATGTGGAAAAACACGGAGTATGTTCCCCAAATCACTTGAAATCCAGGGAAACGCACACTGCATCACTCTTGCCCAAACACGCTCTTTCACCTAATGCGTTGAGAACATTCTTTAAAGCAGAAAGGAAGGGCATTATGCAGTGAATTTGACGGGCATCTACAAAAGTCATTTCTATGGGTTGCAGAGCGCAAAAGCATGATTAAGTTCATGTTCTCGATGAAACCCTTACATTTCCAAGTGACCTGAAGTAGGACTCTTACAAAAGGATGCGTTTGCGTGTGTGTGCTGAAACGAGCTCTAAGTTGTGTATTCAGTGTTGGATAGTGACACACTCTACATAGGTTACACAGCGTTTTGAAGGCACCAACATGCTTCAAACTGAAACTGCTACAAGGTGTGTGTAGCATGCAGAAAGAAGGCTTGTCATTTCAAAGAAAGAAGAGGAAACCAAAATCCAGGTAGTGTAACGAGAACACCAGTATGGGAGATGTGCATGTGGACAGGTTCAAAGAGAAGCTCTGTGTGGACACTTGGAAACATCGCTGTGACAAAATTTCGTACGAAGGGGCATTTGTCCAAAGTTGAAAGACCTTCCAAAACCAACCCTAAAGAACTTAGCTAAACAACGAATGTTGCAATCAGCTCCTGCACGAAAGGTGCTTCTATGACACAAC
Organism: Miniopterus schreibersii; assembly: GCF_964146895.1. Lineage (NCBI taxonomy): Eukaryota > Metazoa > Chordata > Mammalia > Chiroptera > Miniopteridae > Miniopterus > Miniopterus schreibersii. Next base: position 34,711,430 of record NC_138118.1, on the reverse strand, counting down.
CCCTGAACAGGTAGCTACATTCTGCGCAGTACAAAATGCATATGAACTCCAGGCTGAAAACTCACTCCAGAAGGAGGAAATGCATGTGTTTTGCTCTGAAACAACACTCAGGCACTAGGCTTTAGCTTGCCCCTTCAAAGTCTTTGTAGAAACGTGTGTTTTCACTGTTTGAATACGTTTTGAGATGCATTGTTTCAATCTCTTGCAAGCCTCATGTTGTTTCTTACACAATGTGGAAAGAAAAGGAGTATGTTTCCCAAACAGCTTAAAATCCAGGAAAACGCACACTGCATCACTCTTTCCCAAACACGCTCTTTCAACTGATGCGTTGAGAGCATTCTTTAAAGCAGAAAGGAAGGGCCTTTTCCAGTGAAATTCAGACGGGCATCTACAAAAGTCATATATATTGGATGCAGAGTGCAATAGCATGATGGACTTCATGTTCTCGATGAAAACCTTACATTTCAAAGAGACCTGAAGTAGGAATTTCACAAAAAGACCTGTTTGCGTGTCTCCTGTGAAAGGAGCTCTAACTTGTGTATTCAGTGCTTGAGAGTGTAACACTCTACATAGGTTACACAGCGTTTTGAGAGCACCAACATGCTTAAAACTGAAACTGCTACAAAGTGTGTGTAGCATACAGAAAGAAGGCTTGTCATTTCAAAGAAAGAAGAGGAAACCAAAATCCAGGTAGTGAAACGAGCACACCATTATGGGAGATGTGCATGTGGATAGCTTCAAGCAGCAGCTCTGTGTGGACACTTGGAAACAGCGCTCTGAAAAAATTTCTTAGGGGCGGGATTTGGGCAAAGTTGAAAGACCTTCCAAAACCCACCCTACGGAACTTAGCCAAACTATGAATGTTGCCATAAGCTCCTGAACGAAAGGTGCTTCTATGACACAACCCCCGAGCAGGTAGCTACATTCTGCACAGTACAAAATGCATATGAATTCCTGTCTGAAAACTCACTCCAGAAGGATGAAATGCGTGTGTTTCTCTCTGAAAGAACACTCAGCCACTAGGCTTTTGCTTGCTCCTTCAAAGTCTTTATAGAAACGTGTGTTTTCACTCCTGGAATACGTTTTGGGATGCATTGTTTCAATCTCTTGCAAGCCTCATGTTATATCTTACTCAATGTCAAAAAATAAGGAGTATGTTTCCCAAATCATTTGAAATCCAGGAAAAGGCACACTGCATCACTCTTGCTCAAACACGCTCTTTCTCCTAATGTGTTGAGAACTTTCAACAAACCGGAAAAGAAGGGCACTTTGTAGGTAAATTCAGATGGGCATGTACAAGAGTTCATTTCTGTTGGTTGCAGAGTGCAAAAGCATGATTGACTTCATCTTCTCCATGAAACCCTTACATTTCCAAGTGACCTGAAGTAGGACATTTACAAAGGATGTGTTTGTGTGTCCGTAGTGAAACGAGCTCTAAGTTGTGTATTCAGTGTTGGAGTGTGACACGCTGTATATAGGATACACAACGATTTGAAGGCACCAACATGCTTCAGACTGAAACTGCTACAAGGTGTGTGTAGCATGCAGGAAGAAGGCTTGTCATTTCAAAGAGAGAAGAGGAAACCAAACTCCAGGTACTGAAACGAGCACACCAGTATGGGAGATGTGCATGTGGACAGCTTCAAGCAGCAGCTCTGTGTGGACTCTTGGAAACAGCGCTGTGACAAAATTTCGTACGAAGCGGGATTTGGCCAAAGTTGAAAGACCTTCCAAAACCAACCCTAAAGAACTTAGCCAAACAATGAATGTTGCAATATGGTCCTGCACGAAAGGTGCTCCTCTGACACAACCCCCGAGCAGGTAGCTACATTCTGCACAGTACAAAATGCATATGAATTCCAGGCTGAAAACTCACTCCAGAAGGAGGAAATGCATGTGTTCCTCTCTGAAAGAACACTCAGCAACTAGGCTTTTGCTTGCTCCTTCAAAGTCTTTGTAGAAACGTGTGTTTTCACTGCTTGAATACGTTTTGAGATGCATTGTTTCAATCTCTTGCAAGCCTCATGTTGTTTCTTACACAATGTGGAAAAACACGGAGTATGTTCCCCAAATCACTTGAAATCCAGGGAAACGCACACTGCATCACTCTTGCCCAAACACGCTCTTTCACCTAATGCGTTGAGAACATTCTTTAAAGCAGAAAGGAAGGGCATTATGCAGTGAATTTGACGGGCATCTACAAAAGTCATTTCTATGGGTTGCAGAGCGCAAAAGCATGATTAAGTTCATGTTCTCGATGAAACCCTTACATTTCCAAGTGACCTGAAGTAGGACTCTTACAAAAGGATGCGTTTGCGTGTGTGTGCTGAAAGGAGCTCTAAGTTGTGTATTCAGTGTTGGATAGTGACACACTCTACATAGGTTACACAGCGTTTTGAAGGCACCAACATGCTTCAAACTGAAACTGCTACAAGGTGTGTGTAGCATGCAGAAAGAAGGCTTGTCATTTCAAAGAAAGAAGAGGAAACCAAAATCCAGGTAGTGTAACGAGAACACCAGTATGGGAGATGTGCATGTGGACAGGTTCAAAGAGAAGCTCTGTGTGGACACTTGGAAACATCGCTGTGACAAAATTTCGTACGAAGGGGCATTTGTCCAAAGTTGAAAGACCTTCCAAAACCAACCCTAAAGAACTTAGCTAAACAACGAATGTTGCAATCAGCTCCTGCACGAAAGGTGCTTCTATGACACAACCCCTGAACAGGTAGCTACATTCTGCGCAGTACAAAATGCATATGAACTCCAGGCTGAAAACTCACTCCAGAAGGAGGAAATGCATGTGTTTTGCTCTGAAACAACACTCAGGCACTAGGCTTTTGCTTGCCCCTTCAAAGTCTTTGTAGAAACGTGTGTTTTCACTGTTTGAATACGTTTTGAGATGCATTGTTTCAATCTCTTGCAAGCCTCATGTTGTTTCTTACACAATGTGGAAAGAAAAGGAGTATGTTTCCCAAACAGCTTAAAATCCAGGAAAACGCACACTGCATCACTCTTTCCCAAACACGCTCTTTCAACTGATGCGTTGAGAGCATTCTTTAAAGCAGAAAGGAAGGGCCTTTTCCAGTGAAATTAAGACGGGCATCTACAAAAGTCATATATATTGGATGCAGAGTGCAATAGCATGATGGACTTCATGTTCTCGATGAAAACCTTACATTTCAAAGAGACCTGAAGTAGGAATTTCACAAAAAGACCTGTTTGCGTGTCTCCTGTGAAAGGAGCTCTAACTTGTGTATTCAGTGCTTGAGAGTGTAACACTCTACATAGGTTACACAGCGTTTTGAGAGCACCAACATGCTTAAAACTGAAACTGCTACAAAGTGTGTGTAGCATACAGAAAGAAGGCTTGTCATTTCAAAGAAAGAAAAGGAAACCAAAATCCAGGTAGTGAAACGAGCACACCATTATGGGAGATGTGCATGTGGATAGCTTCAAGCAGCAGCTCTGTGTGGACACTTGGAAACAGCGCTCTGAAAAAATTTCTTAGGGGCGGGATTTGGGCAAAGTTGAAAGACCTTCCAAACCCACCCTACGGAACTTAGCCAAACTATGAATGTTGCCATAAGCTCCTGAACGAAAGGTGCTTCTATGACACAACCCCCGAGCAGGTAGCTACATTCTGCACAGTACAAAATGCATATGAATTCCTGTCTGTAAACTCACTCCAGAAGGATGAAATGCGTGTGTTTCTCTCTGAAAGAACACTCAGCCACTAGGCTTTTGCTTGCTCCTTCAAAGTCTTTATAGAAACGTGTGTTTTCACTCCTGGAATACGTTTTGGGATGCATTGTTTCAATCTCTTGCAAGCCTCATGTTATATCTTACTCAATGTCAAAAAATAAGGAGTATGTTTCCCAAATCATTTGAAATCCAGGAAAAGGCACACTGCATCACTCTTGCTCAAACACGCTCTTTCTCCTAATGTGTTGAGAACTTTCAACAAACCGGAAAAGAAGGGCACTTTGTAGGTAAATTCAGATGGGCATGTACAAGAGTTCATTTCTGTTGGTTGCAGAGTGCAAAAGCATGATTGACTTCATCTTCTCCATGAAACCCTTACATTTCCAAGTGACCTGAAGTAGGACATTTACAAAGGATGTGTTTGTGTGTCCGTAGTGAAACGAGCTCTAAGTTGTGTATTCAGTGTTGGAGTGTGACACGCTGTATATAGGATACACAACGATTTGAAGGCACCAACATGCTTCAGACTGAAACTGCTACAAGGTGTGTGTAGCATGCAGGAAGAAGGCTTGTCATTTCAAAGAGAGAAGAGGAAACCAAAATCCAGGTACTGAAACGAGCACACCAGTATGGGAGATGTGCATGTGGACAGCTTCAAGCAGCAGCTCTGTGTGGACTCTTGGAAACAGCGCTGTGACAAAATTTCGTACGAAGCGGGATTTGGCCAAAGTTGAAAGACCTTCCAAAACCAACCCTAAAGAACTTAGCCAAACAATGAATGTTGCAATAAGGTCCTGCACGAAAGGTGCTCCTCTGACACAACCCCCGAGCAGGTAGCTACATTCTGCACAGTACAAAATGCATATGAATTCCAGGCTGAAAACTCACTCCAGAAGGAGGAAATGCATGTGTTCCTCTCTGAAAGAACACTCAGCAACTAGGCTTTTGCTTGCTCCTTCAAAGTCTTTGTAGAAACGTGTGTTTTCACTGCTTGAATACGTTTTGAGATGCATTGTTTCAATCTCTTGCAAGCCTCATGTTGTTTCTTACACAATGTGGAAAAACACGGAGTATGTTCCCCAAATCACTTGAAATCCAGGGAAACGCACACTGCATCACTCTTGCCCAAACACGCTCTTTCACCTAATGCGTTGAGAACATTCTTTAAAGCAGAAAGGAAGGGCATTATGCAGTGAATTTGACGGGCATCTACAAAAGTCATTTCTATGGGTTGCAGAGCGCAAAAGCATGATTAAGTTCATGTTCTCGATGAAACCCTTACATTTCCAAGTGACCTGAAGTAGGACTCTTACAAAAGGATGCGTTTGCGTGTGTGTGCTGAAACGAGCTCTAAGTTGTGTATTCAGTGTTGGATAGTGACACACTCTACATAGGTTACACAGCGTTTTGAAGGCACCAACATGCTTCAAACTGAAACTGCTACAAGGTGTGTGTAGCATGCAGAAAGAAGGCTTGTCATTTCAAAGAAAGAAGAGGAAACCAAAATCCAGGTAGTGTAACGAGAACACCAGTATGGGAGATGTGCATGTGGACAGGTTCAAAGAGAAGCTCTGTGTGGACACTTGGAAACATCGCTGTGACAAAATTTCGTACGAAGGGGCATTTGTCCAAAGTTGAAAGACCTTCCAAAACCAACCCTAAAGAACTTAGCTAAACAACGAATGTTGCAATCAGCTCCTGCACGAAAGGTGCTTCTATGACACAACCCCTGAACAGGTAGCTACATTCTGCGCAGTACAAAATGCATATGAACTCCAGGCTGAAAACTCACTCCAGAAGGAGGAAATGCATGTGTTTTGCTCTGAAACAACACTCAGGCACTAGGCTTTTGCTTGCCCCTTCAAAGTCTTTGTAGAAACGTGTGTTTTCACTGTTTGAATACGTTTTGAGATGCATTGTTTCAATCTCTTGCAAGCCTCATGTTGTTTCTTACACAATGTGGAAAAAAAAGGAGTATGTTTCCCAAACAGCTTAAAATCCAGGAAAACGCACACTGCATCACTCTTTCCCAAACACGCTCTTTCAACTGATGCGTTGAGAGCATTCTTTAAAGCAGAAAGGAAGGGCCTTTTCCAGTGAAATTCAGACGGGCATCTACAAAAGTCATATATATCGGATGCAGAGTGCAATAGCATGATGGACTTCATGTTCTCGATGAAAACCTTACATTTCAAAGAGACCTGAAGTAGGAATTTCACAAAAAGACCTGTTTGCGTGTCTCCTGTGAAAGGAGCTCTAACTTGTGTATTCAGTGCTTGAGAGTGTAACACTCTACATAGGTTACACAGCGTTTTGAGAGCACCAACATGCTTAAAACTGAAACTGCTACAAAGTGTGTGTAGCATACAGAAAGAAGGCTTGTCATTTCAAAGAAAGAAGAGGAAACCAAAATCCAGGTAGTGAAACGAGCACACCATTATGGGAGATGTGCATGTGGATAGCTTCAAGCAGCAGCTCTGTGTGGACACTTGGAAACAGCGCTCTGAAAAAATTTCTTAGGGGCGGGATTTGGGCAAAGTTGAAAGACCTTCCAAAACCCACCCTACGGAACTTAGCCAAACTATGAATGTTGCCATAAGCTCCTGAACGAAAGGTGCTTCTATGACACAACCCCCGAGCAGGTAGCTACATTCTGCACAGTACAAAATGCATATGAATTCCTGTCTGAAAACTCACTCCAGAAGGATGAAATGCGTGTGTTTCTCTCTGAAAGAACACTCAGCCACTAGGCTTTTGCTTGCTCCTTCAAAGTCTTTATAGAAACGTGTGTTTTCACTCCTGGAATACGTTTTGGGATGCATTGTTTCAATCTCTTGCAAGCCTCATGTTATATCTTACTCAATGTCAAAAAATAAGGAGTATGTTTCCCAAATCATTTGAAATCCAGGAAAAGGCACACTGCATCACTCTTGCTCAAACACGCTCTTTCTCCTAATGTGTTGAGAACTTTCAACAAACCGGAAAAGAAGGGCACTTTGTAGGTAAATTCAGATGGGCATGTACAAGAGTTCATTTCTGTTGGTTGCAGAGTGCAAAAGCATGATTGACTTCATCTTCTCCATGAAACCCTTACATTTCCAAGTGACCTGAAGTAGGACATTTACAAAGGATGTGTTTGTGTGTCCGTAGTGAAACGAGCTCTAAGTTGTGTATTCAGTGTTGGAGTGTGACACGCTGTATATAGGATACACAACGATTTGAAGGCACCAACATGCTTCAGACTGAAACTGCTACAAGGTGTGTGTAGCATGCAGGAAGAAGGCTTGTCATTTCAAAGAGAGAAGAGGAAACCAAAATCCAGGTACTGAAACGAGCACACCAGTATGGGAGATGTGCATGAGGACAGCTTCAAGCAGCAGCTCTGTGTGGACTCTTGGAAACAGCGCTGTGACAAAATTTCGTACGAAGCGGGATTTGGCCAAAGTTGAAAGACCTTCCAAAACCAACCCTAAAGAACTTAGCCAAACAATGAATGTTGCAATAAGGTCCTGCACGAAAGGTGCTCCTCTGACACAACCCCCGAGCAGGTAGCTACATTCTGCACAGTACAAAATGCATATGAATTCCAGGCTGAAAACTCACTCCAGAAGGAGGAAATGCATGTGTTCCTCTCTGAAAGAACACTCAGCAACTAGGCTTTTGCTTGCTCCTTCAAAGTCTTTGTAGAAACGTGTGTTTTCACTGCTTGAATACGTTTTGAGATGCATTGTTTCAATCTCTTGCAAGCCTCATGTTGTTTCTTACACAATGTGGAAAAACACGGAGTATGTTCCCCAAATCACTTGAAATCCAGGGAAACGCACACTGCATCACTCTTGCCCAAACACGCTCTTTCACCTAATGCGTTGAGAACATTCTTTAAAGCAGAAAGGAAGGGCATTATGCAGTGAATTTGACGGGCATCTACAAAAGTCATTTCTATGGGTTGCAGAGCGCAAAAGCATGATTAAGTTCATGTTCTCGATGAAACCCTTACATTTCCAAGTGACCTGAAGTAGGACTCTTACAAAAGGATGCGTTTGCGTGTGTGTGCTGAAACGAGCTCTAAGTTGTGTATTCAGTGTTGGATAGTGACACACTCTACATAGGTTACACAGCGTTTTGAAGGCACCAACATGCTTCAAACTGAAACTGCTACAAGGTGTGTGTAGCATGCAGAAAGAAGGCTTGTCATTTCAAAGAAAGAAGAGGAAACCAAAATCCAGGTAGTGTAACGAGAACACCAGTATGGGAGATGTGCATGTGGACAGGTTCAAAGAGAAGCTCTGTGTGGACACTTGGAAACATCGCTGTGACAAAATTTCGTACGAAGGGGCATTTGTCCAAAGTTGAAAGACCTTCCAAAACCAACCCTAAAGAACTTAGCTAAACAACGAATGTTGCAATCAGCTCCTGCACGAAAGGTGCTTCTATGACACAACCCCTGAACAGGTAGCTACATTCTGCGCAGTACAAAATGCATATGAACTCCAGGCTGAAAACTCACTCCAGAAGGAGGAAATGCATGTGTTTTGCTCTGAAACAACACTCAGGCACTAGGCTTTAGCTTGCCCCTTCAAAGTCTTTGTAGAAACGTGTGTTTTCACTGTTTGAATACGTTTTGAGATGCATTGTTTCAATCTCTTGCAAGCCTCATGTTGTTTCTTACACAATGTGGAAAGAAAAGGAGTATGTTTCCCAAACAGCTTAAAATCCAGGAAAACGCACACTGCATCACTCTTTCCCAAACACGCTCTTTCAACTGATGCGTTGAGAGCATTCTTTAAAGCAGAAAGGAAGGGCCTTTTCCAGTGAAATTCAGACGGGCATCTACAAAAGTCATATATATTGGATGCAGAGTGCAATAGCATGATGGACTTCATGTTCTCGATGAAAACCTTACATTTCAAAGAGACCTGAAGTAGGAATTTCACAAAAAGACCTGTTTGCGTGTCTCCTGTGAAAGGAGCTCTAACTTGTGTATTCAGTGCTTGAGAGTGTAACACTCTACATAGGTTACACAGCGTTTTGAGAGCACCAACATGCTTAAAACTGAAACTGCTACAAAGTGTGTGTAGCATACAGAAAGAAGGCTTGTCATTTCAAAGAAAGAAGAGGAAACCAAAATCCAGGTAGTGAAACGAGCACACCATTATGGGAGATGTGCATGTGGATAGCTTCAAGCAGCAGCTCTGTGTGGACACTTGGAAACAGCGCTCTGAAAAAATTTCTTAGGGGCGGGATTTGGGCAAAGTTGAAAGACCTTCCAAAACCCACCCTACGGAACTTAGCCAAACTATGAATGTTGCCATAAGCTCCTGAACGAAAGGTGCTTCTATGACACAACCCCCGAGCAGGTAGCTACATTCTGCACAGTACAAAATGCATATGAATTCCTGTCTGAAAACTCACTCCAGAAGGATGAAATGCGTGTGTTTCTCTCTGAAAGAACACTCAGCCACTAGGCTTTTGCTTGCTCCTTCAAAGTCTTTATAGAAACGTGTGTTTTCACTCCTGGAATACGTTTTGGGATGCATTGTTTCAATCTCTTGCAAGCCTCATGTTATATCTTACTCAATGTCAAAAAATAAGGAGTATGTTTCCCAAATCATTTGAAATCCAGGAAAAGGCACACTGCATCACTCTTGCTCAAACACGCTCTTTCTCCTAATGTGTTGAGAACTTTCAACAAACCGGAAAAGAAGGGCACTTTGTAGGTAAATTCAGATGGGCATGTACAAGAGTTCATTTCTGTTGGTTGCAGAGTGCAAAAGCATGATTGACTTCATCTTCTCCATGAAACCCTTACATTTCCAAGTGACCTGAAGTAGGACATTTACAAAGGATGTGTTTGTGTGTCCGTAGTGAAACGAGCTCTAAGTTGTGTATTCAGTGTTGGAGTGTGACACGCTGTATATAGGATACACAACGATTTGAAGGCACCAACATGCTTCAGACTGAAACTGCTACAAGGTGTGTGTAGCATGCAGGAAGAAGGCTTGTCATTTCAAAGAGAGAAGAGGAAACCAAAATCCAGGTACTGAAACGAGCACACCAGTATGGGAGATGTGCATGTGGACAGCTTCAAGCAGCAGCTCTGTGTGGACTCTTGGAAACAGCGCTGTGACAAAATTTCGTACGAAGCGGGATTTGGCCAAAGTTGAAAGACCTTCCAAAACCAACCCTAAAGAACTTAGCCAAACAATGAATGTTGCAATAAGGTCCTGCACGAAAGGTGCTCCTCTGACACAACCCCCGAGCAGGTAGCTACATTCTGCACAGTACAAAATGCATATGAATTCCAGGCTGAAAACTCACTCCAGAAGGAGGAAATGCATGTGTTCCTCTCTGAAAGAACACTCAGCAACTAGGCTTTTGCTTGCTCCTTCAAAGTCTTTGTAGAAACGTGTGTTTTCACTGCTTGAATACGTTTTGAGATGCATTGTTTCAATCTCTTGCAAGCCTCATGTTGTTTCTTACACAATGTGGAAAAACACGGAGTATGTTCCCCAAATCACTTGAAATCCAGGGAAACGCACACTGCATCACTCTTGCCCAAACACGCTCTTTCACCTAATGCGTTGAGAACATTCTTTAAAGCAGAAAGGAAGGGCATTATGCAGTGAATTTGACGGGCATCTACAAAAGTCATTTCTATGGGTTGCAGAGCGCAAAAGCATGATTAAGTTCATGTTCTCGATGAAACCCTTACATTTCCAAGTGACCTGAAGTAGGACTCTTACAAAAGGATGCGTTTGCGTGTGTGTGCTGAAACGAGCTCTAAGTTGTGTATTCAGTGTTGGATAGTGACACACTCTACATAGGTTACACAGCGTTTTGAAGGCACCAACATGCTTCAAACTGAAACTGCTACAAGGTGTGTGTAGCATGCAGAAAGAAGGCTTGTCATTTCAAAGAAAGAAGAGGAAACCAAAATCCAGGTAGTGTAACGAGAACACCAGTATGGGAGATGTGCATGTGGACAGGTTCAAAGAGAAGCTCTGTGTGGACACTTGGAAACATCGCTGTGACAAAACTTCGTACGAAGGGGCATTTGTCCAAAGTTGAAAGACCTTCCAAAACCAACCCTAAAGAACTTAGCTAAACAACGAATGTTGCAATCAGCTCCTGCACGAAAGGTGCTTCTATGACACAACCCCTGAACAGGTAGCTACATTCTGCGCAGTACAAAATGCATATAAACTCCAGGCTGAAAACTCACTCCAGAAGGAGGAAATGCATGTGTTTTGCTCTGAAACAACACTCAGGCACTAGGCTTTAGCTTGCCCCTTCAAAGTCTTTGTAGAAACGTGTGTTTTCACTGTTTGAATACGTTTTGAGATGCATTGTTTCAATCTCTTGCAAGCCTCATGTTGTTTCTTACACAATGTGGAAAGAAAAGGAGTATGTTTCCCAAACAGCTTAAAATCCAGGAAAACGCACACTGCATCACTCTTTCCCAAACACGCTCTTTCAACTGATGCGTTGAGAGCATTCTTTAAAGCAGAAAGGAAGGGCCTTTTCCAGTGAAATTCAGACGGGCATCTACAAAAGTCATATATATTGGATGCAGAGTGCAATAGCATGATGGACTTCATGTTCTCGATGAAAACCTTACATTTCAAAGAGACCTGAAGTAGGAATTTCACAAAAAGACCTGTTTGCGTGTCTCCTGTGAAAGGAGCTCTAACTTGTGTATTCAGTGCTTGAGAGTGTAACACTCTACATAGGTTACACAGCGTTTTGAGAGCACCAACATGCTTAAAACTGAAACTGCTACAAAGTGTGTGTAGCATACAGAAAGAAGGCTTGTCATTTCAAAGAAAGAAGAGGAAACCAAAATCCAGGTAGTGAAACGAGCACACCATTATGGGAGATGTGCATGTGGATAGCTTCAAGCAGCAGCTCTGTGTGGACACTTGGAAACAGCGCTCTGAAAAAATTTCTTAGGGGCGGGATTTGGGCAAAGTTGAAAGACCTTCCAAAACCCACCCTACGGAACTTAGCCAAACTATGAATGTTGCCATAAGCTCCTGAACGAAAGGTGCTTCTATGACACAACCCCCGAGCAGGTAGCTACATTCTGCACAGTACAAAATGCATATGAATTCCTGTCTGAAAACTCACTCCAGAAGGATGAAATGCGTGTGTTTCTCTCTGAAAGAACACTCAGCCACTAGGCTTTTGCTTGCTCCTTCAAAGTCTTTATAGAAACGTGTGTTTTCACTCCTGGAATACGTTTTGGGATGCATTGTTTCAATCTCTTGCAAGCCTCATGTTATATCTTACTCAATGTCAAAAAATAAGGAGTATGTTTCCCAAATCATTTGAAATCCAGGAAAAGGCACACTGCATCACTCTTGCTCAAACACGCTCTTTCTCCTAATGTGTTGAGAACTTTCAACAAACCGGAAAAGAAGGGCACTTTGTAGGTAAATTCAGATGGGCATGTACAAGAGTTCATTTCTGTTGGTTGCAGAGTGCAAAAGCATGATTGACTTCATCTTCTCCATGAAACCCTTACATTTCCAAGTGACCTGAAGTAGGACATTTACAAAGGATGTGTTTGTGTGTCCGTAGTGAAACGAGCTCTAAGTTGTGTATTCAGTGTTGGAGTGTGACACGCTGTATATAGGATACACAACGATTTGAAGGCACCAACATGCTTCAGACTGAAACTGCTACAAGGTGTGTGTAGCATGCAGGAAGAAGGCTTGTCATTTCAAAGAGAGAAGAGGAAACCAAAATCCAGGTACTGAAACGAGCACACCAGTATGGGAGATGTGCATGTGGACAGCTTCAAGCAGCAGCTCTGTGTGGACTCTTGGAAACAGCGCTGTGACAAAATTTCGTACGAAGCGGGATTTGGCCAAAGTTGAAAGACCTTCCAAAACCAACCCTAAAGAACTTAGCCAAACAATGAATGTTGCAATAAGGTCCTGCACGAAAGGTGCTCCTCTGACACAACCCCCGAGCAGGTAGCTACATTCTGCACAGTACAAAATGCATATGAATTCCAGGCTGAAAACTCACTCCAGAAGGAGGAAATGCATGTGTTCCTCTCTGAAAGAACACTCAGCAACTAGGCTTTTGCTTGCTCCTTCAAAGTCTTTGTAGAAACGTGTGTTTTCACTGCTTGAATACGTTTTGAGATGCATTGTTTCAATCTCTTGCAAGCCTCATGTTGTTTCTTACACAATGTGGAAAAACACGGAGTATGTTCCCCAAATCACTTGAAATCCAGGGAAACGCACACTGCATCACTCTTGCCCAAACACGCTCTTTCACCTAATGCGTTGAGAACATTCTTTAAAGCAGAAAGGAAGGGCATTATGCAGTGAATTTGACGGGCATCTACAAAAGTCATTTCTATGGGTTGCAGAGCGCAAAAGCATGATTAAGTTCATGTTCTCGATGAAACCCTTACATTTCCAAGTGACCTGAAGTAGGACTCTTACAAAAGGATGCGTTTGCGTGTGTGTGCTGAAACGAGCTCTAAGTTGTGTATTCAGTGTTGGATAGTGACACACTCTACATAGGTTACACAGCGTTTTGAAGGCACCAACATGCTTCAAACTGAAACTGCTACAAGGTGTGTGTAGCATGCAGAAAGAAGGCTTGTCATTTCAAAGAAAGAAGAGGAAACCAAAATCCAGGTAGTGTAACGAGAACACCAGTATGGGAGATGTGCATGTGGACAGGTTCAAAGAGAAGCTCTGTGTGGACACTTGGAAACATCGCTGTGACAAAATTTCGTACGAAGGGGCATTTGTCCAAAGTTGAAAGACCTTCCAAAACCAACCCTAAAGAACTTAGCTAAACAACGAATGTTGCAATCAGCTCCTGCACGAAAGGTGCTTCTATGACACAACCCCTGAACAGGTAGCTACATTCTGCGCAGTACAAAATGCATATGAACTCCAGGCTGAAAACTCACTCCAGAAGGAGGAAATGCATGTGTTTTGCTCTGAAACAACACTCAGGCACTAGGCTTTTGCTTGCCCCTTCAAAGTCTTTGTAGAAACGTGTGTTTTCACTGTTTGAATACGTTTTGAGATGCATTGTTTCAATCTCTTGCAAGCCTCATGTTGTTTCTTACACAATGTGGAAAGAAAAGGAGTATGTTTCCCAAACAGCTTAAAATCCAGGAAAACGCACACTGCATCACTCTTTCCCAAACACGCTCTTTCAACTGATGCGTTGAGAGCATTCTTTAAAGCAGAAAGGAAGGGCCTTTTCCAGTGAAATTCAGACGGGCATCTACAAAAGTCATATATATTGGATGCAGAGTGCAATAGCATGATGGACTTCATGTTCTCGATGAAAACCTTACATTTCAAAGAGACCTGAAGTAGGAATTTCACAAAAAGACCTGTTTGCGTGTCTCCTGTGAAAGGAGCTCTAACTTGTGTATTCAGTGCTTGAGAGTGTAACACTCTACATAGGTTACACAGCGTTTTGAGAGCACCAACATGCTTAAAACTGAAACTGCTACAAAGTGTGTGTAGCATACAGAAAGAAGGCTTGTCATTTCAAAGAAAGAAGAGGAAACCAAAATCCAGGTAGTGAAACGAGCACACCATTATGGGAGATGTGCATGTGGATAGCTTCAAGCAGCAGCTCTGTGTGGACACTTGGAAACAGCGCTCTGAAAAAATTTCTTAGGGGCGGGATTTGGGCAAAGTTGAAAGACCTTCCAAAACCCACCCTACGGAACTTAGCCAAACTATGAATGTTGCCATAAGCTCCTGAACGAAAGGTGCTTCTATGACACAACCCCCGAGCAGGTAGCTACATTCTGCACAGTACAAAATGCATATGAATTCCTGTCTGAAAACTCACTCCAGAAGGATGAAATGCGTGTGTTTCTCTCTGAAAGAACACTCAGCCACTAGGCTTTTGCTTGCTCCTTCAAAGTCTTTATAGAAACGTGTGTTTTCACTCCTGGAATACGTTTTGGGATGCATTGTTTCAATCTCTTGCAAGCCTCATGTTATATCTTACTCAATGTCAAAAAATAAGGAGTATGTTTCCCAAATCATTTGAAATCCAGGAAAAGGCACACTGCATCACTCTTGCTCAAACACGCTCTTTCTCCTAATGTGTTGAGAACTTTCAACAAACCGGAAAAGAAGGGCACTTTGTAGGTAAATTCAGATGGGCATGTACAAGAGTTCATTTCTGTTGGTTGCAGAGTGCAAAAGCATGATTGACTTCATCTTCTCCATGAAACCCTTACATTTCCAAGTGACCTGAAGTAGGACATTTACAAAGGATGTGTTTGTGTGTCCGTAGTGAAACGAGCTCTAAGTTGTGTATTCAGTGTTGGAGTGTGACACGCTGTATATAGGATACACAACGATTTGAAGGCACCAACATGCTTCAGACTGAAACTGCTACAAGGTGTGTGTAGCATGCAGGAAGAAGGCTTGTCATTTCAAAGAGAGAAGAGGAAACCAAAATCCAGGTACTGAAACGAGCACACCAGTATGGGAGATGTGCATGAGGACAGCTTCAAGCAGCAGCTCTGTGTGGACTCTTGGAAACAGCGCTGTGACAAAATTTCGTACGAAGCGGGATTTGGCCAAAGTTGAAAGACCTTCCAAAACCAACCCTAAAGAACTTAGCCAAACAATGAATGTTGCAATAAGGTCCTGCACGAAAGGTGCTCCTCTGACACAACCCCCGAGCAGGTAGCTACATTCTGCACAGTACAAAATGCATATGAATTCCAGGCTGAAAACTCACTCCAGAAGGAGGAAATGCATGTGTTCCTCTCTGAAAGAACACTCAGCAACTAGGCTTTTGCTTGCTCCTTCAAAGTCTTTGTAGAAACGTGTGTTTTCACTGCTTGAATACGTTTTGAGATGCATTGTTTCAATCTCTTGCAAGCCTCATGTTGTTTCTTACACAATGTGGAAAAACACGGAGTATGTTCCCCAAATCACTTGAAATCCAGGGAAACGCACACTGCATCACTCTTGCCCAAACACGCTCTTTCACCTAATGCGTTGAGAACATTCTTTAAAGCAGAAAGGAAGGGCATTATGCAGTGAATTTGACGGGCATCTACAAAAGTCATTTCTATGGGTTGCAGAGCGCAAAAGCATGATTAAGTTCATGTTCTCGATGAAACCCTTACATTTCCAAGTGACCTGAAGTAGGACTCTTACAAAAGGATGCGTTTGCGTGTGTGTGCTGAAACGAGCTCTAAGTTGTGTATTCAGTGTTGGATAGTGACACACTCTACTTAGGTTACACAGCGTTTTGAAGGCACCAACATGCTTCAAACTGAAACTGCTACAAGGTGTGTGTAGCATGCAGAAAGAAGGCTTGTCATTTCAAAGAAAGAAGAGGAAACCAAAATCCAGGTAGTGTAACGAGAACACCAGTATGGGAGATGTGCATGTGGACAGGTTCAAAGAGAAGCTCTGTGTGGACACTTGGAAACATCGCTGTGACAAAATTTCGTACGAAGGGGCATTTGTCCAAAGTTGAAAGACCTTCCAAAACCAACCCTAAAGAACTTAGCTAAACAACGAATGTTGCAATCAGCTCCTGCACGAAAGGTGCTTCTATGACACAACCCCTGAACAGGTAGCTACATTCTGCGCAGTACAAAATGCATATGAACTCCAGGCTGAAAACTCACTCCAGAAGGAGGAAATGCATGTGTTTTGCTCTGAAACAACACTCAGGCACTAGGCTTTAGCTTGCCCCTTCAAAGTCTTTGTAGAAACGTGTGTTTTCACTGTTTGAATACGTTTTGAGATGCATTGTTTCAATCTCTTGCAAGCCTCATGTTGTTTCTTACACAATGTGGAAAGAAAAGGAGTATGTTTCCCAAACAGCTTAAAATCCAGGAAAACGCACACTGCATCACTCTTTCCCAAACACGCTCTTTCAACTGATGCGTTGAGAGCATTCTTTAAAGCAGAAAGGAAGGGCCTTTTCCAGTGAAATTCAGACGGGCATCTACAAAAGTCATATATATTGGATGCAGAGTGCAATAGCATGATGGACTTCATGTTCTCGATGAAAACCTTACATTTCAAAGAGACCTGAAGTAGGAATTTCACAAAAAGACCTGTTTGCGTGTCTCCTGTGAAAGGAGCTCTAACTTGTGTATTCAGTGCTTGAGAGTGTAACACTCTACATAGGTTACACAGCGTTTTGAGAGCACCAACATGCTTAAAACTGAAACTGCTACAAAGTGTGTGTAGCATACAGAAAGAAGGCTTGTCATTTCAAAGAAAGAAGAGGAAACCAAAATCCAGGTAGTGAAACGAGCACACCATTATGGGAGATGTGCATGTGGATAGCTTCAAGCAGCAGCTCTGTGTGGACACTTGGAAACAGCGCTCTGAAAAAATTTCTTAGGGGCGGGATTTGGGCAAAGTTGAAAGACCTTCCAAAACCCACCCTACGGAACTTAGCCAAACTATGAATGTTGCCATAAGCTCCTGAACGAAAGGTGCTTCTATGACACAACCCCCGAGCAGGTAGCTACATTCTGCACAGTACAAAATGCATATGAATTCCTGTCTGAAAACTCACTCCAGAAGGATGAAATGCGTGTGTTTCTCTCTGAAAGAACACTCAGCCACTAGGCTTTTGCTTGCTCCTTCAAAGTCTTTATAGAAACGTGTGTTTTCACTCCTGGAATACGTTTTGGGATGCATTGTTTCAATCTCTTGCAAGCCTCATGTTATATCTTACTCAATGTCAAAAAATAAGGAGTATGTTTCCCAAATCATTTGAAATCCAGGAAAAGGCACACTGCATCACTCTTGCTCAAACACGCTCTTTCTCCTAATGTGTTGAGAACTTTCAACAAACCGGAAAAGAAGGGCACTTTGTAGGTAAATTCAGATGGGCATGTACAAGAGTTCATTTCTGTTGGTTGCAGAGTGCAAAAGCATGATTGACTTCATCTTCTCCATGAAACCCTTACATTTCCAAGTGACCTGAAGTAGGACATTTACAAAGGATGTGTTTGTGTGTCCGTAGTGAAACGAGCTCTAAGTTGTGTATTCAGTGTTGGAGTGTGACACGCTGTATATAGGATACACAACGATTTGAAGGCACCAACATGCTTCAGACTGAAACTGCTACAAGGTGTGTGTAGCATGCAGGAAGAAGGCTTGTCATTTCAAAGAGAGAAGAGGAAACCAAAATCCAGGTACTGAAACGAGCACACCAGTATGGGAGATGTGCATGTGGACAGCTTCAAGCAGCAGCTCTGTGTGGACTCTTGGAAACAGCGCTGTGACAAAATTTCGTACGAAGCGGGATTTGGCCAAAGTTGAAAGACCTTCCAAAACCAACCCTAAAGAACTTAGCCAAACAATGAATGTTGCAATAAGCTCCTGCACGAAAGGTGCTCCTCTGACACAACCCCCGAGCAGGTAGCTACATTCTGCACAGTACAAAATGCATATGAATTCCAGGCTGAAAACTCACTCCAGAAGGAGGAAATGCATGTGTTCCTCTCTGAAAGAACACTCAGCAACTAGGCTTTTGCTTGCTCCTTCAAAGTCTTTGTAGAAACGTGTGTTTTCACTGCTTGAATACGTTTTGAGATGCATTGTTTCAATCTCTTGCAAGCCTCATGTTGTTTCTTACACAATGTGGAAAAACACGGAGTATGTTCCCCAAATCACTTGAAATCCAGGGAAACGCACACTGCATCACTCTTGCCCAAACACGCTCTTTCACCTAATGCGTTGAGAACATTCTTTAAAGCAGAAAGGAAGGGCATTATGCAGTGAATTTGACGGGCATCTACAAAAGTCATTTCTATGGGTTGCAGAGCGCAAAAGCATGATTAAGTTCATGTTCTCGATGAAACCCTTACATTTCCAAGTGACCTGAAGTAGGACTCTTACAAAAGGATGCGTTTGCGTGTGTGTGCTGAAACGAGCTCTAAGTTGTGTATTCAGTGTTGGATAGTGACACACTCTACATAGGTTACACAGCGTTTTGAAGGCACCAACATGCTTCAAACTGAAACTGCTACAAGGTGTGTGTAGCATGCAGAAAGAAGGCTTGTCATTTCAAAGAAAGAAGAGGAAACCAAAATCCAGGTAGTGTAACGAGAACACCAGTATGGGAGATGTGCATGTGGACAGGTTCAAAGAGAAGCTCTGTGTGGACACTTGGAAACATCGCTGTGACAAAATTTCGTACGAAGGGGCATTTGTCCAAAGTTGAAAGACCTTCCAAAACCAACCCTAAAGAACTTAGCTAAACAACGAATGTTGCAATCAGCTCCTGCACGAAAGGTGCTTCTATGACACAACCCCTGAACAGGTAGCTACATTCTGCGCAGTACAAAATGCATATGAACTCCAGGCTGAAAACTCACTCCAGAAGGAGGAAATGCATGTGTTTTGCTCTGAAACAACACTCAGGCACTAGGCTTTTGCTTGCTCCTTCAAAGTCTTTGTAGAAACGTGTGTTTTCACTGTTTGAATACGTTTTGAGATGCATTGTTTCAATCTCTTGCAAGCCTCATGTTGTTTCTTACACAATGTGGAAAGAAAAGGAGTATGTTTCCCAAACAGCTTAAAATCCAGGAAAACGCACACTGCATCACTCTTTCCCAAACACGCTCTTTCAACTGATGCGTTGAGAGCATTCTTTAAAGCAGAAAGGAAGGGCCTTTTCCAGTGAAATTAAGACGGGCATCTACAAAAGTCATATATATTGGATGCAGAGTGCAATAGCATGATGGACTTCATGTTCTCGATGAAAACCTTACATTTCAAAGAGACCTGAAGTAGGAATTTCACAAAAAGACCTGTTTGCGTGTCTCCTGTGAAAGGAGCTCTAACTTGTGTATTCAGTGCTTGAGAGTGTAACACTCTACATAGGTTACACAGCGTTCTGAGAGCACCAACATGCTTAAAACTGAAACTGCTACAAAGTGTGTGTAGCATACAGAAAGAAGGCTTGTCATTTCAAAGAAAGAAGAGGAAACCAAAATCCAGGTAGTGAAACGAGCACACCATTATGGGAGATGTGCATGTGGATAGCTTCAAGCAGCAGCTCTGTGTGGACACTTGGAAACAGCGCTCTGAAAAAATTTCTTAGGGGCGGGATTTGGGCAAAGTTGAAAGACCTTCCAAAACCCACCCTACGGAACTTAGCCAAACTATGAATGTTGCCATAAGCTCCTGAACGAAAGGTGCTTCTATGACACAACCCCCGAGCAGGTAGCTACATTCTGCACAGTACAAAATGCATATGAATTCCTGTCTGAAAACTCACTCCAGAAGGATGAAATGCGTGTGTTTCTCTCTGAAAGAACACTCAGCCACTAGGCTTTTGCTTGCTCCTTCAAAGTCTTTATAGAAACGTGTGTTTTCACTCCTGGAATACGTTTTGGGATGCATTGTTTCAATCTCTTGCAAGCCTCATGTTATATCTTACTCAATGTCAAAAAATAAGGAGTATGTTTCCCAAATCATTTGAAATCCAGGAAAAGGCACACTGCATCACTCTTGCTCAAACACGCTCTTTCTCCTAATGTGTTGAGAACTTTCAACAAACCGGAAAAGAAGGGCACTTTGTAGGTAAATTCAGATGGGCATGTACAAGAGTTCATTTCTGTTGGTTGCAGAGTGCAAAAGCATGATTGACTTCATCTTCTCCATGAAACCCTTACATTTCCAAGTGACCTGAAGTAGGACATTTACAAAGGATGTGTTTGTGTGTCCGTAGTGAAACGAGCTCTAAGTTGTGTATTCAGTGTTGGAGTGTGACACGCTGTATATAGGATACACAACGATTTGAAGGCACCAACATGCTTCAGACTGAAACTGCTACAAGGTGTGTGTAGCATGCAGGAAGAAGGCATGTCATTTCAAAGAGAGAAGAGGAAACCAAAATCCAGGTACTGAAACGAGCACACCAGTATGGGAGATGTGCATGTGGACAGCTTCAAGCAGCAGCTCTGTGTGGACTCTTGGAAACAGCGCTGTGACAAAATTTCGTACGAAGCGGGATTTGGCCAAAGTTGAAAGACCTTCCAAAACCAACCCTAAAGAACTTAGCCAAACAATGAATGTTGCAATAAGCTCCTGCACGAAAGGTGCTCCTCTGACACAACCCCCGAGCAGGTAGCTACATTCTGCACAGTACAAAATGCATATGAATTCCAGGCTGAAAACTCACTCCAGAAGGAGGAAATGCATGTGTTCCTCTCTGAAAGAACACTCAGCAACTAGGCTTTTGCTTGCTCCTTCAAAGTCTTTGTAGAAACGTGTGTTTTCACTGCTTGAATACGTTTTGAGATGCATTGTTTCAATCTCTTGCAAGCCTCATGTTGTTTCTTACACAATGTGGAAAAACACGGAGTATGTTCCCCAAATCACTTGAAATCCAGGGAAACGCACACTGCATCACTCTTGCCCAAACACGCTCTTTCACCTAATGCGTTGAGAACATTCTTTAAAGCAGAAAGGAAGGGCATTATGCAGTGAATTTGACGGGCATCTACAAAAGTCATTTCTATGGGTTGCAGAGCGCAAAAGCATGATTAAGTTCATGTTCTCGATGAAACCCTTACATTTCCAAGTGACCTGAAGTAGGACTCTTACAAAAGGATGCGTTTGCGTGTGTGTGCTGAAACGAGCTCTAAGCTGTGTATTCAGTGTTGGATAGTGACACACTCTACATAGGTTACACAGCGTTTTGAAGGCACCAACATGCTTCAAACTGAAACTGCTACAAGGTGTGTGTAGCATGCAGAAAGAAGGCTTGTCATTTCAAAGAAAGAAGAGGAAACCAAAATCCAGGTAGTGTAACGAGAACACCAGTATGGGAGATGTGCATGTGGACAGGTTCAAAGAGAAGCTCTGTGTGGACACTTGGAAACATCGCTGTGACAAAATTTCGTACGAAGGGGCATTTGTCCAAAGTTGAAAGACCTTCCAAAACCAACCCTAAAGAACTTAGCTAAACAACGAATGTTGCAATCAGCTCCTGCACGAAAGGTGCTTCTATGACACAACCCCTGAACAGGTAGCTACATTCTGCGCAGTACAAAATGCATATGAACTCCAGGCTGAAAACTCACTCCAGAAGGAGGAAATGCATGTGTTTTGCTCTGAAACAACACTCAGGCACTAGGCTTTAGCTTGCCCCTTCAAAGTCTTTGTAGAAACGTGTGTTTTCACTGTTTGAATACGTTTTGAGATGCATTGTTTCAATCTCTTGCAAGCCTCATGTTGTTTCTTACACAATGTGGAAAGAAAAGGAGTATGTTTCCCAAACAGCTTAAAATCCAGGAAAACGCACACTGCATCACTCTTTCCCAAACACGCTCTTTCAACTGATGCGTTGAGAGCATTCTTTAAAGCAGAAAGGAAGGGCCTTTTCCAGTGAAATTCAGACGGGCATCTACAAAAGTCATATATATTGGATGCAGAGTGCAATAGCATGATGGACTTCATGTTCTCGATGAAAACCTTACATTTCAAAGAGACCTGAAGTAGGAATTTCACAAAAAGACCTGTTTGCGTGTCTCCTGTGAAAGGAGCTCTAACTTGTGTATTCAGTGCTTGAGAGTGTAACACTCTACATAGGTTACACAGCGTTCTGAGAGCACCAACATGCTTAAAACTGAAACTGCTACAAAGTGTGTGTAGCATACAGAAAGAAGGCTTGTCATTTCAAAGAAAGAAGAGGAAACCAAAATCCAGGTAGTGAAACGAGCACACCATTATGGGAGATGTGCATGTGGATAGCTTCAAGCAGCAGCTCTGTGTGGACACTTGGAAACAGCGCTCTGAAAAAATTTCTTAGGGGCGGGATTTGGGCAAAGTTGAAAGACCTTCCAAAACCCACCCTACGGAACTTAGCCAAACTATGAATGTTGCCATAAGCTCCTGAACGAAAGGTGCTTCTATGACACAACCCCCGAGCAGGTAGCTACATTCTGCACAGTACAAAATGCATATGAATTCCTGTCTGAAAACTCACTCCAGAAGGATGAAATGCGTGTGTTTCTCTCTGAAAGAACACTCAGCCACTAGGCTTTTGCTTGCTCCTTCAAAGTCTTTATAGAAACGTGTGTTTTCACTCCTGGAATACGTTTTGGGATGCATTGTTTCAATCTCTTGCAAGCCTCATGTTATATCTTACTCAATGTCAAAAAATAAGGAGTATGTTTCCCAAATCATTTGAAATCCAGGAAAAGGCACACTGCATCACTCTTGCTCAAACACGCTCTTTCTCCTAATGTGTTGAGAACTTTCAACAAACCGGAAAAGAAGGGCACTTTGTAGGTAAATTCAGATGGGCATGTACAAGAGTTCATTTCTGTTGGTTGCAGAGTGCAAAAGCATGATTGACTTCATCTTCTCCATGAAACCCTTACATTTCCAAGTGACCTGAAGTAGGACATTTACAAAGGATGTGTTTGTGTGTCCGTAGTGAAACGAGCTCTAAGTTGTGTATTCAGTGTTGGAGTGTGACACGCTGTATATAGGATACACAACGATTTGAAGGCACCAACATGCTTCAGACTGAAACTGCTACAAGGTGTGTGTAGCATGCAGGAAGAAGGCTTGTCATTTCAAAGAGAGAAGAGGAAACCAAAATCCAGGTACTGAAACGAGCACACCAGTATGGGAGATGTGCATGTGGACAGCTTCAAGCAGCAGCTCTGTGTGGACTCTTGGAAACAGCGCTGTGACAAAATTTCGTACGAAGCGGGATTTGGCCAAAGTTGAAAGACCTTCCAAAACCAACCCTAAAGAACTTAGCCAAACAATGAATGTTGCAATAAGGTCCTGCACGAAAGGTGCTCCTCTGACACAACCCCCGAGCAGGTAGCTACATTCTGCACAGTACAAAATGCATATGAATTCCAGGCTGAAAACTCACTCCAGAAGGAGGAAATGCATGTGTTCCTCTCTGAAAGAACACTCAGCAACTAGGCTTTTGCTTGCTCCTTCAAAGTCTTTGTAGAAACGTGTGTTTTCACTGCTTGAATACGTTTTGAGATGCATTGTTTCAATCTCTTGCAAGCCTCATGTTGTTTCTTACACAATGTGGAAAAACACGGAGTATGTTCCCCAAATCACTTGAAATCCAGGGAAACGCACACTGCATCACTCTTGCCCAAACACGCTCTTTCACCTAATGCGTTGAGAACATTCTTTAAAGCAGAAAGGAAGGGCATTATGCAGTGAATTTGACGGGCATCTACAAAAGTCATTTCTATGGGTTGCAGAGCGCAAAAGCATGATTAAGTTCATGTTCTCGATGAAACCCTTACATTTCCAAGTGACCTGAAGTAGGACTCTTACAAAAGGATGCGTTTGCGTGTGTGTGCTGAAACGAGCTCTAAGTTGTGTATTCAGTGTTGGATAGTGACACACTCTACATAGGTTACACAGCGTTTTGAAGGCACCAACATGCTTCAAACTGAAACTGCTACAAGGTGTGTGTAGCATGCAGAAAGAAGGCTTGTCATTTCAAAGAAAGAAGAGGAAACCAAAATCCAGGTAGTGTAACGAGAACACCAGTATGGGAGATGTGCATGTGGACAGGTTCAAAGAGAAGCTCTGTGTGGACACTTGGAAACATCGCTGTGACAAAATTTCGTACGAAGGGGCATTTGTCCAAAGTTGAAAGACCTTCCAAAACCAACCCTAAAGAACTTAGCTAAACAACGAATGTTGCAATCAGCTCCTGCACGAAAGGTGCTTCTATGACACAACCCCTGAACAGGTAGCTACATTCTGCGCAGTACAAAATGCATATGAACTCCAGGCTGAAAACTCACTCCAGAAGGAGGAAATGCATGTGTTTTGCTCTGAAACAACACTCAGGCACTAGGCTTTAGCTTGCCCTTTCAAAGTCTTTGTAGAAACGTGTGTTTTCACTGTTTGAATACGTTTTGAGATGCATTGTTTCAATCTCTTGCAAGCCTCATGTTGTTTCTTACACAATGTGGAAAGAAAAGGAGTATGTTTCCCAAACAGCTTAAAATCCAGGAAAACGCACACTGCATCACTCTTTCCCAAACACGCTCTTTCAACTGATGCGTTGAGAGCATTCTTTAAAGCAGAAAGGAAGGGCCTTTTCCAGTGAAATTCAGACGGGCATCTACAAAAGTCATATATATTGGATGCAGAGTGCAATAGCATGATGGACTTCATGTTCTCGATGAAAACCTTACATTTCAAAGAGACCTGAAGTAGGAATTTCACAAAAAGACCTGTTTGCGTGTCTCCTGTGAAAGGAGCTCTAACTTGTGTATTCAGTGCTTGAGAGTGTAACACTCTACATAGGTTACACAGCGTTTTGAGAGCACCAACATGCTTAAAACTGAAACTGCTACAAAGTGTGTGTAGCATACAGAAAGAAGGCTTGTCATTTCAAAGAAAGAAGAGGAAACCAAAATCCAGGTAGTGAAACGAGCACACCATTATGGGAGATGTGCATGTGGATAGCTTCAAGCAGCAGCTCTGTGTGGACACTTGGAAACAGCGCTCTGAAAAAATTTCTTAGGGGCGGGATTTGGGCAAAGTTGAAAGACCTTCCAAAACCCACCCTACGGAACTTAGCCAAACTATGAATGTTGCCATAAGCTCCTGAACGAAAGGTGCTTCTATGACACAACCCCCGAGCAGGTAGCTACATTCTGCACAGTACAAAATGCATATGAATTCCTGTCTGAAAACTCACTCCAGAAGGATGAAATGCGTGTGTTTCTCTCTGAAAGAACACTCAGCCACTAGGCTTTTGCTTGCTCCTTCAAAGTCTTTATAGAAACGTGTGTTTTCACTCCTGGAATACGTTTTGGGATGCATTGTTTCAATCTCTTGCAAGCCTCATGTTATATCTTACTCAATGTCAAAAAATAAGGAGTATGTTTCCCAAATCATTTGAAATCCAGGAAAAGGCACACTGCATCACTCTTGCTCAAACACGCTCTTTCTCCTAATGTGTTGAGAACTTTCAACAAACCGGAAAAGAAGGGCACTTTGTAGGTAAATTCAGATGGGCATGTACAAGAGTTCATTTCTGTTGGTTGCAGAGTGCAAAAGCATGATTGACTTCATCTTCTCCATGAAACCCTTACATTTCCAAGTGACCTGAAGTAGGACATTTACAAAGGATGTGTTTGTGTGTCCGTAGTGAAACGAGCTCTAAGTTGTGTATTCAGTGTTGGAGTGTGACACGCTGTATATAGGATACACAACGATTTGAAGGCACCAACATGCTTCAGACTGAAACTGCTACAAGGTGTGTGTAGCATGCAGGAAGAAGGCTTGTCATTTCAAAGAGAGAAGAGGAAACCAAAATCCAGGTACTGAAACGAGCACACCAGTATGGGAGATGTGCATGTGGACAGCTTCAAGCAGCAGCTCTGTGTGGACTCTTGGAAACAGCGCTGTGACAAAATTTCGTACGAAGCGGGATTTGGCCAAAGTTGAAAGACCTTCCAAAACCAACCCTAAAGAACTTAGCCAAACAATGAATGTTGCAATAAGGTCCTGCACGAAAGGTGCTCCTCTGACACAACCCCCGAGCAGGTAGCTACATTCTGCACAGTACAAAATGCATATGAATTCCAGGCTGAAAACTCACTCCAGAAGGAGGAAATGCATGTGTTCCTCTCTGAAAGAACACTCAGCAACTAGGCTTTTGCTTGCTCCTTCAAAGTCTTTGTAGAAACGTGTGTTTTCACTGCTTGAATACGTTTTGAGATGCATTGTTTCAATCTCTTGCAAGCCTCATGTTGTTTCTTACACAATGTGGAAAAACACGGAGTATGTTCCCCAAATCACTTGAAATCCAGGGAAACGCACACTGCATCACTCTTGCCCAAACACGCTCTTTCACCTAATGCGTTGAGAACATTCTTTAAAGCAGAAAGGAAGGGCATTATGCAGTGAATTTGACGGGCATCTACAAAAGTCATTTCTATGGGTTGCAGAGCGCAAAAGCATGATTAAGTTCATGTTCTCGATGAAACCCTTACATTTCCAAGTGACCTGAAGTAGGACTCTTACAAAAGGATGCGTTTGCGTGTGTGTGCTGAAACGAGCTCTAAGTTGTGTATTCAGTGTTGGATAGTGACACACTCTACATAGGTTACACAGCGTTTTGAAGGCACCAACATGCTTCAAACTGAAACTGCTACAAGGTGTGTGTAGCATGCAGAAAGAAGGCTTGTCATTTCAAAGAAAGAAGAGGAAACCAAAATCCAGGTAGTGTAACGAGAACACCAGTATGGGAGATGTGCATGTGGACAGGTTCAAAGAGAAGCTCTGTGTGGACACTTGGAAACATCGCTGTGACAAAATTTCGTACGAAGGGGCATTTGTCCAAAGTTGAAAGACCTTCCAAAACCAACCCTAAAGAACTTAGCTAAACAACGAATGTTGCAATCAGCTCCTGCACGAAAGGTGCTTCTATGACACAACCCCTGAACAGGTAGCTACATTCTGCGCAGTACAAAATGCATATGAACTCCAGGCTGAAAACTCACTCCAGAAGGAGGAAATGCATGTGTTTTGCTCTGAAACAACACTCAGGCACTAGGCTTTTGCTTGCTCCTTCAAAGTCTTTGTAGAAACGTGTGTTTTCACTGTTTGAATACGTTTTGAGATGCATTGTTTCAATCTCTTGCAAGCCTCATGTTGTTTCTTACACAATGTGGAAAGAAAAGGAGTATGTTTCCCAAACAGCTTAAAATCCAGGAAAACGCACACTGCATCACTCTTTCCCAAACACGCTCTTTCAACTGATGCGTTGAGAGCATTCTTTAAAGCAGAAAGGAAGGGCCTTTTCCAGTGAAATTAAGACGGGCATCTACAAAAGTCATATATATTGGATGCAGAGTGCAATAGCATGATGGACTTCATGTTCTCGATGAAAACCTTACATTTCAAAGAGACCTGAAGTAGGAATTTCACAAAAAGACCTGTTTGCGTGTCTCCTGTGAAAGGAGCTCTAACTTGTGTATTCAGTGCTTGAGAGTGTAACACTCTACATACGTTACACAGCGTTCTGAGAGCACCAACATGCTTAAAACTGAAACTGCTACAAAGTGTGTGTAGCATACAGAAAGAAGGCTTGTCATTTCAAAGAAAGAAGAGGAAACCAAAATCCAGGTAGTGAAACGAGCACACCATTATGGGAGATGTGCATGTGGATAGCTTCAAGCAGCAGCTCTGTGTGGACACTTGGAAACAGCGCTCTGAAAAAGTTTCTTAGGGGCGGGATTTGGGCAAAGTTGAAAGACCTTCCAAAACCCACCCTACGGAACTTAGCCAAACTATGAATGTTGCCATAAGCTCCTGAACGAAAGGTGCTTCTATGACACAACCCCCGAGCAGGTAGCTACATTCTGCACAGTACAAAATGCATATGAATTCCTGTCTGAAAACTCACTCCAGAAGGATGAAATGCGTGTGTTTCTCTCTGAAAGAACACTCAGCCACTAGGCTTTTGCTTGCTCCTTCAAAGTCTTTATAGAAACGTGTGTTTTCACTCCTGGAATACGTTTTGGGATGCATTGTTTCAATCTCTTGCAAGCCTCATGTTATATCTTACTCAATGTCAAAAAATAAGGAGTATGTTTCCCAAATCATTTGAAATCCAGGAAAAGGCACACTGCATCACTCTTGCTCAAACACGCTCTTTCTCCTAATGTGTTGAGAACTTTCAACAAACCGGAAAAGAAGGGCACTTTGTAGGTAAATTCAGATGGGCATGTACAAGAGTTCATTTCTGTTGGTTGCAGAGTGCAAAAGCATGATTGACTTCATCTTCTCCATGAAACCCTTACATTTCCAAGTGACCTGAAGTAGGACATTTACAAAGGATGTGTTTGTGTGTCCGTAGTGAAACGAGCTCTAAGTTGTGTATTCAGTGTTGGAGTGTGACACGCTGTATATAGGATACACAACGATTTGAAGGCACCAACATGCTTCAGACTGAAACTGCTACAAGGTGTGTGTAGCATGCAGGAAGAAGGCTTGTCATTTCAAAGAGAGAAGAGGAAACCAAAATCCAGGTCCTGAAACGAGCACACCAGTATGGGAGATGTGCATGTGGACAGCTTCAAGCAGCAGCTCTGTGTGGACTCTTGGAAACAGCGCTGTGACAAAATTTCGTACGAAGCGGGATTTGGCCAAAGTTGAAAGACCTTCCAAAACCAACCCTAAAGAACTTAGCCAAACAATGAATGTTGCAATAAGCTCCTGCACGAAAGGTGCTCCTCTGACACAACCCCCGAGCAGGTAGCTACATTCTGCACAGTACAAAATGCATATGAATTCCAGGCTGAAAACTCACTCCAGAAGGAGGAAATGCATGTGTTCCTCTCTGAAAGAACACTCAGCAACTAGGCTTTTGCTTGCTCCTTCAAAGTCTTTGTAGAAACGTGTGTTTTCACTGCTTGAATACGTTTTGAGATGCATTGTTTCAATCTCTTGCAAGCCTCATGTTGTTTCTTACACAATGTGGAAAAACACGGAGTATGTTCCCCAAATCACTTGAAATCCAGGGAAACGCACACTGCATCACTCTTGCCCAAACACGCTCTTTCACCTAATGCGTTGAGAACATTCTTTAAAGCAGAAAGGAAGGGCATTATGCAGTGAATTTGACGGGCATCTACAAAAGTCATTTCTATGGGTTGCAGAGCGCAAAAGCATGATTAAGTTCATGTTCTCGATGAAACCCTTACATTTCCAAGTGACCTGAAGTAGGACTCTTACAAAAGGATGCGTTTGCGTGTGTGTGCTGAAACGAGCTCTAAGTTGTGTATTCAGTGTTGGATAGTGACACACTCTACATAGGTTACACAGCGTTTTGAAGGCACCAACATGCTTCAAACTGAAACTGCTACAAGGTGTGTGTAGCATGCAGAAAGAAGGCTTGTCATTTCAAAGAAAGAAGAGGAAACCAAAATCCAGGTAGTGTAACGAGAACACCAGTATGGGAGATGTGCATGTGGACAGGTTCAAAGAGAAGCTCTGTGTGGACACTTGGAAACATCGCTGTGACAAAATTTCGTACGAAGGGGCATTTGTCCAAAGTTGAAAGACCTTCCAAAACCAACCCTAAAGAACTTAGCTAAACAACGAATGTTGCAATCAGCTCCTGCACGAAAGGTGCTTCTATGACACAACCCCTGAACAGGTAGCTACATTCTGCGCAGTACAAAATGCATATAAACTCCAGGCTGAAAACTCACTCCAGAAGGAGGAAATGCATGTGTTTTGCTCTGAAACAACACTCAGGCACTAGGCTTTAGCTTGCCCCTTCAAAGTCTTTGTAGAAACGTGTGTTTTCACTGTTTGAATACGTTTTGAGATGCATTGTTTCAATCTCTTGCAAGCCTCATGTTGTTTCTTACACAATGTGGAAAGAAAAGGAGTATGTTTCCCAAACAGCTTAAAATCCAGGAAAACGCACACTGCATCACTCTTTCCCAAACACGCTCTTTCAACTGATGTGTTGAGAGCATTCTTTAAAGCAGAAAGGAAGGGCCTTTTCCAGTGAAATTCAGACGGGCATCTACAAAAGTCATATATATTGGATGCAGAGTGCAATAGCATGATGGACTTCATGTTCTCGATGAAAACCTTACATTTCAAAGAGACCTGAAGTAGGAATTTCACAAAAAGACCTGTTTGCGTGTCTCCTGTGAAAGGAGCTCTAACTTGTGTATTCAGTGCTTGAGAGTGTAACACTCTACATAGGTTACACAGCGTTTTGAGAGCACCAACATGCTTAAAACTGAAACTGCTACAAAGTGTGTGTAGCATACAGAAAGAAGGCTTGTCATTTCAAAGAAAGAAGAGGAAACCAAAATCCAGGTAGTGAAACGAGCACACCATTATGGGAGATGTGCATGTGGATAGCTTCAAGCAGCAGCTCTGTGTGGACACTTGGAAACAGCGCTCTGAAAAAATTTCTTAGGGGCGGGATTTGGGCAAAGTTGAAAGACCTTCCAAAACCCACCCTACGGAACTTAGCCAAACTATGAATGTTGCCATAAGCTCCTGAACGAAAGGTGCTTCTATGACACAACCCCCGAGCAGGTAGCTACATTCTGCACAGTACAAAATGCATATGAATTCCTGTCTGAAAACTCACTCCAGAAGGATGAAATGCGTGTGTTTCTCTCTGAAAGAACACTCAGCCACTAGGCTTTTGCTTGCTCCTTCAAAGTCTTTATAGAAACGTGTGTTTTCACTCCTGGAATACGTTTTGGGATGCATTGTTTCAATCTCTTGCAAGCCTCATGTTATATCTTACTCAATGTCAAAAAATAAGGAGTATGTTTCCCAAATCATTTGAAATCCAGGAAAAGGCACACTGCATCACTCTTGCTCAAACACGCTCTTTCTCCTAATGTGTTGAGAACTTTCAACAAACCGGAAAAGAAGGGCACTTTGTAGGTAAACTCAGATGGGCATGTACAAGAGTTCATTTCTGTTGGTTGCAGAGTGCAAAAGCATGATTGACTTCATCTTCTCCATGAAACCCTTACATTTCCAAGTGACCTGAAGTAGGACATTTACAAAGGATGTGTTTGTGTGTCCGTAGTGAAACGAGCTCTAAGTTGTGTATTCAGTGTTGGAGTGTGACACGCTGTATATAGGATACACAACGATTTGAAGGCACCAACATGCTTCAGACTGAAACTGCTACAAGGTGTGTGTAGCATGCAGGAAGAAGGCTTGTCATTTCAAAGAGAGAAGAGGAAACCAAAATCCAGGTACTGAAACGAGCACACCAGTATGGGAGATGTGCATGTGGACAGCTTCAAGCAGCAGCTCTGTGTGGACTCTTGGAAACAGCGCTGTGACAAAATTTCGTACGAAGCGGGATTTGGCCAAAGTTGAAAGACCTTCCAAAACCAACCCTAAAGAACTTAGCCAAACAATGAATGTTGCAATAAGCTCCTGCACGAAAGGTGCTCCTCTGACACAACCCCCGAGCAGGTAGCTACATTCTGCACAGTACAAAATGCATATGAATTCCAGGCTGAAAACTCACTCCAGAAGGAGGAAATGCATGTGTTTCTCTCTGAAAGAACACTCAGCAACTAGGCATTTGCTTGCTCCTTCAAAGTCTTTGTAGAAACGTGTGTTTTCACTGCTTGAATACGTTTTGAGATGCATTGTTTCAATCTCTTGCAAGCCTCATGTTGTTTCTTACACAATGTGGAAAAACACGGAGTATGTTCCCCAAATCACTTGAAATCCAGGGAAACGCACACTGCATCACTCTTGCCCAAACACGCTCTTTCAACTGATGCGTTGAGAGCATTCTTTAAAGCAGAAAGGAAGGGCCTTTTCCAGTGAAATTCAGACGGGCATCTACAAAAGTCATATATATTGGATGCAGAGTGCAATAGCATGATGGACTTCATGTTCTCGATGAAAACCTTACATTTCAAAGAGACCTGAAGTAGGAATTTCACAAAAAGACCTGTTTGCGTCTCTCCTGTGAAAGGAGCTCTAACTTGTGTATTCAGTGCTTGAGAGTGTAACACTCTACATAGGTTACACAGCGTTCTGAAAGCACCAACATGCTTAAAACTGAAACTGCTACAAAGTGTGTGTAGCATACAGAAAGAAGGCTTGTCATTTCAAAGAAAGAAGAGGAAACCAAAATCCAGGTAGTGAAACGAGCACACCATTATGGGAGATGTGCATGTGGATAGCTTCAAGCAGCAGCTCTGTGTGGACACTTGGAAACAGCGCTCTGAAAAAATTTCTTAGGGGCGGGATTTGGGCAAAGTTGAAAGACCTTCCAAAACCCACCCTACGGAACTTAGCCAAACTATGAATGTTGCCATAAGCTCCTGAACGAAAGGTGCTTCTATGACACAACCCCCGAGCAGGTAGCTACATTCTGCACAGTACAAAATGCATATGAATTCCTGTCTGAAAACTCACTCCAGAAGGATGAAATGCGTGTGTTTCTCTCTGAAAGAACACTCAGCCACTAGGCTTTTGCTTGCTCCTTCAAAGTCTTTATAGAAACGTGTGTTTTCACTCCTGGAATACGTTTTGGGATGCATTGTTTCAATCTCTTGCAAGCCTCATGTTATATCTTACTCAATGTGAAAAAATAAGGAGTATGTTTCCCAAATCATTTGAAATCCAGGAAAAGGCACACTGCATCACTCTTGCTCAAACACGCTCTTTCTCCTAATGTGTTGAGAACTTTCAACAAACCGGAAAAGAAGGGCACTTTGTAGGTAAATTCAGATGGGCATGTACAAGAGTTCATTTCTGTTGGTTGCAGAGTGCAAAAGCATGATTGACTTCATCTTCTCCATGAAACCCTTACATTTCCAAGTGACCTGAAGTAGGACATTTACAAAGGATGTGTTTGTGTGTCCGTAGTGAAACGAGCTCTAAGTTGTGTATTCAGTGTTGGAGGGTGACACGCTGTATATAGGATACACAACGATTTGAAGGCACCAACATGCTTCAGACTGAAACTGCTACAAGGTGTGTGTAGCATGCAGGAAGAAGGCTTGTCATTTCAAAGAGAGAAGAGGAAACCAAAATCCAGGTACTGAAACGAGCACACCAGTATGGGAGATGTGCATGTGGACAGCTTCAAGCAGCAGCTCTGTGTGGACTCTTGGAAACAGCGCTGTGACAAAATTTCGTACGAAGCGGGATTTGGCCAAAGTTGAAAGACCTTCCAAAACCAACCCTAAAGAACTTAGCCAAACAATGAATGTTGCAATAAGGTCCTGCACGAAAGGTGCTCCTCTGACACAACCCCCGAGCAGGTAGCTACATTCTGCACAGTACAAAATGCATATGAATTCCAGGCTGAAAACTCACTCCAGAAGGAGGAAATGCATGTGTTTCTCTCTGAAAGAACACTCAGCAACTAGGCTTTTGCTTGCTCCTTCAAAGTCTTTGTAGAAACGTGTGTTTTCACTGTTTGAATACGTTTTGAGATGCATTGTTTCAATCTCTTGCAAGCCTCATGTTGTTTCTTACACAATGTGGAAAAACACGGAGTATGTTCCCCAAATCACTTGAAATCCAGGGAAACGCACACTGCATCACTCTTGCCCAAACACGCTCTTTCACCTAATGCGTTGAGAACATTCTTTGAAGCAGAAAGGAAGGGCATTATGCAGTGAATTTGACGGGCATCTACAAAAGTCATTTCTATGGGTTGCAGAGCGCAAAAGCATGATTAAGTTCATGTTCTCGATGAAACCCTTACATTTCCAAGTGACCTGAAGTAGGACTCTTACAAAAGGATGCGTTTGCGTGTGTGTGCTGAAAGGAGCTCTAAGTTGTGTATTCAGTGTTGGATAGTGACACACTCTACATAGGTTACACAGCGTTTTGAAGGCACCAACATGCTTCAAACTGAAACTGCTACAAGGTGTGTGTAGCATGCAGAAAGAAGGCTTGTCATTTCAAAGAAAGAAGAGGAAACCAAAATCCAGGTAGTGTAACGAGAACACCAGTATGGGAGATGTGCATGTGGACAGGTTCAAAGAGAAGCTCTGTGTGGACACTTGGAAACATCGCTGTGACAAAATTTCGTACGAAGGGGCATTTGTCCAAAGTTGAAAGGCCTTCCAAAACCAACCCTAAAGAACTTAGCTAAACAACGAATGTTGCAATCAGCTCCTGCACGAAAGGTGCTTCTATGACACAACCCCTGAACAGGTAGCTACATTCTGCGCAGTACAAAATGCATATGAACTCCAGGCTGAAAACTCACTCCAGAAGGAGGAAATGCATGTGTTTTGCTCTGAAACAACACTCAGGCACTAGGCTTTCGCTTGCCCCTTCAAAGTCTTTGTAGAAACGTGTGTTTTCACTGTTTGAATACGTTTTGAGATGCATTGTTTCAATCTCTTGCAAGCCTCATGTTGTTTCTTACACAATGTGGAAAGAAAAGGAGTATGTTTCCCAAACAGCTTAAAATCCAGGAAAACGCACACTGCATCACTCTTTCCCAAACACGCTCTTTCAACTGATGCGTTGAGAGCATTCTTTAAAGCAGAAAGGAAGGGCCTTTTCCAGTGAAATTCAGACGGGCATCTACAAAAGTCATATATATTGGATGCAGAGTGCAATAGCATGATGGACTTCATGTTCTCGATGAAAACCTTACATTTCAAAGAGACCTGAAGTAGGAATTTCACAAAAAGACCTGTTTGCGTCTCTCCTCTGAAAGGAGCTCTAACTTGTGTATTCAGTGCTTGAGAGTGTAACACTCTACATAGGTTACACAGCGTTTTGAGAGCACCAACATGCTTAAAACTGAAACTGCTACAAAGTGTGTGTAGCATACAGAAAGAAGGCTTGTCATTTCAAAGAAAGAAGAGGAAACCAAAATCCAGGTAGTGAAACGAGCACACCATTATGGGAGATGTGCATGTGGATAGCTTCAAGCAGCAGCTCTGTGTGGACACTTGGAAACAGCGCTCTGAAAAAATTTCTTAGGGGCGGGATTTGGGCAAAGTTGAAAGACCTTCCAAAACCCACCCTACGGAACTTAGCCAAACTATGAATGTTGCCATAAGCTCCTGAACGAAAGGTGCTTCTATGACACAACCCCCGAGCAGGTAGCTACATTCTGCACAGTACAAAATGCATATGAATTCCTGTCTGAAAACTCACTCCAGAAGGATGAAATGCGTGTGTTTCTCTCTGAAAGAACACTCAGCCACTAGGCTTTTGCTTGCTCCTTCAAAGTCTTTATAGAAACGTGTGTTTTCACTCCTGGAATACGTTTTGGGATGCATTGTTTCAATCTCTTGCAAGCCTCATGTTATATCTTACTCAATGTCAAAAAATAAGGAGTATGTTTCCCAAATCATTTGAAATCCAGGAAAAGGCACACTGCATCACTCTTGCTCAAACACGCTCTTTCTCCTAATGTGTTGAGAACTCTCAACAAACCGGAAAAGAAGGGCACTTTGTAGGTAAATTCAGATGGGCATGTACAAGAGTTCATTTCTGTTGGTTGCAGAGTGCAAAAGCATGATTGACTTCATCTTCTCCATGAAACCCTTACATTTCCAAGTGACCTGAAGTAGGACATTTACAAAGGATGTGTTTGTGTGTCCGTAGTGAAACGAGCTCTAAGTTGTGTATTCAGTGTTGGAGTGTGACACGCTGTATATAGGATACACAACGATTTGAAGGCACCAACATGCTTCAGACTGAAACTGCTACAAGGTGTGTGTAGCATGCAGGAAGAAGGCTTGTCATTTCAAAGAGAGAAGAGGAAACCAAAATCCAGGTACTGAAACGAGCACACCAGTATGGGAGATGTGCATGTGGACAGCTTCAAGCAGCAGCTCTGTGTGGACTCTTGGAAACAGCGCTGTGACAAAATTTCGTACGAAGCGGGATTTGGCCAAAGTTGAAAGACCTTCCAAAACCAACCCTAAAGAACTTAGCCAAACAATGAATGTTGCAATAAGCTCCTGCACGAAAGGTGCTCCTCTGACACAACCCCCGAGCAGGTAGCTACATTCTGCACAGTACAAAATGCATATGAATTCCAGGCTGAAAACTCACTCCAGAAGGAGGAAATGCATGTGTTCCTCTCTGAAAGAACACTCAGCAACTAGGCTTTTGCTTGCTCCTTCAAAGTCTTTGTAGAAACGTGTGTTTTCACTGCTTGAATACGTTTTGAGATGCATTGTTTCAATCTCTTGCAAGCCTCATGTTGTTTCTTACACAATGTGGAAAAACACGGAGTATGTTCCCCAAATCACTTGAAATCCAGGGAAACGCACACTGCATCACTCTTGCCCAAACACGCTCTTTCACCTAATGCGTTGAGAACATTCTTTGAAGCAGAAAGGAAGGGCATTATGCAGTGAATTTGACGGGCATCTACAAAAGTCATTTCTATGGGTTGCAGAGCGCAAAAGCATGATTAAGTTCATGTTCTCGATGAAACCCTTACATTTCCAAGTGACCTGAAGTAGGACTCTTACAAAAGGATGCGTTTGCGTGTGTGTGCTGAAAGGAGCTCTAAGTTGTGTATTCAGTGTTGGATAGTGACACACTCTACATAGGTTACACAGCGTTTTGAAGGCACCAACATGCTTCAAACTGAAACTGCTACAAGGTGTGTGTAGCATGCAGAAAGAAGGCTTGTCATTTCAAAGAAAGAAGAGGAAACCAAAATCCAGGTAGTGTAACGAGAACACCAGTATGGGAGATGTGCATGTGGACAGGTTCAAAGAGAAGCTCTGTGTGGACACTTGGAAACATCGCTGTGACAAAATTTCGTACGAAGGGGCATTTGTCCAAAGTTGAAAGGCCTTCCAAAACCAACCCTAAAGAACTTAGCTAAACAACGAATGTTGCAATCAGCTCCTGCACGAAAGGTGCTTCTATGACACAACCCCTGAACAGGTAGCTACATTCTGCGCAGTACAAAATGCATATGAACTCCAGGCTGAAAACTCACTCCAGAAGGAGGAAATGCATGTGTTTTGCTCTGAAACAACACTCAGGCACTAGGCTTTTGCTTGCCCCTTCAAAGTCTTTGTAGAAACGTGTGTTTTCACTGTTTGAATACGTTTTGAGATGCATTGTTTCAATCTCTTGCAAGCCTCATGTTGTTTCTTACACAATGTGGAAAAAAAAGGAGTATGTTTCCCAAACAGCTTAAAATCCAGGAAAACGCACACTGCATCACTCTTTCCCAAACACGCTCTTTCAACTGATGCGTTGAGAGCATTCTTTAAAGCAGAAAGGAAGGGCCTTTTCCAGTGAAATTCAGACGGGCATCTACAAAAGTCATATATATTGGATGCAGAGTGCAATAGCATGATGGACTTCATGTTCTCGATGAAAACCTTACATTTCAAAGAGACCTGAAGTAGGAATTTCACAAAAAGACCTGTTTGCGTCTCTCCTCTGAAAGGAGCTCTAACTTGTGTATTCAGTGCTCGAGAGTGTAACACTCTACATAGGTTACACAGCGTTTTGAGAGCACCAACATGCTTAAAACTGAAACTGCTACAAAGTGTGTGTAGCATACAGAAAGAAGGCTTGTCATTTCAAAGAAAGAAGAGGAAACCAAAATCCAGGTAGTGAAACGAGCACACCATTATGGGAGATGTGCATGTGGATAGCTTCAAGCAGCAGCTCTGTGTGGACACTTGGAAACAGCGCTCTGAAAAAATTTCTTAGGGGCGGGATTTGGGCAAAGTTGAAAGACCTTCCAAAACCCACCCTACGGAACTTAGCCAAACTATGAATGTTGCCATAAGCTCCTGAACGAAAGGTGCTTCTATGACACAACCCCCGAGCAGGTAGCTACATTCTGCACAGTACAAAATGCATATGAATTCCTGTCTGAAAACTCACTCCAGAAGGATGAAATGCGTGTGTTTCTCTCTGAAAGAACACTCAGCCACTAGGCTTTTGCTTGCTCCTTCAAAGTCTTTATAGAAACGTGTGTTTTCACTCCTGGAATACGTTTTGGGATGCATTGTTTCAATCTCTTGCAAGCCTCATGTTATATCTTACTCAATGTCAAAAAATAAGGAGTATGTTTCCCAAATCATTTGAAATCCAGGAAAAGGCACACTGCATCACTCTTGCTCAAACACGCTCTTTCTCCTAATGTGTTGAGAACTTTCAACAAACCGGAAAAGAAGGGCACTTTGTAGGTAAATTCAGATGGGCATGTACAAGAGTTCATTTCTGTTGGTTGCAGAGTGCAAAAGCATGATTGACTTCATCTTCTCCATGAAACCCTTACATTTCCAAGTGACCTGAAGTAGGACATTTACAAAGGATGTGTTTGTGTGTCCGTAGTGAAACGAGCTCTAAGTTGTGTATTCAGTGTTGGAGTGTGACACGCTGTATATAGGATACACAACGATTTGAAGGCACCAACATGCTTCAGACTGAAACTGCTACAAGGTGTGTGTAGCATGCAGGAAGAAGGCTTGTCATTTCAAAGAGAGAAGAGGAAACCAAAATCCAGGTACTGAAACGAGCACACCAGTATGGGAGATGTGCATGTGGACAGCTTCAAGCAGCAGCTCTGTGTGGACTCTTGGAAACAGCGCTGTGACAAAATTTCGTACGAAGCGGGATTTGGCCAAAGTTGAAAGACCTTCCAAAACCAACCCTAAAGAACTTAGCCAAACAATGAATGTTGCAATAAGCTCCTGCACGAAAGGTGCTCCTCTGACACAACCCCCGAGCAGGTAGCTACATTCTGCACAGTACAAAATGCATATGAATTCCAGGCTGAAAACTCACTCCAGAAGGAGGAAATGCATGTGTTCCTCTCTGAAAGAACACTCAGCAACTAGGCTTTTGCTTGCTCCTTCAAAGTCTTTGTAGAAACGTGTGTTTTCACTGCTTGAATACGTTTTGAGATGCATTGTTTCAATCTCTTGCAAGCCTCATGTTGTTTCTTACACAATGTGGAAAAACACGGAGTATGTTCCCCAAATCACTTGAAATCCAGGGAAACGCACACTGCATCACTCTTGCCCAAACACGCTCTTTCACCTAATGCGTTGAGAACATTCTTTGAAGCAGAAAGGAAGGGCATTATGCAGTGAATTTGACGGGCATCTACAAAAGTCATTTCTATGGGTTGCAGAGCGCAAAAGCATGATTAAGTTCATGTTCTCGATGAAACCCTTACATTTCCAAGTGACCTGAAGTAGGACTCTTACAAAAGGATGCGTTTGCGTGTGTGTGCTGAAAGGAGCTCTAAGTTGTGTATTCAGTGTTGGATAGTGACACACTCTACATAGGTTACACAGCGTTTTGAAGGCACCAACATGCTTCAAACTGAAACTGCTACAAGGTGTGTGTAGCATGCAGAAAGAAGGCTTGTCATTTCAAAGAAAGAAGAGGAAACCAAAATCCAGGTAGTGTAACGAGAACACCAGTATGGGAGATGTGCATGTGGACAGGTTCAAAGAGAAGCTCTGTGTGGACACTTGGAAACATCGCTGTGACAAAATTTCGTACGAAGGGGCATTTGTCCAAAGTTGAAAGGCCTTCCAAAACCAACCCTAAAGAACTTAGCTAAACAACGAATGTTGCAATCAGCTCCTGCACGAAAGGTGCTTCTATGACACAACCCCTGAACAGGTAGCTACATTCTGCGCAGTACAAAATGCATATGAACTCCAGGCTGAAAACTCACTCCAGAAGGAGGAAATGCATGTGTTTTGCTCTGAAACAACACTCAGGCACTAGGCTTTTGCTTGCCCCTTCAAAGTCTTTGTAGAAACGTGTGTTTTCACTGTTTGAATACGTTTTGAGATGCATTGTTTCAATCTCTTGCAAGCCTCATGTTGTTTCTTACACAATGTGGAAAAAAAAGGAGTATGTTTCCCAAACAGCTTAAAATCCAGGAAAACGCACACTGCATCACTCTTTCCCAAACACGCTCTTTCAACTGATGCGTTGAGAGCATTCTTTAAAGCAGAAAGGAAGGGCCTTTTCCAGTGAAATTCAGACGGGCATCTACAAAAGTCATATATATTGGATGCAGAGTGCAATAGCATGATGGACTTCATGTTCTCGATGAAAACCTTACATTTCAAAGAGACCTGAAGTAGGAATTTCACAAAAAGACCTGTTTGCGTCTCTCCTCTGAAAGGAGCTCTAACTTGTGTATTCAGTGCTCGAGAGTGTAACACTCTACATAGGTTACACAGCGTTTTGAGAGCACCAACATGCTTAAAACTGAAACTGCTACAAAGTGTGTGTAGCATACAGAAAGAAGGCTTGTCATTTCAAAGAAAGAAGAGGAAACCAAAATCCAGGTAGTGAAACGAGCACACCATTATGGGAGATGTGCATGTGGATAGCTTCAAGCAGCAGCTCTGTGTGGACACTTGGAAACAGCGCTCTGAAAAAATTTCTTAGGGGCGGGATTTGGGCAAAGTTGAAAGACCTTCCAAAACCCACCCTACGGAACTTAGCCAAACTATGAATGTTGCCATAAGCTCCTGAACGAAAGGTGCTTCTATGACACAACCCCCGAGCAGGTAGCTACATTCTGCACAGTACAAAATGCATATGAATTCCTGTCTGAAAACTCACTCCAGAAGGATGAAATGCGTGTGTTTCTCTCTGAAAGAACACTCAGCCACTAGGCTTTTGCTTGCTCCTTCAAAGTCTTTATAGAAACGTGTGTTTTCACTCCTGGAATACGTTTTGGGATGCATTGTTTCAATCTCTTGCAAGCCTCATGTTATATCTTACTCAATGTCAAAAAATAAGGAGTATGTTTCCCAAATCATTTGAAATCCAGGAAAAGGCACACTGCATCACTCTTGCTCAAACACGCTCTTTCTCCTAATGTGTTGAGAACTCTCAACAAACCGGAAAAGAAGGGCACTTTGTAGGTAAATTCAGATGGGCATGTACAAGAGTTCATTTCTGTTGGTTGCAGAGTGCAAAAGCATGATTGACTTCATCTTCTCCATGAAACCCTTACATTTCCAAGTGACCTGAAGTAGGACATTTACAAAGGATGTGTTTGTGTGTCCGTAGTGAAACGAGCTCTAAGTTGTGTATTCAGTGTTGGAGTGTGACACGCTGTATATAGGATACACAACGATTTGAAGGCACCAACATGCTTCAGACTGAAACTGCTACAAGGTGTGTGTAGCATGCAGGAAGAAGGCTTGTCATTTCAAAGAGAGAAGAGGAAACCAAAATCCAGGTACTGAAACGAGCACACCAGTATGGGAGATGTGCATGTGGACAGCTTCAAGCAGCAGCTCTGTGTGGACTCTTGGAAACAGCGCTGTGACAAAATTTCGTACGAAGCGGGATTTGGCCAAAGTTGAAAGACCTTCCAAAACCAACCCTAAAGAACTTAGCCAAACAATGAATGTTGCAATAAGCTCCTGCACGAAAGGTGCTCCTCTGACACAACCCCCGAGCAGGTAGCTACATTCTGCACAGTACAAAATGCATATGAATTCCAGGCTGAAAACTCACTCCAGAAGGAGGAAATGCATGTGTTCCTCTCTGAAAGAACACTCAGCAACTAGGCTTTTGCTTGCTCCTTCAAAGTCTTTGTAGAAACGTGTGTTTTCACTGCTTGAATACGTTTTGAGATGCATTGTTTCAATCTCTTGCAAGCCTCATGTTGTTTCTTACACAATGTGGAAAAACACGGAGTATGTTCCCCAAATCACTTGAAATCCAGGGAAACGCACACTGCATCACTCTTGCCCAAACACGCTCTTTCACCTAATGCGTTGAGAACATTCTTTGAAGCAGAAAGGAAGGGCATTATGCAGTGAATTTGACGGGCATCTACAAAAGTCATTTCTATGGGTTGCAGAGCGCAAAAGCATGATTAAGTTCATGTTCTCGATGAAACCCTTACATTTCCAAGTGACCTGAAGTAGGACTCTTACAAAAGGATGCGTTTGCGTGTGTGTGCTGAAAGGAGCTCTAAGTTGTGTATTCAGTGTTGGATAGTGACACACTCTACATAGGTTACACAGCGTTTTGAAGGCACCAACATGCTTCAAACTGAAACTGCTACAAGGTGTGTGTAGCATGCAGAAAGAAGGCTTGTCATTTCAAAGAAAGAAGAGGAAACCAAAATCCAGGTAGTGTAACGAGAACACCAGTATGGGAGATGTGCATGTGGACAGGTTCAAAGAGAAGCTCTGTGTGGACACTTGGAAACATCGCTGTGACAAAATTTCGTACGAAGGGGCATTTGTCCAAAGTTGAAAGGCCTTCCAAAACCAACCCTAAAGAACTTAGCTAAACAACGAATGTTGCAATCAGCTCCTGCACGAAAGGTGCTTCTATGACACAACCCCTGAACAGGTAGCTACATTCTGCGCAGTACAAAATGCATATGAACTCCAGGCTGAAAACTCACTCCAGAAGGAGGAAATGCATGTGTTTTGCTCTGAAACAACACTCAGGCACTAGGCTTTTGCTTGCCCCTTCAAAGTCTTTGTAGAAACGTGTGTTTTCACTGTTTGAATACGTTTTGAGATGCATTGTTTCAATCTCTTGCAAGCCTCATGTTGTTTCTTACACAATGTGGAAAAAAAAGGAGTATGTTTCCCAAACAGCTTAAAATCCAGGAAAACGCACACTGCATCACTCTTTCCCAAACACGCTCTTTCAACTGATGCGTTGAGAGCATTCTTTAAAGCAGAAAGGAAGGGCCTTTTCCAGTGAAATTCAGACGGGCATCTACAAAAGTCATATATATTGGATGCAGAGTGCAATAGCATGATGGACTTCATGTTCTCGATGAAAACCTTACATTTCAAAGAGACCTGAAGTAGGAATTTCACAAAAAGACCTGTTTGCGTCTCTCCTGTGAAAGGAGCTCTAACTTGTGTATTCAGTGCTCGAGAGTGTAACACTCTACATAGGTTACACAGCGTTTTGAGAGCACCAACATGCTTAAAACTGAAACTGCTACAAATTGTGTGTAGCATACAGAAAGAAGGCTTGTCAT
Source organism: Miniopterus schreibersii (assembly GCF_964146895.1). NCBI lineage: Eukaryota > Metazoa > Chordata > Mammalia > Chiroptera > Miniopteridae > Miniopterus > Miniopterus schreibersii. The sequence continues at coordinate 34,668,236 of NC_138118.1, read as the reverse complement.
TTCAAAGAAAGAAGAGGAAACCAAAATCCAGGTAGTGAAACGAGCACACCATTATGGGAGATGTGCATGTGGATAGCTTCAAGCAGCAGCTCTGTGTGGACACTTGGAAACAGCGCTCTGAAAAAATTTCTTAGGGGCGGGATTTGGGCAAAGTTGAAAGACCTTCCAAAACCCACCCTACGGAACTTAGCCAAACTATGAATGTTGCCATAAGCTCCTGAACGAAAGGTGCTTCTATGACACAACCCCCGAGCAGGTAGCTACATTCTGCACAGTACAAAATGCATATGAATTCCTGTCTGAAAACTCACTCCAGAAGGATGAAATGCGTGTGTTTCTCTCTGAAAGAACACTCAGCCACTAGGCTTTTGCTTGCTCCTTCAAAGTCTTTATAGAAACGTGTGTTTTCACTCCTGGAATACGTTTTGGGATGCATTGTTTCAATCTCTTGCAAGCCTCATGTTATATCTTACTCAATGTCAAAAAATAAGGAGTATGTTTCCCAAATCATTTGAAATCCAGGAAAAGGCACACTGCATCACTCTTGCTCAAACACGCTCTTTCTCCTAATGTGTTGAGAACTTTCAACAAACCGGAAAAGAAGGGCACTTTGTAGGTAAATTCAGATGGGCATGTACAAGAGTTCATTTCTGTTGGTTGCAGAGTGCAAAAGCATGATTGACTTCATCTTCTCCATGAAACCCTTACATTTCCAAGTGACCTGAAGTAGGACATTTACAAAGGATGTGTTTGTGTGTCCGTAGTGAAACGAGCTCTAAGTTGTGTATTCAGTGTTGGAGTGTGACACGCTGTATATAGGATACACAACGATTTGAAGGCACCAACATGCTTCAGACTGAAACTGCTACAAGGTGTGTGTAGCATGCAGGAAGAAGGCTTGTCATTTCAAAGAGAGAAGAGGAAACCAAAATCCAGGTACTGAAACGAGCACACCAGTATGGGAGATGTGCATGTGGACAGCTTCAAGCAGCAGCTCTGTGTGGACTCTTGGAAACAGCGCTGTGACAAAATTTCGTACGAAGCGGGATTTGGCCAAAGTTGAAAGACCTTCCAAAACCAACCCTAAAGAACTTAGCCAAACAATGAATGTTGCAATAAGCTCCTGCACGAAAGGTGCTCCTCTGACACAACCCCCGAGCAGGTAGCTACATTCTGCACAGTACAAAATGCATATGAATTCCAGGCTGAAAACTCACTCCAGAAGGAGGAAATGCATGTGTTCCTCTCTGAAAGAACACTCAGCAACTAGGCTTTTGCTTGCTCCTTCAAAGTCTTTGTAGAAACGTGTGTTTTCACTGCTTGAATACGTTTTGAGATGCATTGTTTCAATCTCTTGCAAGCCTCATGTTGTTTCTTACACAATGTGGAAAAACACGGAGTATGTTCCCCAAATCACTTGAAATCCAGGGAAACGCACACTGCATCACTCTTGCCCAAACACGCTCTTTCACCTAATGCGTTGAGAACATTCTTTGAAGCAGAAAGGAAGGGCATTATGCAGTGAATTTGACGGGCATCTACAAAAGTCATTTCTATGGGTTGCAGAGCGCAAAAGCATGATTAAGTTCATGTTCTCGATGAAACCCTTACATTTCCAAGTGACCTGAAGTAGGACTCTTACAAAAGGATGCGTTTGCGTGTGTGTGCTGAAAGGAGCTCTAAGTTGTGTATTCAGTGTTGGATAGTGACACACTCTACATAGGTTACACAGCGTTTTGAAGGCACCAACATGCTTCAAACTGAAACTGCTACAAGGTGTGTGTAGCATGCAGAAAGAAGGCTTGTCATTTCAAAGAAAGAAGAGGAAACCAAAATCCAGGTAGTGTAACGAGAACACCAGTATGGGAGATGTGCATGTGGACAGGTTCAAAGAGAAGCTCTGTGTGGACACTTGGAAACATCGCTGTGACAAAATTTCGTACGAAGGGGCATTTGTCCAAAGTTGAAAGGCCTTCCAAAACCAACCCTAAAGAACTTAGCTAAACAACGAATGTTGCAATCAGCTCCTGCACGAAAGGTGCTTCTATGACACAACCCCTGAACAGGTAGCTACATTCTGCGCAGTACAAAATGCATATGAACTCCAGGCTGAAAACTCACTCCAGAAGGAGGAAATGCATGTGTTTTGCTCTGAAACAACACTCAGGCACTAGGCTTTTGCTTGCCCCTTCAAAGTCTTTGTAGAAACGTGTGTTTTCACTGTTTGAATACGTTTTGAGATGCATTGTTTCAATCTCTTGCAAGCCTCATGTTGTTTCTTACACAATGTGGAAAAAAAAGGAGTATGTTTCCCAAACAGCTTAAAATCCAGGAAAACGCACACTGCATCACTCTTTCCCAAACACGCTCTTTCAACTGATGCGTTGAGAGCATTCTTTAAAGCAGAAAGGAAGGGCCTTTTCCAGTGAAATTCAGACGGGCATCTACAAAAGTCATATATATTGGATGCAGAGTGCAATAGCATGATGGACTTCATGTTCTCGATGAAAACCTTACATTTCAAAGAGACCTGAAGTAGGAATTTCACAAAAAGACCTGTTTGCGTCTCTCCTGTGAAAGGAGCTCTAACTTGTGTATTCAGTGCTCGAGAGTGTAACACTCTACATAGGTTACACAGCGTTTTGAGAGCACCAACATGCTTAAAACTGAAACTGCTACAAATTGTGTGTAGCATACAGAAAGAAGGCTTGTCATTTCAAAGAAAGAAGAGGAAACCAAAATCCAGGTAGTGAAACGAGCACACCATTATGGGAGATGTGCATGTGGATAGCTTCAAGCAGCAGCTCTGTGTGGACACTTGGAAACAGCGCTCTGAAAAAATTTCTTAGGGGCGGGATTTGGGCAAAGTTGAAAGACCTTCCAAAACCCACCCTACGGAACTTAGCCAAACTATGAATGTTGCCATAAGCTCCTGAACGAAAGGTGCTTCTATGACACAACCCCCGAGCAGGTAGCTACATTCTGCACAGTACAAAATGCATATGAATTCCTGTCTGAAAACTCACTCCAGAAGGATGAAATGCGTGTGTTTCTCTCTGAAAGAACACTCAGCCACTAGGCTTTTGCTTGCTCCTTCAAAGTCTTTATAGAAACGTGTGTTTTCACTCCTGGAATACGTTTTGGGATGCATTGTTTCAATCTCTTGCAAGCCTCATGTTATATCTTACTCAATGTCAAAAAATAAGGAGTATGTTTCCCAAATCATTTGAAATCCAGGAAAAGGCACACTGCATCACTCTTGCTCAAACACGCTCTTTCTCCTAATGTGTTGAGAACTTTCAACAAACCGGAAAAGAAGGGCACTTTGTAGGTAAATTCAGATGGGCATGTACAAGAGTTCATTTCTGTTGGTTGCAGAGTGCAAAAGCATGATTGACTTCATCTTCTCCATGAAACCCTTACATTTCCAAGTGACCTGAAGTAGGACATTTACAAAGGATGTGTTTGTGTGTCCGTAGTGAAACGAGCTCTAAGTTGTGTATTCAGTGTTGGAGTGTGACACGCTGTATATAGGATACACAACGATTTGAAGGCACCAACATGCTTCAGACTGAAACTGCTACAAGGTGTGTGTAGCATGCAGGAAGAAGGCTTGTCATTTCAAAGAGAGAAGAGGAAACCAAAATCCAGGTACTGAAACGAGCACACCAGTATGGGAGATGTGCATGTGGACAGCTTCAAGCAGCAGCTCTGTGTGGACTCTTGGAAACAGCGCTGTGACAAAATTTCGTACGAAGCGGGATTTGGCCAAAGTTGAAAGACCTTCCAAAACCAACCCTAAAGAACTTAGCCAAACAATGAATGTTGCAATAAGCTCCTGCACGAAAGGTGCTCCTCTGACACAACCCCCGAGCAGGTAGCTACATTCTGCACAGTACAAAATGCATATGAATTCCAGGCTGAAAACTCACTCCAGAAGGAGGAAATGCATGTGTTCCTCTCTGAAAGAACACTCAGCAACTAGGCTTTTGCTTGCTCCTTCAAAGTCTTTGTAGAAACGTGTGTTTTCACTGCTTGAATACGTTTTGAGATGCATTGTTTCAATCTCTTGCAAGCCTCATGTTGTTTCTTACACAATGTGGAAAAACACGGAGTATGTTCCCCAAATCACTTGAAATCCAGGGAAACGCACACTGCATCACTCTTGCCCAAACACGCTCTTTCACCTAATGCGTTGAGAACATTCTTTGAAGCAGAAAGGAAGGGCATTATGCAGTGAATTTGACGGGCATCTACAAAAGTCATTTCTATGGGTTGCAGAGCGCAAAAGCATGATTAAGTTCATGTTCTCGATGAAACCCTTACATTTCCAAGTGACCTGAAGTAGGACTCTTACAAAAGGATGCGTTTGCGTGTGTGTGCTGAAAGGAGCTCTAAGTTGTGTATTCAGTGTTGGATAGTGACACACTCTACATAGGTTACACAGCGTTTTGAAGGCACCAACATGCTTCAAACTGAAACTGCTACAAGGTGTGTGTAGCATGCAGAAAGAAGGCTTGTCATTTCAAAGAAAGAAGAGGAAACCAAAATCCAGGTAGTGTAACGAGAACACCAGTATGGGAGATGTGCATGTGGACAGGTTCAAAGAGAAGCTCTGTGTGGACACTTGGAAACATCGCTGTGACAAAATTTCGTACGAAGGGGCATTTGTCCAAAGTTGAAAGGCCTTCCAAAACCAACCCTAAAGAACTTAGCTAAACAACGAATGTTGCAATCAGCTCCTGCACGAAAGGTGCTTCTATGACACAACCCCTGAACAGGTAGCTACATTCTGCGCAGTACAAAATGCATATGAACTCCAGGCTGAAAACTCACTCCAGAAGGAGGAAATGCATGTGTTTTGCTCTGAAACAACACTCAGGCACTAGGCTTTTGCTTGCCCCTTCAAAGTCTTTGTAGAAACGTGTGTTTTCACTGTTTGAATACGTTTTGAGATGCATTGTTTCAATCTCTTGCAAGCCTCATGTTGTTTCTTACACAATGTGGAAAAAAAAGGAGTATGTTTCCCAAACAGCTTAAAATCCAGGAAAACGCACACTGCATCACTCTTTCCCAAACACGCTCTTTCAACTGATGCGTTGAGAGCATTCTTTAAAGCAGAAAGGAAGGGCCTTTTCCAGTGAAATTCAGACGGGCATCTACAAAAGTCATATATATTGGATGCAGAGTGCAATAGCATGATGGACTTCATGTTCTCGATGAAAACCTTACATTTCAAAGAGACCTGAAGTAGGAATTTCACAAAAAGACCTGTTTGCGTCTCTCCTGTGAAAGGAGCTCTAACTTGTGTATTCAGTGCTCGAGAGTGTAACACTCTACATAGGTTACACAGCGTTTTGAGAGCACCAACATGCTTAAAACTGAAACTGCTACAAAGTGTGTGTAGCATACAGAAAGAAGGCTTGTCATTTCAAAGAAAGAAGAGGAAACCAAAATCCAGGTAGTGAAACGAGCACACCATTATGGGAGATGTGCATGTGGATAGCTTCAAGCAGCAGCTCTGTGTGGACACTTGGAAACAGCGCCCTTAAAAAATTTCTTAGGGCCGGGATTTGGGCAAAGTTGAAAGACCTTCCAAAACCCACCCTACGGAACTTAGCCAAACTATGAATGTTGCCATAAGCTCCTGAACGAAAGGTGCTTCTATGACACAACCCCCGAGCAGGTAGCTACATTCTGCACAGTACAAAATGCATATGAATTCCTGTCTGAAAACTCACTCCAGAAGGATGAAATGCGTGTGTTTCTCTCTGAAAGAACACTCAGCCACTAGGCTTTTGCTTGCTCCTTCAAAGTCTTTATAGAAACGTGTGTTTTCACTCCTGGAATACGTTTTGGGATGCATTGTTTCAATCTCTTGCAAGCCTCATGTTATATCTTACTCAATGTCAAAAAATAAGGAGTATGTTTCCCAAATCATTTGAAATCCAGGAAAAGGCACACTGCATCACTCTTGCTCAAACACGCTCTTTCTCCTAATGTGTTGAGAACTTTCAACAAACCGGAAAAGAAGGGCACTTTGTAGGTAAATTCAGATGGGCATGTACAAGAGTTCATTTCTGTTGGTTGCAGAGTGCAAAAGCATGATTGACTTCATCTTCTCCATGAAACCCTTACATTTCCAAGTGACCTGAAGTAGGACATTTACAAAGGATGTGTTTGTGTGTCCGTAGTGAAACGAGCTCTAAGTTGTGTATTCAGTGTTGGAGTGTGACACGCTGTATATAGGATACACAACGATTTGAAGGCACCAACATGCTTCAGACTGAAACTGCTACAAGGTGTGTGTAGCATGCAGGAAGAAGGCTTGTCATTTCAAAGAGAGAAGAGGAAACCAAAATCCAGGTACTGAAACGAGCACACCAGTATGGGAGATGTGCATGTGGACAGCTTCAAGCAGCAGCTCTGTGTGGACTCTTGGAAACAGCGCTGTGACAAAATTTCGTACGAAGCGGGATTTGGCCAAAGTTGAAAGACCTTCCAAAACCAACCCTAAAGAACTTAGCCAAACAATGAATGTTGCAATAAGCTCCTGCACGAAAGGTGCTCCTCTGACACAACCCCCGAGCAGGTAGCTACATTCTGCACAGTACAAAATGCATATGAATTCCAGGCTGAAAACTCACTCCAGAAGGAGGAAATGCATGTGTTCCTCTCTGAAAGAACACTCAGCAACTAGGCTTTTGCTTGCTCCTTCAAAGTCTTTGTAGAAACGTGTGTTTTCACTGCTTGAATACGTTTTGAGATGCATTGTTTCAATCTCTTGCAAGCCTCATGTTGTTTCTTACACAATGTGGAAAAACACGGAGTATGTTCCCCAAATCACTTGAAATCCAGGGAAACGCACACTGCATCACTCTTGCCCAAACACGCTCTTTCACCTAATGCGTTGAGAACATTCTTTGAAGCAGAAAGGAAGGGCATTATGCAGTGAATTTGACGGGCATCTACAAAAGTCATTTCTATGGGTTGCAGAGCGCAAAAGCATGATTAAGTTCATGTTCTCGATGAAACCCTTACATTTCCAAGTGACCTGAAGTAGGACTCTTACAAAAGGATGCGTTTGCGTGTGTGTGCTGAAAGGAGCTCTAAGTTGTGTATTCAGTGTTGGATAGTGACACACTCTACATAGGTTACACAGCGTTTTGAAGGCACCAACATGCTTCAAACTGAAACTGCTACAAGGTGTGTGTAGCATGCAGAAAGAAGGCTTGTCATTTCAAAGAAAGAAGAGGAAACCAAAATCCAGGTAGTGTAACGAGAACACCAGTATGGGAGATGTGCATGTGGACAGGTTCAAAGAGAAGCTCTGTGTGGACACTTGGAAACATCGCTGTGACAAAATTTCGTACGAAGGGGCATTTGTCCAAAGTTGAAAGGCCTTCCAAAACCAACCCTAAAGAACTTAGCTAAACAACGAATGTTGCAATCAGCTCCTGCACGAAAGGTGCTTCTATGACACAACCCCTGAACAGGTAGCTACATTCTGCGCAGTACAAAATGCATATGAACTCCAGGCTGAAAACTCACTCCAGAAGGAGGAAATGCATGTGTTTTGCTCTGAAACAACACTCAGGCACTAGGCTTTTGCTTGCCCCTTCAAAGTCTTTGTAGAAACGTGTGTTTTCACTGTTTGAATACGTTTTGAGATGCATTGTTTCAATCTCTTGCAAGCCTCATGTTGTTTCTTACACAATGTGGAAAAAAAAGGAGTATGTTTCCCAAACAGCTTAAAATCCAGGAAAACGCACACTGCATCACTCTTTCCCAAACACGCTCTTTCAACTGATGCGTTGAGAGCATTCTTTAAAGCAGAAAGGAAGGGCCTTTTCCAGTGAAATTCAGACGGGCATCTACAAAAGTCATATATATTGGATGCAGAGTGCAATAGCATGATGGACTTCATGTTCTCGATGAAAACCTTACATTTCAAAGAGACCTGAAGTAGGAATTTCACAAAAAGACCTGTTTGCGTCTCTCCTGTGAAAGGAGCTCTAACTTGTGTATTCAGTGCTCGAGAGTGTAACACTCTACATAGGTTACACAGCGTTTTGAGAGCACCAACATGCTTAAAACTGAAACTGCTACAAATTGTGTGTAGCATACAGAAAGAAGGCTTGTCATTTCAAAGAAAGAAGAGGAAACCAAAATCCAGGTAGTGAAACGAGCACACCATTATGGGAGATGTGCATGTGGATAGCTTCAAGCAGCAGCTCTGTGTGGACACTTGGAAACAGCGCTCTGAAAAAATTTCTTAGGGGCGGGATTTGGGCAAAGTTGAAAGACCTTCCAAAACCCACCCTACGGAACTTAGCCAAACTATGAATGTTGCCATAAGCTCCTGAACGAAAGGTGCTTCTATGACACAACCCCCGAGCAGGTAGCTACATTCTGCACAGTACAAAATGCATATGAATTCCTGTCTGAAAACTCACTCCAGAAGGATGAAATGCGTGTGTTTCTCTCTGAAAGAACACTCAGCCACTAGGCTTTTGCTTGCTCCTTCAAAGTCTTTATAGAAACGTGTGTTTTCACTCCTGGAATACGTTTTGGGATGCATTGTTTCAATCTCTTGCAAGCCTCATGTTATATCTTACTCAATGTCAAAAAATAAGGAGTATGTTTCCCAAATCATTTGAAATCCAGGAAAAGGCACACTGCATCACTCTTGCTCAAACACGCTCTTTCTCCTAATGTGTTGAGAACTTTCAACAAACCGGAAAAGAAGGGCACTTTGTAGGTAAATTCAGATGGGCATGTACAAGAGTTCATTTCTGTTGGTTGCAGAGTGCAAAAGCATGATTGACTTCATCTTCTCCATGAAACCCTTACATTTCCAAGTGACCTGAAGTAGGACATTTACAAAGGATGTGTTTGTGTGTCCGTAGTGAAACGAGCTCTAAGTTGTGTATTCAGTGTTGGAGTGTGACACGCTGTATATAGGATACACAACGATTTGAAGGCACCAACATGCTTCAGACTGAAACTGCTACAAGGTGTGTGTAGCATGCAGGAAGAAGGCTTGTCATTTCAAAGAGAGAAGAGGAAACCAAAATCCAGGTACTGAAACGAGCACACCAGTATGGGAGATGTGCATGTGGACAGCTTCAAGCAGCAGCTCTGTGTGGACTCTTGGAAACAGCGCTGTGACAAAATTTCGTACGAAGCGGGATTTGGCCAAAGTTGAAAGACCTTCCAAAACCAACCCTAAAGAACTTAGCCAAACAATGAATGTTGCAATAAGCTCCTGCACGAAAGGTGCTCCTCTGACACAACCCCCGAGCAGGTAGCTACATTCTGCACAGTACAAAATGCATATGAATTCCAGGCTGAAAACTCACTCCAGAAGGAGGAAATGCATGTGTTCCTCTCTGAAAGAACACTCAGCAACTAGGCTTTTGCTTGCTCCTTCAAAGTCTTTGTAGAAACGTGTGTTTTCACTGCTTGAATACGTTTTGAGATGCATTGTTTCAATCTCTTGCAAGCCTCATGTTGTTTCTTACACAATGTGGAAAAACACGGAGTATGTTCCCCAAATCACTTGAAATCCAGGGAAACGCACACTGCATCACTCTTGCCCAAACACGCTCTTTCACCTAATGCGTTGAGAACATTCTTTGAAGCAGAAAGGAAGGGCATTATGCAGTGAATTTGACGGGCATCTACAAAAGTCATTTCTATGGGTTGCAGAGCGCAAAAGCATGATTAAGTTCATGTTCTCGATGAAACCCTTACATTTCCAAGTGACCTGAAGTAGGACTCTTACAAAAGGATGCGTTTGCGTGTGTGTGCTGAAAGGAGCTCTAAGTTGTGTATTCAGTGTTGGATAGTGACACACTCTACATAGGTTACACAGCGTTTTGAAGGCACCAACATGCTTCAAACTGAAACTGCTACAAGGTGTGTGTAGCATGCAGAAAGAAGGCTTGTCATTTCAAAGAAAGAAGAGGAAACCAAAATCCAGGTAGTGTAACGAGAACACCAGTATGGGAGATGTGCATGTGGACAGGTTCAAAGAGAAGCTCTGTGTGGACACTTGGAAACATCGCTGTGACAAAATTTCGTACGAAGGGGCATTTGTCCAAAGTTGAAAGGCCTTCCAAAACCAACCCTAAAGAACTTAGCTAAACAACGAATGTTGCAATCAGCTCCTGCACGAAAGGTGCTTCTATGACACAACCCCTGAACAGGTAGCTACATTCTGCGCAGTACAAAATGCATATGAACTCCAGGCTGAAAACTCACTCCAGAAGGAGGAAATGCATGTGTTTTGCTCTGAAACAACACTCAGGCACTAGGCTTTTGCTTGCCCCTTCAAAGTCTTTGTAGAAACGTGTGTTTTCACTGTTTGAATACGTTTTGAGATGCATTGTTTCAATCTCTTGCAAGCCTCATGTTGTTTCTTACACAATGTGGAAAAAAAAGGAGTATGTTTCCCAAACAGCTTAAAATCCAGGAAAACGCACACTGCATCACTCTTTCCCAAACACGCTCTTTCAACTGATGCGTTGAGAGCATTCTTTAAAGCAGAAAGGAAGGGCCTTTTCCAGTGAAATTCAGACGGGCATCTACAAAAGTCATATATATTGGATGCAGAGTGCAATAGCATGATGGACTTCATGTTCTCGATGAAAACCTTACATTTCAAAGAGACCTGAAGTAGGAATTTCACAAAAAGACCTGTTTGCGTCTCTCCTGTGAAAGGAGCTCTAACTTGTGTATTCAGTGCTCGAGAGTGTAACACTCTACATAGGTTACACAGCGTTTTGAGAGCACCAACATGCTTAAAACTGAAACTGCTACAAAGTGTGTGTAGCATACAGAAAGAAGGCTTGTCATTTCAAAGAAAGAAGAGGAAACCAAAATCCAGGTAGTGAAACGAGCACACCATTATGGGAGATGTGCATGTGGATAGCTTCAAGCAGCAGCTCTGTGTGGACACTTGGAAACAGCGCCCTTAAAAAATTTCTTAGGGCCGGGATTTGGGCAAAGTTGAAAGACCTTCCAAAACCCACCCTACGGAACTTAGCCAAACTATGAATGTTGCCATAAGCTCCTGAACGAAAGGTGCTTCTATGACACAACCCCCGAGCAGGTAGCTACATTCTGCACAGTACAAAATGCATATGAATTCCTGTCTGAAAACTCACTCCAGAAGGATGAAATGCGTGTGTTTCTCTCTGAAAGAACACTCAGCCACTAGGCTTTTGCTTGCTCCTTCAAAGTCTTTATAGAAACGTGTGTTTTCACTCCTGGAATACGTTTTGGGATGCATTGTTTCAATCTCTTGCAAGCCTCATGTTATATCTTACTCAATGTCAAAAAATAAGGAGTATGTTTCCCAAATCATTTGAAATCCAGGAAAAGGCACACTGCATCACTCTTGCTCAAACACGCTCTTTCTCCTAATGTGTTGAGAACTTTCAACAAACCGGAAAAGAAGGGCACTTTGTAGGTAAATTCAGATGGGCATGTACAAGAGTTCATTTCTGTTGGTTGCAGAGTGCAAAAGCATGATTGACTTCATCTTCTCCATGAAACCCTTACATTTCCAAGTGACCTGAAGTAGGACATTTACAAAGGATGTGTTTGTGTGTCCGTAGTGAAACGAGCTCTAAGTTGTGTATTCAGTGTTGGAGTGTGACACGCTGTATATAGGATACACAACGATTTGAAGGCACCAACATGCTTCAGACTGAAACTGCTACAAGGTGTGTGTAGCATGCAGGAAGAAGGCTTGTCATTTCAAAGAGAGAAGAGGAAACCAAAATCCAGGTACTGAAACGAGCACACCAGTATGGGAGATGTGCATGTGGACAGCTTCAAGCAGCAGCTCTGTGTGGACTCTTGGAAACAGCGCTGTGACAAAATTTCGTACGAAGCGGGATTTGGCCAAAGTTGAAAGACCTTCCAAAACCAACCCTAAAGAACTTAGCCAAACAATGAATGTTGCAATAAGCTCCTGCACGAAAGGTGCTCCTCTGACACAACCCCCGAGCAGGTAGCTACATTCTGCACAGTACAAAATGCATATGAATTCCAGGCTGAAAACTCACTCCAGAAGGAGGAAATGCATGTGTTCCTCTCTGAAAGAACACTCAGCAACTAGGCTTTTGCTTGCTCCTTCAAAGTCTTTGTAGAAACGTGTGTTTTCACTGCTTGAATACGTTTTGAGATGCATTGTTTCAATCTCTTGCAAGCCTCATGTTGTTTCTTACACAATGTGGAAAAACACGGAGTATGTTCCCCAAATCACTTGAAATCCAGGGAAACGCACACTGCATCACTCTTGCCCAAACACGCTCTTTCACCTAATGCGTTGAGAACATTCTTTGAAGCAGAAAGGAAGGGCATTATGCAGTGAATTTGACGGGCATCTACAAAAGTCATTTCTATGGGTTGCAGAGCGCAAAAGCATGATTAAGTTCATGTTCTCGATGAAACCCTTACATTTCCAAGTGACCTGAAGTAGGACTCTTACAAAAGGATGCGTTTGCGTGTGTGTGCTGAAAGGAGCTCTAAGTTGTGTATTCAGTGTTGGATAGTGACACACTCTACATAGGTTACACAGCGTTTTGAAGGCACCAACATGCTTCAAACTGAAACTGCTACAAGGTGTGTGTAGCATGCAGAAAGAAGGCTTGTCATTTCAAAGAAAGAAGAGGAAACCAAAATCCAGGTAGTGTAACGAGAACACCAGTATGGGAGATGTGCATGTGGACAGGTTCAAAGAGAAGCTCTGTGTGGACACTTGGAAACATCGCTGTGACAAAATTTCGTACGAAGGGGCATTTGTCCAAAGTTGAAAGGCCTTCCAAAACCAACCCTAAAGAACTTAGCTAAACAACGAATGTTGCAATCAGCTCCTGCACGAAAGGTGCTTCTATGACACAACCCCTGAACAGGTAGCTACATTCTGCGCAGTACAAAATGCATATGAACTCCAGGCTGAAAACTCACTCCAGAAGGAGGAAATGCATGTGTTTTGCTCTGAAACAACACTCAGGCACTAGGCTTTTGCTTGCCCCTTCAAAGTCTTTGTAGAAACGTGTGTTTTCACTGTTTGAATACGTTTTGAGATGCATTGTTTCAATCTCTTGCAAGCCTCATGTTGTTTCTTACACAATGTGGAAAAAAAAGGAGTATGTTTCCCAAACAGCTTAAAATCCAGGAAAACGCACACTGCATCACTCTTTCCCAAACACGCTCTTTCAACTGATGCGTTGAGAGCATTCTTTAAAGCAGAAAGGAAGGGCCTTTTCCAGTGAAATTCAGACGGGCATCTACAAAAGTCATATATATTGGATGCAGAGTGCAATAGCATGATGGACTTCATGTTCTCGATGAAAACCTTACATTTCAAAGAGACCTGAAGTAGGAATTTCACAAAAAGACCTGTTTGCGTCTCTCCTGTGAAAGGAGCTCTAACTTGTGTATTCAGTGCTCGAGAGTGTAACACTCTACATAGGTTACACAGCGTTTTGAGAGCACCAACATGCTTAAAACTGAAACTGCTACAAATTGTGTGTAGCATACAGAAAGAAGGCTTGTCATTTCAAAGAAAGAAGAGGAAACCAAAATCCAGGTAGTGAAACGAGCACACCATTATGGGAGATGTGCATGTGGATAGCTTCAAGCAGCAGCTCTGTGTGGACACTTGGAAACAGCGCTCTGAAAAAATTTCTTAGGGGCGGGATTTGGGCAAAGTTGAAAGACCTTCCAAAACCCACCCTACGGAACTTAGCCAAACTATGAATGTTGCCATAAGCTCCTGAACGAAAGGTGCTTCTATGACACAACCCCCGAGCAGGTAGCTACATTCTGCACAGTACAAAATGCATATGAATTCCTGTCTGAAAACTCACTCCAGAAGGATGAAATGCGTGTGTTTCTCTCTGAAAGAACACTCAGCCACTAGGCTTTTGCTTGCTCCTTCAAAGTCTTTATAGAAACGTGTGTTTTCACTCCTGGAATACGTTTTGGGATGCATTGTTTCAATCTCTTGCAAGCCTCATGTTATATCTTACTCAATGTCAAAAAATAAGGAGTATGTTTCCCAAATCATTTGAAATCCAGGAAAAGGCACACTGCATCACTCTTGCTCAAACACGCTCTTTCTCCTAATGTGTTGAGAACTTTCAACAAACCGGAAAAGAAGGGCACTTTGTAGGTAAATTCAGATGGGCATGTACAAGAGTTCATTTCTGTTGGTTGCAGAGTGCAAAAGCATGATTGACTTCATCTTCTCCATGAAACCCTTACATTTCCAAGTGACCTGAAGTAGGACATTTACAAAGGATGTGTTTGTGTGTCCGTAGTGAAACGAGCTCTAAGTTGTGTATTCAGTGTTGGAGTGTGACACGCTGTATATAGGATACACAACGATTTGAAGGCACCAACATGCTTCAGACTGAAACTGCTACAAGGTGTGTGTAGCATGCAGGAAGAAGGCTTGTCATTTCAAAGAGAGAAGAGGAAACCAAAATCCAGGTACTGAAACGAGCACACCAGTATGGGAGATGTGCATGTGGACAGCTTCAAGCAGCAGCTCTGTGTGGACTCTTGGAAACAGCGCTGTGACAAAATTTCGTACGAAGCGGGATTTGGCCAAAGTTGAAAGACCTTCCAAAACCAACCCTAAAGAACTTAGCCAAACAATGAATGTTGCAATAAGCTCCTGCACGAAAGGTGCTCCTCTGACACAACCCCCGAGCAGGTAGCTACATTCTGCACAGTACAAAATGCATATGAATTCCAGGCTGAAAACTCACTCCAGAAGGAGGAAATGCATGTGTTCCTCTCTGAAAGAACACTCAGCAACTAGGCTTTTGCTTGCTCCTTCAAAGTCTTTGTAGAAACGTGTGTTTTCACTGCTTGAATACGTTTTGAGATGCATTGTTTCAATCTCTTGCAAGCCTCATGTTGTTTCTTACACAATGTGGAAAAACACGGAGTATGTTCCCCAAATCACTTGAAATCCAGGGAAACGCACACTGCATCACTCTTGCCCAAACACGCTCTTTCACCTAATGCGTTGAGAACATTCTTTGAAGCAGAAAGGAAGGGCATTATGCAGTGAATTTGACGGGCATCTACAAAAGTCATTTCTATGGGTTGCAGAGCGCAAAAGCATGATTAAGTTCATGTTCTCGATGAAACCCTTACATTTCCAAGTGACCTGAAGTAGGACTCTTACAAAAGGATGCGTTTGCGTGTGTGTGCTGAAAGGAGCTCTAAGTTGTGTATTCAGTGTTGGATAGTGACACACTCTACATAGGTTACACAGCGTTTTGAAGGCACCAACATGCTTCAAACTGAAACTGCTACAAGGTGTGTGTAGCATGCAGAAAGAAGGCTTGTCATTTCAAAGAAAGAAGAGGAAACCAAAATCCAGGTAGTGTAACGAGAACACCAGTATGGGAGATGTGCATGTGGACAGGTTCAAAGAGAAGCTCTGTGTGGACACTTGGAAACATCGCTGTGACAAAATTTCGTACGAAGGGGCATTTGTCCAAAGTTGAAAGGCCTTCCAAAACCAACCCTAAAGAACTTAGCTAAACAACGAATGTTGCAATCAGCTCCTGCACGAAAGGTGCTTCTATGACACAACCCCTGAACAGGTAGCTACATTCTGCGCAGTACAAAATGCATATGAACTCCAGGCTGAAAACTCACTCCAGAAGGAGGAAATGCATGTGTTTTGCTCTGAAACAACACTCAGGCACTAGGCTTTTGCTTGCCCCTTCAAAGTCTTTGTAGAAACGTGTGTTTTCACTGTTTGAATACGTTTTGAGATGCATTGTTTCAATCTCTTGCAAGCCTCATGTTGTTTCTTACACAATGTGGAAAAAAAAGGAGTATGTTTCCCAAACAGCTTAAAATCCAGGAAAACGCACACTGCATCACTCTTTCCCAAACACGCTCTTTCAACTGATGCGTTGAGAGCATTCTTTAAAGCAGAAAGGAAGGGCCTTTTCCAGTGAAATTCAGACGGGCATCTACAAAAGTCATATATATTGGATGCAGAGTGCAATAGCATGATGGACTTCATGTTCTCGATGAAAACCTTACATTTCAAAGAGACCTGAAGTAGGAATTTCACAAAAAGACCTGTTTGCGTCTCTCCTGTGAAAGGAGCTCTAACTTGTGTATTCAGTGCTCGAGAGTGTAACACTCTACATAGGTTACACAGCGTTTTGAGAGCACCAACATGCTTAAAACTGAAACTGCTACAAAGTGTGTGTAGCATACAGAAAGAAGGCTTGTCATTTCAAAGAAAGAAGAGGAAACCAAAATCCAGGTAGTGAAACGAGCACACCATTATGGGAGATGTGCATGTGGATAGCTTCAAGCAGCAGCTCTGTGTGGACACTTGGAAACAGCGCCCTTAAAAAATTTCTTAGGGCCGGGATTTGGGCAAAGTTGAAAGACCTTCCAAAACCCACCCTACGGAACTTAGCCAAACTATGAATGTTGCCATAAGCTCCTGAACGAAAGGTGCTTCTATGACACAACCCCCGAGCAGGTAGCTACATTCTGCACAGTACAAAATGCATATGAATTCCTGTCTGAAAACTCACTCCAGAAGGATGAAATGCGTGTGTTTCTCTCTGAAAGAACACTCAGCCACTAGGCTTTTGCTTGCTCCTTCAAAGTCTTTATAGAAACGTGTGTTTTCACTCCTGGAATACGTTTTGGGATGCATTGTTTCAATCTCTTGCAAGCCTCATGTTATATCTTACTCAATGTCAAAAAATAAGGAGTATGTTTCCCAAATCATTTGAAATCCAGGAAAAGGCACACTGCATCACTCTTGCTCAAACACGCTCTTTCTCCTAATGTGTTGAGAACTTTCAACAAACCGGAAAAGAAGGGCACTTTGTAGGTAAATTCAGATGGGCATGTACAAGAGTTCATTTCTGTTGGTTGCAGAGTGCAAAAGCATGATTGACTTCATCTTCTCCATGAAACCCTTACATTTCCAAGTGACCTGAAGTAGGACATTTACAAAGGATGTGTTTGTGTGTCCGTAGTGAAACGAGCTCTAAGTTGTGTATTCAGTGTTGGAGTGTGACACGCTGTATATAGGATACACAACGATTTGAAGGCACCAACATGCTTCAGACTGAAACTGCTACAAGGTGTGTGTAGCATGCAGGAAGAAGGCTTGTCATTTCAAAGAGAGAAGAGGAAACCAAAATCCAGGTACTGAAACGAGCACACCAGTATGGGAGATGTGCATGTGGACAGCTTCAAGCAGCAGCTCTGTGTGGACTCTTGGAAACAGCGCTGTGACAAAATTTCGTACGAAGCGGGATTTGGCCAAAGTTGAAAGACCTTCCAAAACCAACCCTAAAGAACTTAGCCAAACAATGAATGTTGCAATAAGCTCCTGCACGAAAGGTGCTCCTCTGACACAACCCCCGAGCAGGTAGCTACATTCTGCACAGTACAAAATGCATATGAATTCCAGGCTGAAAACTCACTCCAGAAGGAGGAAATGCATGTGTTCCTCTCTGAAAGAACACTCAGCAACTAGGCTTTTGCTTGCTCCTTCAAAGTCTTTGTAGAAACGTGTGTTTTCACTGCTTGAATACGTTTTGAGATGCATTGTTTCAATCTCTTGCAAGCCTCATGTTGTTTCTTACACAATGTGGAAAAACACGGAGTATGTTCCCCAAATCACTTGAAATCCAGGGAAACGCACACTGCATCACTCTTGCCCAAACACGCTCTTTCACCTAATGCGTTGAGAACATTCTTTGAAGCAGAAAGGAAGGGCATTATGCAGTGAATTTGACGGGCATCTACAAAAGTCATTTCTATGGGTTGCAGAGCGCAAAAGCATGATTAAGTTCATGTTCTCGATGAAACCCTTACATTTCCAAGTGACCTGAAGTAGGACTCTTACAAAAGGATGCGTTTGCGTGTGTGTGCTGAAAGGAGCTCTAAGTTGTGTATTCAGTGTTGGATAGTGACACACTCTACATAGGTTACACAGCGTTTTGAAGGCACCAACATGCTTCAAACTGAAACTGCTACAAGGTGTGTGTAGCATGCAGAAAGAAGGCTTGTCATTTCAAAGAAAGAAGAGGAAACCAAAATCCAGGTAGTGTAACGAGAACACCAGTATGGGAGATGTGCATGTGGACAGGTTCAAAGAGAAGCTCTGTGTGGACACTTGGAAACATCGCTGTGACAAAATTTCGTACGAAGGGGCATTTGTCCAAAGTTGAAAGGCCTTCCAAAACCAACCCTAAAGAACTTAGCTAAACAACGAATGTTGCAATCAGCTCCTGCACGAAAGGTGCTTCTATGACACAACCCCTGAACAGGTAGCTACATTCTGCGCAGTACAAAATGCATATGAACTCCAGGCTGAAAACTCACTCCAGAAGGAGGAAATGCATGTGTTTTGCTCTGAAACAACACTCAGGCACTAGGCTTTTGCTTGCCCCTTCAAAGTCTTTGTAGAAACGTGTGTTTTCACTGTTTGAATACGTTTTGAGATGCATTGTTTCAATCTCTTGCAAGCCTCATGTTGTTTCTTACACAATGTGGAAAGAAAAGGAGTGTGTTTCCCAAACAGCTTAAAATCCAGGAAAACGCACACTGCATCACTCTTTCCCAAACACGCTCTTTCAACTGATGCGTTGAGAGCATTCTTTAAAGCAGAAAGGAAGGGCCTTTTCCAGTGAAATTCAGACGGGCACCTATAAAAGTCATATATATTGGATGCAGAGTGCAATAGCATGATGGACTTCATGTTCTCGATGAAAACCTTACATTTCAAAGAGACCTGAAGTAGGAATTTCACAAAAAGACCTGTTTGCGTCTCTCCTGTGAAAGGAGCTCTAACTTGTGTATTCAGTGCTCGAGAGTGTAACACTCTACATAGGTTACACAGCGTTTTGAGAGCACCAACATGCTTAAAACTGAAACTGCTACAAAGTGTGTGTAGCATACAGAAAGAAGGCTTGTCATTTCAAAGAAAGAAGAGGAAACCAAAATCCAGGTAGTGAAACGAGCACACCATTATGGGAGATGTGCATGTGGATAGCTTCAAGCAGCAGCTCTGTGTGGACACTTGGAAACAGCGCCCTTAAAAAATTTCTTAGGGCCGGGATTTGGGCAAAGTTGAAAGACCTTCCAAAACCCACCCTACGGAACTTAGCCAAACTATGAATGTTGCCATAAGCTCCTGAACGAAAGGTGCTTCTATGACACAACCCCCGAGCAGGTAGCTACATTCTGCACAGTACAAAATGCATATGAATTCCTGTCTGAAAACTCACTCCAGAAGGATGAAATGCGTGTGTTTCTCTCTGAAAGAACACTCAGCCACTAGGCTTTTGCTTGCTCCTTCAAAGTCTTTATAGAAACGTGTGTTTTCACTCCTGGAATACGTTTTGGGATGCATTGTTTCAATCTCTTGCAAGCCTCATGTTATATCTTACTCAATGTCAAAAAATAAGGAGTATGTTTCCCAAATCATTTGAAATCCAGGAAAAGGCACACTGCATCACTCTTGCTCAAACACGCTCTTTCTCCTAATGTGTTGAGAACTTTCAACAAACCGGAAAAGAAGGGCACTTTGTAGGTAAATTCAGATGGGCATGTACAAGAGTTCATTTCTGTTGGTTGCAGAGTGCAAAAGCATGATTGACTTCATCTTCTCCATGAAACCCTTACATTTCCAAGTGACCTGAAGTAGGACATTTACAAAGGATGTGTTTGTGTGTCCGTAGTGAAACGAGCTCTAAGTTGTGTATTCAGTGTTGGAGTGTGACACGCTGTATATAGGATACACAACGATTTGAAGGCACCAACATGCTTCAGACTGAAACTGCTACAAGGTGTGTGTAGCATGCAGGAAGAAGGCTTGTCATTTCAAAGAGAGAAGAGGAAACCAAAATCCAGGTCCTGAAACGAGCACACCAGTATGGGAGATGTGCATGTGGACAGCTTCAAGCAGCAGCTCTGTGTGGACTCTTGGAAACAGCGCTGTGACAAAATTTCGTACGAAGCGGGATTTGGCCAAAGTTGAAAGACCTTCCAAAACCAACCCTAAAGAACTTAGCCAAACAATGAATGTTGCAATAAGCTCCTGCACGAAAGGTGCTCCTCTGACACAACCCCCGAGCAGGTAGCTACATTCTGCACAGTACAAAATGCATATGAATTCCAGGCTGAAAACTCACTCCAGAAGGAGGAAATGCATGTGTTCCTCTCTGAAAGAACACTCAGCAACTAGGCTTTTGCTTGCTCCTTCAAAGTCTTTGTAGAAACGTGTGTTTTCACTGCTTGAATACGTTTTGAGATGCATTGTTTCAATCTCTTGCAAGCCTCATGTTGTTTCTTACACAATGTGGAAAAACACGGAGTATGTTCCCCAAATCACTTGAAATCCAGGGAAACGCACACTGCATCACTCTTGCCCAAACACGCTCTTTCACCTAATGCGTTGAGAACATTCTTTAAAGCAGAAAGGAAGGGCATTATGCAGTGAATTTGACGGGCATCTACAAAAGTCATTTCTATGGGTTGCAGAGCGCAAAAGCATGATTAAGTTCATGTTCTCGATGAAACCCTTACATTTCCAAGTGACCTGAAGTAGGACTCTTACAAAAGGATGCGTTTGCGTGTGTGTGCTGAAAGGAGCTCTAAGTTGTGTATTCAGTGTTGGATAGTGACACACTCTACATAGGTTACACAGCGTTTTGAAGGCACCAACATGCTTCAAACTGAAACTGCTACAAGGTGTGTGTAGCATGCAGAAAGAAGGCTTGTCATTTCAAAGAAAGAAGAGGAAACCAAAATCCAGGTAGTGTAACGAGAACACCAGTATGGGAGATGTGCATGTGGACAGGTTCAAAGAGAAGCTCTGTGTGGACACTTGGAAACATCGCTGTGACAAAATTTCGTACGAAGGGGCATTTGTCCAAAGTTGAAAGACCTTCCAAAACCAACCCTAAAGAACTTAGCTAAACAACGAATGTTGCAATCAGCTCCTGCACGAAAGGTGCTTCTATGACACAACCCCTGAACAGGTAGCTACATTCTGCGCAGTACAAAATGCATATGAACTCCAGGCTGAAAACTCACTCCAGAAGGAGGAAATGCATGTGTTTTGCTCTGAAACAACACTCAGGCACTAGGCTTTTGCTTGCCCCTTCAAAGTCTTTGTAGAAACGTGTGTTTTCACTGTTTGAATACGTTTTGAGATGCATTGTTTCAATCTCTTGCAAGCCTCATGTTGTTTCTTACACAATGTGGAAAGAAAAGGAGTGTGTTTCCCAAACAGCTTAAAATCCAGGAAAACGCACACTGCATCACTCTTTCCCAAACACGCTCTTTCAACTGATGCGTTGAGAGCATTCTTTAAAGCAGAAAGGAAGGGCCTTTTCCAGTGAAATTCAGACGGGCATCTATAAAAGTCATATATATTGGATGCAGAGTGCAATAGCATGATGGACTTCATGTTCTCGATGAAAACCTTACATTTCAAAGAGACCTGAAGTAGGAATTTCACAAAAAGACCTGTTTGCGTCTCTCCTGTGAAAGGAGCTCTAACTTGTGTATTCAGTGCTCGAGAGTGTAACACTCTACATAGGTTACACAGCGTTTTGAGAGCACCAACATGCTTAAAACTGAAACTGCTACAAAGTGTGTGTAGCATACAGAAAGAAGGCTTGTCATTTCAAAGAAAGAAGAGGAAACCAAAATCCAGGTAGTGAAACGAGCACACCATTATGGGAGATGTGCATGTGGATAGCTTCAAGCAGCAGCTCTGTGTGGACACTTGGAAACAGCGCCCTTAAAAAATTTCTTAGGGCCGGGATTTGGGCAAAGTTGAAAGACCTTCCAAAACCCACCCTACGGAACTTAGCCAAACTATGAATGTTGCCATAAGCTCCTGAACGAAAGGTGCTTCTATGACACAACCCCCGAGCAGGTAGCTACATTCTGCACAGTACAAAATGCATATGAATTCCTGTCTGAAAACTCACTCCAGAAGGATGAAATGCGTGTGTTTCTCTCTGAAAGAACACTCAGCCACTAGGCTTTTGCTTGCTCCTTCAAACTCTTTATAGAAACGTGTGTTTTCACTCCTGGAATACGTTTTGGGATGCATTGTTTCAATCTCTTGCAAGCCTCATGTTATATCTTACTCAATGTCAAAAAATAAGGAGTATGTTTCCCAAATCATTTGAAATCCAGGAAAAGGCACACTGCATCACTCTTGCTCAAACACGCTCTTTCTCCTAATGTGTTGAGAACTTTCAACAAACCGGAAAAGAAGGGCACTTTGTAGGTAAATTCAGATGGGCATGTACAAGAGTTCATTTCTGTTGGTTGCAGAGTGCAAAAGCATGATTGACTTCATCTTCTCCATGAAACCCTTACATTTCCAAGTGACCTGAAGTAGGACATTTACAAAGGATGTGTTTGTGTGTCCGTAGTGAAACGAGCTCTAAGTTGTGTATTCAGTGTTGGAGTGTGACACGCTGTATATAGGATACACAACGATTTGAAGGCACCAACATGCTTCAGACTGAAACTGCTACAAGGTGTGTGTAGCATGCAGGAAGAAGGCTTGTCATTTCAAAGAGAGAAGAGGAAACCAAAATCCAGGTCCTGAAACGAGCACACCAGTATGGGAGATGTGCATGTGGACAGCTTCAAGCAGCAGCTCTGTGTGGACTCTTGGAAACAGCGCTGTGACAAAATTTCGTACGAAGCGGGATTTGGCCAAAGTTGAAAGACCTTCCAAAACCAACCCTAAAGAACTTAGCCAAACAATGAATGTTGCAATAAGCTCCTGCACGAAAGGTGCTCCTCTGACACAACCCCCGAGCAGGTAGCTACATTCTGCACAGTACAAAATGCATATGAATTCCAGGCTGAAAACTCACTCCAGAAGGAGGAAATGCATGTGTTCCTCTCTGAAAGAACACTCAGCAACTAGGCTTTTGCTTGCTCCTTCAAAGTCTTTGTAGAAACGTGTGTTTTCACTGCTTGAATACGTTTTGAGATGCATTGTTTCAATCTCTTGCAAGCCTCATGTTGTTTCTTACACAATGTGGAAAAACACGGAGTATGTTCCCCAAATCACTTGAAATCCAGGGAAACGCACACTGCATCACTCTTGCCCAAACACGCTCTTTCACCTAATGCGTTGAGAACATTCTTTAAAGCAGAAAGGAAGGGCATTATGCAGTGAATTTGACGGGCATCTACAAAAGTCATTTCTATGGGTTGCAGAGCGCAAAAGCATGATTAAGTTCATGTTCTCGATGAAACCCTTACATTTCCAAGTGACCTGAAGTAGGACTCTTACAAAAGGATGCGTTTGCGTGTGTGTGCTGAAAGGAGCTCTAAGTTGTGTATTCAGTGTTGGATAGTGACACACTCTACATAGGTTACACAGCGTTTTGAAGGCACCAACATGCTTCAAACTGAAACTGCTACAAGGTGTGTGTAGCATGCAGAAAGAAGGCTTGTCATTTCAAAGAAAGAAGAGGAAACCAAAATCCAGGTAGTGTAACGAGAACACCAGTATGGGAGATGTGCATGTGGACAGGTTCAAAGAGAAGCTCTGTGTGGACACTTGGAAACATCGCTGTGACAAAATTTCGTACGAAGGGGCATTTGTCCAAAGTTGAAAGACCTTCCAAAACCAACCCTAAAGAACTTAGCTAAACAACGAATGTTGCAATCAGCTCCTGCACGAAAGGTGCTTCTATGACACAACCCCTGAACAGGTAGCTACATTCTGCGCAGTACAAAATGCATATGAACTCCAGGCTGAAAACTCACTCCAGAAGGAGGAAATGCATGTGTTTTGCTCTGAAACAACACTCAGGCACTAGGCTTTTGCTTGCCCCTTCAAAGTCTTTGTAGAAACGTGTGTTTTCACTGTTTGAATACGTTTTGAGATGCATTGTTTCAATCTCTTGCAAGCCTCATGTTGTTTCTTACACAATGTGGAAAGAAAAGGAGTGTGTTTCCCAAACAGCTTAAAATCCAGGAAAACGCACACTGCATCACTCTTTCCCAAACACGCTCTTTCAACTGATGCGTTGAGAGCATTCTTTAAAGCAGAAAGGAAGGGCCTTTTCCAGTGAAATTCAGACGGGCATCTACAAAAGTCATATATATTGGATGCAGAGTGCAATAGCATGATGGACTTCATGTTCTCGATGAAAACCTTACATTTCAAAGAGACCTGAAGTAGGAATTTCACAAAAAGACCTGTTTGCGTCTCTCCTGTGAAAGGAGCTCTAACTTGTGTATTCAGTGCTCGAGAGTGTAACACTCTACATAGGTTACACAGCGTTTTGAGAGCACCAACATGCTTAAAACTGAAACTGCTACAAAGTGTGTGTAGCATACAGAAAGAAGGCTTGTCATTTCAAAGAAAGAAGAGGAAACCAAAATCCAGGTAGTGAAACGAGCACACCATTATGGGAGATGTGCATGTGGATAGCTTCAAGCAGCAGCTCTGTGTGGACACTTGGAAACAGCGCCCTTAAAAAATTTCTTAGGGCCGGGATTTGGGCAAAGTTGAAAGACCTTCCAAAACCCACCCTACGGAACTTAGCCAAACTATGAATGTTGCCATAAGCTCCTGAACGAAAGGTGCTTCTATGACACAACCCCCGAGCAGGTAGCTACATTCTGCACAGTACAAAATGCATATGAATTCCTGTCTGAAAACTCACTCCAGAAGGATGAAATGCGTGTGTTTCTCTCTGAAAGAACACTCAGCCACTAGGCTTTTGCTTGCTCCTTCAAAGTCTTTATAGAAACGTGTGTTTTCACTCCTGGAATACGTTTTGGGATGCATTGTTTCAATCTCTTGCAAGCCTCATGTTATATCTTACTCAATGTCAAAAAATAAGGAGTATGTTTCCCAAATCATTTGAAATCCAGGAAAAGGCACACTGCATCACTCTTGCTCAAACACGCTCTTTCTCCTAATGTGTTGAGAACTTTCAACAAACCGGAAAAGAAGGGCACTTTGTAGGTAAATTCAGATGGGCATGTACAAGAGTTCATTTCTGTTGGTTGCAGAGTGCAAAAGCATGATTGACTTCATCTTCTCCATGAAACCCTTACATTTCCAAGTGACCTGAAGTAGGACATTTACAAAGGATGTGTTTGTGTGTCCGTAGTGAAACGAGCTCTAAGTTGTGTATTCAGTGTTGGAGTGTGACACGCTGTATATAGGATACACAACGATTTGAAGGCACCAACATGCTTCAGACTGAAACTGCTACAAGGTGTGTGTAGCATGCAGGAAGAAGGCTTGTCATTTCAAAGAGAGAAGAGGAAACCAAAATCCAGGTCCTGAAACGAGCACACCAGTATGGGAGATGTGCATGTGGACAGCTTCAAGCAGCAGCTCTGTGTGGACTCTTGGAAACAGCGCTGTGACAAAATTTCGTACGAAGCGGGATTTGGCCAAAGTTGAAAGACCTTCCAAAACCAACCCTAAAGAACTTAGCCAAACAATGAATGTTGCAATAAGCTCCTGCACGAAAGGTGCTCCTCTGACACAACCCCCGAGCAGGTAGCTACATTCTGCACAGTACAAAATGCATATGAATTCCAGGCTGAAAACTCACTCCAGAAGGAGGAAATGCATGTGTTCCTCTCTGAAAGAACACTCAGCAACTAGGCTTTTGCTTGCTCCTTCAAAGTCTTTGTAGAAACGTGTGTTTTCACTGCTTGAATACGTTTTGAGATGCATTGTTTCAATCTCTTGCAAGCCTCATGTTGTTTCTTACACAATGTGGAAAAACACGGAGTATGTTCCCCAAATCACTTGAAATCCAGGGAAACGCACACTGCATCACTCTTGCCCAAACACGCTCTTTCACCTAATGCGTTGAGAACATTCTTTAAAGCAGAAAGGAAGGGCATTATGCAGTGAATTTGACGGGCATCTACAAAAGTCATTTCTATGGGTTGCAGAGCGCAAAAGCATGATTAAGTTCATGTTCTCGATGAAACCCTTACATTTCCAAGTGACCTGAAGTAGGACTCTTACAAAAGGATGCGTTTGCGTGTGTGTGCTGAAAGGAGCTCTAAGTTGTGTATTCAGTGTTGGATAGTGACACACTCTACATAGGTTACACAGCGTTTTGAAGGCACCAACATGCTTCAAACTGAAACTGCTACAAGGTGTGTGTAGCATGCAGAAAGAAGGCTTGTCATTTCAAAGAAAGAAGAGGAAACCAAAATCCAGGTAGTGTAACGAGAACACCAGTATGGGAGATGTGCATGTGGACAGGTTCAAAGAGAAGCTCTGTGTGGACACTTGGAAACATCGCTGTGACAAAATTTCGTACGAAGGGGCATTTGTCCAAAGTTGAAAGACCTTCCAAAACCAACCCTAAAGAACTTAGCTAAACAACGAATGTTGCAATCAGCTCCTGCACGAAAGGTGCTTCTATGACACAACCCCTGAACAGGTAGCTACATTCTGCGCAGTACAAAATGCATATGAACTCCAGGCTGAAAACTCACTCCAGAAGGAGGAAATGCATGTGTTTTGCTCTGAAACAACACTCAGGCACTAGGCTTTTGCTTGCCCCTTCAAAGTCTTTGTAGAAACGTGTGTTTTCACTGTTTGAATACGTTTTGAGATGCATTGTTTCAATCTCTTGCAAGCCTCATGTTGTTTCTTACACAATGTGGAAAGAAAAGGAGTATGTTTCCCAAACAGCTTAAAATCCAGGAAAACGCACACTGCATCACTCTTTCCCAAACACGCTCTTTCAACTGATGCGTTGAGAGCATTCTTTAAAGCAGAAAGGAAGGGCCTTTTCCAGTGAAATTCAGACGGGCATCTACAAAAGTCATATATATTGGATGCAGAGTGCAATAGCATGATGGACTTCATGTTCTCGATGAAAACCTTACATTTCAAAGAGACCTGAAGTAGGAATTTCACAAAAAGACCTGTTTGCGTCTCTCCTGTGAAAGGAGCTCTAACTTGTGTATTCAGTGCTCGAGAGTGTAACACTCTACATAGGTTACACAGCGTTTTGAGAGCACCAACATGCTTAAAACTGAAACTGCTACAAAGTGTGTGTAGCATACAGAAAGAAGGCTTGTCATTTCAAAGAAAGAAGAGGAAACCAAAATCCAGGTAGTGAAACGAGCACACCATTATGGGAGATGTGCATGTGGATAGCTTCAAGCAGCAGCTCTGTGTGGACACTTGGAAACAGCGCCCTTAAAAAATTTCTTAGGGCCGGGATTTGGGCAAAGTTGAAAGACCTTCCAAAACCCACCCTACGGAACTTAGCCAAACTATGAATGTTGCCATAAGCTCCTGAACGAAAGGTGCTTCTATGACACAACCCCCGAGCAGGTAGCTACATTCTGCACAGTACAAAATGCATATGAATTCCTGTCTGAAAACTCACTCCAGAAGGATGAAATGCGTGTGTTTCTCTCTGAAAGAACACTCAGCCACTAGGCTTTTGCTTGCTCCTTCAAAGTCTTTATAGAAACGTGTGTTTTCACTCCTGGAATACGTTTTGGGATGCATTGTTTCAATCTCTTGCAAGCCTCATGTTATATCTTACTCAATGTCAAAAAATAAGGAGTATGTTTCCCAAATCATTTGAAATCCAGGAAAAGGCACACTGCATCACTCTTGCTCAAACACGCTCTTTCTCCTAATGTGTTGAGAACTTTCAACAAACCGGAAAAGAAGGGCACTTTGTAGGTAAATTCAGATGGGCATGTACAAGAGTTCATTTCTGTTGGTTGCAGAGTGCAAAAGCATGATTGACTTCATCTTCTCCATGAAACCCTTACATTTCCAAGTGACCTGAAGCAGGACATTTACAAAGGATGTGTTTGTGTGTCCGTAGTGAAACGAGCTCTAAGTTGTGTATTCAGTGTTGGAGTGTGACACGCTGTATATAGGATACACAACGATTTGAAGGCACCAACATGCTTCAGACTGAAACTGCTACAAGGTGTGTGTAGCATGCAGGAAGAAGGCTTGTCATTTCAAAGAGAGAAGAGGAAACCAAAATCCAGGTACTGAAACGAGCACACCAGTATGGGAGATGTGCATGTGGACAGCTTCAAGCAGCAGCTCTGTGTGGACTCTTGGAAACAGCGCTGTGACAAAATTTCGTACGAAGCGGGATTTGGCCAAAGTTGAAAGACCTTCCAAAACCAACCCTAAAGAACTTAGCCAAACAATGAATGTTGCAATAAGCTCCTGCACGAAAGGTGCTCCTCTGACACAACCCCAGAGCAGGTAGCTACATTCTGCACAGTACAAAATGCATATGAATTCCAGGCTGAAAACTCACTCCAGAAGGAGGAAATGCATGTGTTCCTCTCTGAAAGAACACTCAGCAACTAGGCTTTTGCTTGCTCCTTCAAAGTCTTTGTAGAAACGTGTGTTTTCACTGCTTGAATACGTTTTGAGATGCATTGTTTCAATCTCTTGCAAGCCTCATGTTGTTTCTTACACAATGTGGAAAAACACGGAGTATGTTCCCCAAATCACTTGAAATCCAGGGAAACGCACACTGCATCACTCTTGCCCAAACACGCTCTTTCACCTAATGCGTTGAGAACATTCTTTAAAGCAGAAAGGAAGGGCATTATGCAGTGAATTTGACGGGCATCTACAAAAGTCATTTCTATGGGTTGCAGAGCGCAAAAGCATGATTAAGTTCATGTTCTCGATGAAACCCTTACATTTCCAAGTGACCTGAAGTAGGACTCTTACAAAAGGATGCGTTTGCGTGTGTGTGCTGAAAGGAGCTCTAAGTTGTGTATTCAGTGTTGGATAGTGACACACTCTACATAGGTTACACAGCGTTTTGAAGGCACCAACATGCTTCAAACTGAAACTGCTACAAGGTGTGTGTAGCATGCAGAAAGAAGGCTTGTCATTTCAAAGAAAGAAGAGGAAACCAAAATCCAGGTAGTGTAACGAGAACACCAGTATGGGAGATGTGCATGTGGACAGGTTCAAAGAGAAGCTCTGTGTGGACACTTGGAAACATCGCTGTGACAAAATTTCGTACGAAGGGGCATTTGTCCAAAGTTGAAAGACCTTCCAAAACCAACCCTAAAGAACTTAGCTAAACAACGAATGTTGCAATCAGCTCCTGCACGAAAGGTGCTTCTATGACACAACCCCTGAACAGGTAGCTACATTCTGCGCAGTACAAAATGCATATGAACTCCAGGCTGAAAACTCACTCCAGAAGGAGGAAATGCATGTGTTTTGCTCTGAAACAACACTCAGGCACTAGGCTTTTGCTTGCCCCTTCAAAGTCTTTGTAGAAACGTGTGTTTTCACTGTTTGAATACGTTTTGAGATGCATTGTTTCAATCTCTTGCAAGCCTCATGTTGTTTCTTACACAATGTGGAAAGAAAAGGAGTATGTTTCCCAAACAGCTTAAAATCCAGGAAAACGCACACTGCATCACTCTTTCCCAAACACGCTCTTTCAACTGATGCGTTGAGAGCATTCTTTAAAGCAGAAAGGAAGGGCCTTTTCCAGTGAAATTCAGACGGGCATCTACAAAAGTCATATATATTGGATGCAGAGTGCAATAGCATGATGGACTTCATGTTCTCGATGAAAACCTTACATTTCAAAGAGACCTGAAGTAGGAATTTCACAAAAAGACCTGTTTGCGTCTCTCCTGTGAAAGGAGCTCTAACTTGTGTATTCAGTGCTCGAGAGTGTAACACTCTACATAGGTTACACAGCGTTTTGAGAGCACCAACATGCTTAAAACTGAAACTGCTACAAAGTGTGTGTAGCATACAGAAAGAAGGCTTGTCATTTCAAAGAAAGAAGAGGAAACCAAAATCCAGGTAGTGAAACGAGCACACCATTATGGGAGATGTGCATGTGGATAGCTTCAAGCAGCAGCTCTGTGTGGACACTTGGAAACAGCGCCCTTAAAAAATTTCTTAGGGCCGGGATTTGGGCAAAGTTGAAAGACCTTCCAAAACCCACCCTACGGAACTTAGCCAAACTATGAATGTTGCCATAAGCTCCTGAACGAAAGGTGCTTCTATGACACAACCCCCGAGCAGGTAGCTACATTCTGCACAGTACAAAATGCATATGAATTCCTGTCTGAAAACTCACTCCAGAAGGATGAAATGCGTGTGTTTCTCTCTGAAAGAACACTCAGCCACTAGGCTTTTGCTTGCTCCTTCAAAGTCTTTATAGAAACGTGTGTTTTCACTCCTGGAATACGTTTTGGGATGCATTGTTTCAATCTCTTGCAAGCCTCATGTTATATCTTACTCAATGTCAAAAAATAAGGAGTATGTTTCCCAAATCATTTGAAATCCAGGAAAAGGCACACTGCATCACTCTTGCTCAAACACGCTCTTTCTCCTAATGTGTTGAGAACTTTCAACAAACCGGAAAAGAAGGGCACTTTGTAGGTAAATTCAGATGGGCATGTACAAGAGTTCATTTCTGTTGGTTGCAGAGTGCAAAAGCATGATTGACTTCATCTTCTCCATGAAACCCTTACATTTCCAAGTGACCTGAAGCAGGACATTTACAAAGGATGTGTTTGTGTGTCCGTAGTGAAACGAGCTCTAAGTTGTGTATTCAGTGTTGGAGTGTGACACGCTGTATATAGGATACACAACGATTTGAAGGCACCAACATGCTTCAGACTGAAACTGCTACAAGGTGTGTGTAGCATGCAGGAAGAAGGCTTGTCATTTCAAAGAGAGAAGAGGAAACCAAAATCCAGGTCCTGAAACGAGCACACCAGTATGGGAGATGTGCATGTGGACAGCTTCAAGCAGCAGCTCTGTGTGGACTCTTGGAAACAGCGCTGTGACAAAATTTCGTACGAAGCGGGATTTGGCCAAAGTTGAAAGACCTTCCAAAACCAACCCTAAAGAACTTAGCCAAACAATGAATGTTGCAATAAGCTCCTGCACGAAAGGTGCTCCTCTGACACAACCCCCGAGCAGGTAGCTACATTCTGCACAGTACAAAATGCATATGAATTCCAGGCTGAAAACTCACTCCAGAAGGAGGAAATGCATGTGTTCCTCTCTGAAAGAACACTCAGCAACTAGGCTTTTGCTTGCTCCTTCAAAGTCTTTGTAGAAACGTGTGTTTTCACTGCTTGAATACGTTTTGAGATGCATTGTTTCAATCTCTTGCAAGCCTCATGTTGTTTCTTACACAATGTGGAAAAACACGGAGTATGTTCCCCAAATCACTTGAAATCCAGGGAAACGCACACTGCATCACTCTTGCCCAAACACGCTCTTTCACCTAATGCGTTGAGAACATTCTTTAAAGCAGAAAGGAAGGGCATTATGCAGTGAATTTGACGGGCATCTACAAAAGTCATTTCTATGGGTTGCAGAGCGCAAAAGCATGATTAAGTTCATGTTCTCGATGAAACCCTTACATTTCCAAGTGACCTGAAGTAGGACTCTTACAAAAGGATGCGTTTGCGTGTGTGTGCTGAAAGGAGCTCTAAGTTGTGTATTCAGTGTTGGATAGTGACACACTCTACATAGGTTACACAGCGTTTTGAAGGCACCAACATGCTTCAAACTGAAACTGCTACAAGGTGTGTGTAGCATGCAGAAAGAAGGCTTGTCATTTCAAAGAAAGAAGAGGAAACCAAAATCCAGGTAGTGTAACGAGAACACCAGTATGGGAGATGTGCATGTGGACAGGTTCAAAGAGAAGCTCTGTGTGGACACTTGGAAACATCGCTGTGACAAAATTTCGTACGAAGGGGCATTTGTCCAAAGTTGAAAGACCTTCCAAAACCAACCCTAAAGAACTTAGCTAAACAACGAATGTTGCAATCAGCTCCTGCACGAAAGGTGCTTCTATGACACAACCCCTGAACAGGTAGCTACATTCTGCGCAGTACAAAATGCATATGAACTCCAGGCTGAAAACTCACTCCAGAAGGAGGAAATGCATGTGTTTTGCTGTGAAACAACACTCAGGCACTAGGCTTTTGCTTGCCCCTTCAAAGTCTTTGTAGAAACGTGTGTTTTCACTGTTTGAATACGTTTTGAGATGCATTGTTTCAATCTCTTGCAAGCCTCATGTTGTTTCTTACACAATGTGGAAAGAAAAGGAGTATGTTTCCCAAACAGCTTAAAATCCAGGAAAACGCACACTGCATCACTCTTTCCCAAACACGCTCTTTCAACTGATGCGTTGAGAGCATTCTTTAAAGCAGAAAGGAAGGGCCTTTTCCAGTGAAATTCAGACGGGCATCTATAAAAGTCATATATATTGGATGCAGAGTGCAATAGCATGATGGACTTCATGTTCTCGATGAAAACCTTACATTTCAAAGAGACCTGAAGTAGGAATTTCACAAAAAGACCTGTTTGCGTCTCTCCTGTGAAAGGAGCTCTAACTTGTGTATTCAGTGCTCGAGAGTGTAACACTCTACATAGGTTACACAGCGTTTTGAGAGCACCAACATGCTTAAAACTGAAACTGCTACAAAGTGTGTGTAGCATACAGAAAGAAGGCTTGTCATTTCAAAGAAAGAAGAGGAAACCAAAATCCAGGTAGTGAAACGAGCACACCATTATGGGAGATGTGCATGTGGATAGCTTCAAGCAGCAGCTCTGTGTGGACACTTGGAAACAGCGCCCTTAAAAAATTTCTTAGGGCCGGGATTTGGGCAAAGTTGAAAGACCTTCCAAAACCCACCCTACGGAACTTAGCCAAACTATGAATGTTGCCATAAGCTCCTGAACGAAAGGTGCTTCTATGACACAACCCCCGAGCAGGTAGCTACATTCTGCACAGTACAAAATGCATATGAATTCCTGTCTGAAAACTCACTCCAGAAGGATGAAATGCGTGTGTTTCTCTCTGAAAGAACACTCAGCCACTAGGCTTTTGCTTGCTCCTTCAAAGTCTTTATAGAAACGTGTGTTTTCACTCCTGGAATACGTTTTGGGATGCATTGTTTCAATCTCTTGCAAGCCTCATGTTATATCTTACTCAATGTCAAAAAATAAGGAGTATGTTTCCCAAATCATTTGAAATCCAGGAAAAGGCACACTGCATCACTCTTGCTCAAACACGCTCTTTCTCCTAATGTGTTGAGAACTTTCAACAAACCGGAAAAGAAGGGCACTTTGTAGGTAAATTCAGATGGGCATGTACAAGAGTTCATTTCTGTTGGTTGCAGAGTGCAAAAGCATGATTGACTTCATCTTCTCCATGAAACCCTTACATTTCCAAGTGACCTGAAGTAGGACATTTACAAAGGATGTGTTTGTGTGTCCGTAGTGAAACGAGCTCTAAGTTGTGTATTCAGTGTTGGAGTGTGACACGCTGTATATAGGATACACAACGATTTGAAGGCACCAACATGCTTCAGACTGAAACTGCTACAAGGTGTGTGTAGCATGCAGGAAGAAGGCTTGTCATTTCAAAGAGAGAAGAGGAAACCAAAATCCAGGTCCTGAAACGAGCACACCAGTATGGGAGATGTGCATGTGGACAGCTTCAAGCAGCAGCTCTGTGTGGACTCTTGGAAACAGCGCTGTGACAAAATTTCGTACGAAGCGGGATTTGGCCAAAGTTGAAAGACCTTCCAAAACCAACCCTAAAGAACTTAGCCAAACAATGAATGTTGCAATAAGCTCCTGCACGAAAGGTGCTCCTCTGACACAACCCCCGAGCAGGTAGCTACATTCTGCACAGTACAAAATGCATATGAATTCCAGGCTGAAAACTCACTCCAGAAGGAGGAAATGCATGTGTTCCTCTCTGAAAGAACACTCAGCAACTAGGCTTTTGCTTGCTCCTTCAAAGTCTTTGTAGAAACGTGTGTTTTCACTGCTTGAATACGTTTTGAGATGCATTGTTTCAATCTCTTGCAAGCCTCATGTTGTTTCTTACACAATGTGGAAAAACACGGAGTATGTTCCCCAAATCACTTGAAATCCAGGGAAACGCACACTGCATCACTCTTGCCCAAACACGCTCTTTCACCTAATGCGTTGAGAACATTCTTTAAAGCAGAAAGGAAGGGCATTATGCAGTGAATTTGACGGGCATCTACAAAAGTCATTTCTATGGGTTGCAGAGCGCAAAAGCATGATTAAGTTCATGTTCTCGATGAAACCCTTACATTTCCAAGTGACCTGAAGTAGGACTCTTACAAAAGGATGCGTTTGCGTGTGTGTGCTGAAAGGAGCTCTAAGTTGTGTATTCAGTGTTGGATAGTGACACACTCTACATAGGTTACACAGCGTTTTGAAGGCACCAACATGCTTCAAACTGAAACTGCTACAAGGTGTGTGTAGCATGCAGAAAGAAGGCTTGTCATTTCAAAGAAAGAAGAGGAAACCAAAATCCAGGTAGTGTAACGAGAACACCAGTATGGGAGATGTGCATGTGGACAGGTTCAAAGAGAAGCTCTGTGTGGACACTTGGAAACATCGCTGTGACAAAATTTCGTACGAAGGGGCATTTGTCCAAAGTTGAAAGACCTTCCAAAACCAACCCTAAAGAACTTAGCTAAACAACGAATGTTGCAATCAGCTCCTGCACGAAAGGTGCTTCTATGACACAACCCCTGAACAGGTAGCTACATTCTGCGCAGTACAAAATGCATATGAACTCCAGGCTGAAAACTCACTCCAGAAGGAGGAAATGCATGTGTTTTGCTGTGAAACAACACTCAGGCACTAGGCTTTTGCTTGCCCCTTCAAAGTCTTTGTAGAAACGTGTGTTTTCACTGTTTGAATACGTTTTGAGATGCATTGTTTCAATCTCTTGCAAGCCTCATGTTGTTTCTTACACAATGTGGAAAGAAAAGGAGTATGTTTCCCAAACAGCTTAAAATCCAGGAAAACGCACACTGCATCACTCTTTCCCAAACACGCTCTTTCAACTGATGCGTTGAGAGCATTCTTTAAAGCAGAAAGGAAGGGCCTTTTCCAGTGAAATTCAGACGGGCATCTACAAAAGTCATATATATTGGATGCAGAGTGCAATAGCATGATGGACTTCATGTTCTCGATGAAAACCTTACATTTCAAAGAGACCTGAAGTAGGAATTTCACAAAAAGACCTGTTTGCGTCTCTCCTGTGAAAGGAGCTCTAACTTGTGTATTCAGTGCTCGAGAGTGTAACACTCTACATAGGTTACACAGCGTTTTGAGAGCACCAACATGCTTAAAACTGAAACTGCTACAAAGTGTGTGTAGCATACAGAAAGAAGGCTTGTCATTTCAAAGAAAGAAGAGGAAACCAAAATCCAGGTAGTGAAACGAGCACACCATTATGGGAGATGTGCATGTGGATAGCTTCAAGCAGCAGCTCTGTGTGGACACTTGGAAACAGCGCCCTTAAAAAATTTCTTAGGGCCGGGATTTGGGCAAAGTTGAAAGACCTTCCAAAACCCACCCTACGGAACTTAGCCAAACTATGAATGTTGCCATAAGCTCCTGAACGAAAGGTGCTTCTATGACACAACCCCCGAGCAGGTAGCTACATTCTGCACAGTACAAAATGCATATGAATTCCTGTCTGAAAACTCACTCCAGAAGGATGAAATGCGTGTGTTTCTCTCTGAAAGAACACTCAGCCACTAGGCTTTTGCTTGCTCCTTCAAAGTCTTTATAGAAACGTGTGTTTTCACTCCTGGAATACGTTTTGGGATGCATTGTTTCAATCTCTTGCAAGCCTCATGTTATATCTTACTCAATGTCAAAAAATAAGGAGTATGTTTCCCAAATCATTTGAAATCCAGGAAAAGGCACACTGCATCACTCTTGCTCAAACACGCTCTTTCTCCTAATGTGTTGAGAACTTTCAACAAACCGGAAAAGAAGGGCACTTTGTAGGTAAATTCAGATGGGCATGTACAAGAGTTCATTTCTGTTGGTTGCAGAGTGCAAAAGCATGATTGACTTCATCTTCTCCATGAAACCCTTACATTTCCAAGTGACCTGAAGTAGGACATTTACAAAGGATGTGTTTGTGTGTCCGTAGTGAAACGAGCTCTAAGTTGTGTATTCAGTGTTGGAGTGTGACACGCTGTATATAGGATACACAACGATTTGAAGGCACCAACATGCTTCAGACTGAAACTGCTACAAGGTGTGTGTAGCATGCAGGAAGAAGGCTTGTCATTTCAAAGAGAGAAGAGGAAACCAAAATCCAGGTCCTGAAACGAGCACACCAGTATGGGAGATGTGCATGTGGACAGCTTCAAGCAGCAGCTCTGTGTGGACTCTTGGAAACAGCGCTGTGACAAAATTTCGTACGAAGCGGGATTTGGCCAAAGTTGAAAGACCTTCCAAAACCAACCCTAAAGAACTTAGCCAAACAATGAATGTTGCAATAAGCTCCTGCACGAAAGGTGCTCCTCTGACACAACCCCCGAGCAGGTAGCTACATTCTGCACAGTACAAAATGCATATGAATTCCAGGCTGAAAACTCACTCCAGAAGGAGGAAATGCATGTGTTCCTCTCTGAAAGAACACTCAGCAACTAGGCTTTTGCTTGCTCCTTCAAAGTCTTTGTAGAAACGTGTGTTTTCACTGCTTGAATACGTTTTGAGATGCATTGTTTCAATCTCTTGCAAGCCTCATGTTGTTTCTTACACAATGTGGAAAAACACGGAGTATGTTCCCCAAATCACTTGAAATCCAGGGAAACGCACACTGCATCACTCTTGCCCAAACACGCTCTTTCACCTAATGCGTTGAGAACATTCTTTAAAGCAGAAAGGAAGGGCATTATGCAGTGAATTTGACGGGCATCTACAAAAGTCATTTCTATGGGTTGCAGAGCGCAAAAGCATGATTAAGTTCATGTTCTCGATGAAACCCTTACATTTCCAAGTGACCTGAAGTAGGACTCTTACAAAAGGATGCGTTTGCGTGTGTGTGCTGAAACGAGCTCTAAGTTGTGTATTCAGTGTTGGATAGTGACACACTCTACATAGGTTACACAGCGTTTTGAAGGCACCAACATGCTTCAAACTGAAACTGCTACAAGGTGTGTGTAGCATGCAGAAAGAAGGCTTGTCATTTCAAAGAAAGAAGAGGAAACCAAAATCCAGGTAGTGTAACGAGAACACCAGTATGGGAGATGTGCATGTGGACAGGTTCAAAGAGAAGCTCTGTGTGGACACTTGGAAACATCGCTGTGACACAATTTCGTACGAAGGGGCATTTGTCCAAAGTTGAAAGACCTTCCAAAACCAACCCTAAAGAACTTAGCTAAACAACGAATGTTGCAATCAGCTCCTGCACGAAAGGTGCTTCTATGACACAACCCCTGAACAGGTAGCTACATTCTGCGCAGTACAAAATGCATATGAACTCCAGGCTGAAAACTCACTCCAGAAGGAGGAAATGCATGTGTTTTGCTCTGAAACAACACTCAGGCACTAGGCTTTTGCTTGCCCCTTCAAAGTCTTTGTAGAAACGTGTGTTTTCACTGTTTGAATACGTTTTGAGATGCATTGTTTCAATCTCTTGCAAGCCTCATGTTGTTTCTTACACAATGTGGAAAGAAAAGGAGTATGTTTCCCAAACAGCTTAAAATCCAGGAAAACGCACACTGCATCACTCTTTCCCAAACACGCTCTTTCAACTGATGCGTTGAGAGCATTCTTTAAAGCAGAAAGGAAGGGCCTTTTCCAGTGAAATTCAGACGGGCATCTACAAAAGTCATATATATTGGATGCAGAGTGCAATAGCATGATGGACTTCATGTTCTCGATGAAAACCTTACATTTCAAAGAGACCTGAAGTAGGAATTTCACAAAAAGACCTGTTTGCGTCTCTCCTGTGAAAGGAGCTCTAACTTGTGTATTCAGTGCTCGAGAGTGTAACACTCTACATAGGTTACACAGCGTTTTGAGAGCACCAACATGCTTAAAACTGAAACTGCTACAAAGTGTGTGTAGCATACAGAAAGAAGGCTTGTCATTTCAAAGAAAGAAGAGGAAACCAAAATCCAGGTAGTGAAACGAGCACACCATTATGGGAGATGTGCATGTGGATAGCTTCAAGCAGCAGCTCTGTGTGGACACTTGGAAACAGCGCCCTTAAAAAATTTCTTAGGGCCGGGATTTGGGCAAAGTTGAAAGACCTTCCAAAACCCACCCTACGGAACTTAGCCAAACTATGAATGTTGCCATAAGCTCCTGAACGAAAGGTGCTTCTATGACACAACCCCCGAGCAGGTAGCTACATTCTGCACAGTACAAAATGCATATGAATTCCTGTCTGAAAACTCACTCCAGAAGGATGAAATGCGTGTGTTTCTCTCTGAAAGAACACTCAGCCACTAGGCTTTTGCTTGCTCCTTCAAAGTCTTTATAGAAACGTGTGTTTTCACTCCTGGAATACGTTTTGGGATGCATTGTTTCAATCTCTTGCAAGCCTCATGTTATATCTTACTCAATGTCAAAAAATAAGGAGTATGTTTCCCAAATCATTTGAAATCCAGGAAAAGGCACACTGCATCACTCTTGCTCAAACACGCTCTTTCTCCTAATGTGTTGAGAACTTTCAACAAACCGGAAAAGAAGGGCACTTTGTAGGTAAATTCAGATGGGCATGTACAAGAGTTCATTTCTGTTGGTTGCAGAGTGCAAAAGCATGATTGACTTCATCTTCTCCATGAAACCCTTACATTTCCAAGTGACCTGAAGTAGGACATTTACAAAGGATGTGTTTGTGTGTCCGTAGTGAAACGAGCTCTAAGTTGTGTATTCAGTGTTGGAGTGTGACACGCTGTATATAGGATACACAACGATTTGAAGGCACCAACATGCTTCAGACTGAAACTGCTACAAGGTGTGTGTAGCATGCAGGAAGAAGGCTTGTCATTTCAAAGAGAGAAGAGGAAACCAAAATCCAGGTACTGAAACGAGCACACCAGTATGGGAGATGTGCATGTGGACAGCTTCAAGCAGCAGCTCTGTGTGGACTCTTGGAAACAGCGCTGTGACAAAATTTCGTACGAAGCGGGATTTGGCCAAAGTTGAAAGACCTTCCAAAACCAACCCTAAAGAACTTAGCCAAACAATGAATGTTGCAATAAGCTCCTGCACGAAAGGTGCTCCTCTGACACAACCCCCGAGCAGGTAGCTACATTCTGCACAGTACAAAATGCATATGAATTCCAGGCTGAAAACTCACTCCAGAAGGAGGAAATGCATGTGTTCCTCTCTGAAAGAACACTCAGCAACTAGGCTTTTGCTTGCTCCTTCAAAGTCTTTGTAGAAACGTGTGTTTTCACTGCTTGAATACGTTTTGAGATGCATTGTTTCAATCTCTTGCAAGCCTCATGTTGTTTCTTACACAATGTGGAAAAACACGGAGTATGTTCCCCAAATCACTTGAAATCCAGGGAAACGCACACTGCATCACTCTTGCCCAAACACGCTCTTTCACCTAATGCGTTGAGAACATTCTTTAAAGCAGAAAGGAAGGGCATTATGCAGTGAATTTGACGGGCATCTACAAAAGTCATTTCTATGGGTTGCAGAGCGCAAAAGCATGATTAAGTTCATGTTCTCGATGAAACCCTTACATTTCCAAGTGACCTGAAGTAGGACTCTTACAAAAGGATGCGTTTGCGTGTGTGTGCTGAAAGGAGCTCTAAGTTGTGTATTCAGTGTTGGATAGTGACACACTCTACATAGGTTACACAGCGTTTTGAAGGCACCAACATGCTTCAAACTGAAACTGCTACAAGGTGTGTGTAGCATGCAGAAAGAAGGCTTGTCATTTCAAAGAAAGAAGAGGAAACCAAAATCCAGGTAGTGTAACGAGAACACCAGTATGGGAGATGTGCATGTGGACAGGTTCAAAGAGAAGCTCTGTGTGGACACTTGGAAACATCGCTGTGACAAAATTTCGTACGAAGGGGCATTTGTCCAAAGTTGAAAGACCTTCCAAAACCAACCCTAAAGAACTTAGCTAAACAACGAATGTTGCAATCAGCTCCTGCACGAAAGGTGCTTCTATGACACAACCCCTGAACAGGTAGCTACATTCTGCGCAGTACAAAATGCATATGAACTCCAGGCTGAAAACTCACTCCAGAAGGAGGAAATGCATGTGTTTTGCTCTGAAACAACACTCAGGCACTAGGCTTTTGCTTGCCCCTTCAAAGTCTTTGTAGAAACGTGTGTTTTCACTGTTTGAATACGTTTTGAGATGCATTGTTTCAATCTCTTGCAAGCCTCATGTTGTTTCTTACACAATGTGGAAAGAAAAGGAGTATGTTTCCCAAACAGCTTAAAATCCAGGAAAACGCACACTGCATCACTCTTTCCCAAACACGCTCTTTCAACTGATGCGTTGAGAGCATTCTTTAAAGCAGAAAGGAAGGGCCTTTTCCAGTGAAATTCAGACGGGCATCTATAAAAGTCATATATATTGGATGCAGAGTGCAATAGCATGATGGACTTCATGTTCTCGATGAAAACCTTACATTTCAAAGAGACCTGAAGTAGGAATTTCACAAAAAGACCTGTTTGCGTCTCTCCTGTGAAAGGAGCTCTAACTTGTGTATTCAGTGCTCGAGAGTGTAACACTCTACATAGGTTACACAGCGTTTTGAGAGCACCAACATGCTTAAAACTGAAACTGCTACAAAGTGTGTGTAGCATACAGAAAGAAGGCTTGTCATTTCAAAGAAAGAAGAGGAAACCAAAATCCAGGTAGTGAAACGAGCACACCATTATGGGAGATGTGCATGTGGATAGCTTCAAGCAGCAGCTCTGTGTGGACACTTGGAAACAGCGCCCTTAAAAAATTTCTTAGGGCCGGGATTTGGGCAAAGTTGAAAGACCTTCCAAAACCCACCCTACGGAACTTAGCCAAACTATGAATGTTGCCATAAGCTCCTGAACGAAAGGTGCTTCTATGACACAACCCCCGAGCAGGTAGCTACATTCTGCACAGTACAAAATGCATATGAATTCCTGTCTGAAAACTCACTCCAGAAGGATGAAATGCGTGTGTTTCTCTCTGAAAGAACACTCAGCCACTAGGCTTTTGCTTGCTCCTTCAAAGTCTTTATAGAAACGTGTGTTTTCACTCCTGGAATACGTTTTGGGATGCATTGTTTCAATCTCTTGCAAGCCTCATGTTATATCTTACTCAATGTCAAAAAATAAGGAGTATGTTTCCCAAATCATTTGAAATCCAGGAAAAGGCACACTGCATCACTCTTGCTCAAACACGCTCTTTCTCCTAATGTGTTGAGAACTTTCAACAAACCGGAAAAGAAGGGCACTTTGTAGGTAAATTCAGATGGGCATGTACAAGAGTTCATTTCTGTTGGTTGCAGAGTGCAAAAGCATGATTGACTTCATCTTCTCCATGAAACCCTTACATTTCCAAGTGACCTGAAGCAGGACATTTACAAAGGATGTGTTTGTGTGTCCGTAGTGAAACGAGCTCTAAGTTGTGTATTCAGTGTTGGAGTGTGACACGCTGTATATAGGATACACAACGATTTGAAGGCACCAACATGCTTCAGACTGAAACTGCTACAAGGTGTGTGTAGCATGCAGGAAGAAGGCTTGTCATTTCAAAGAGAGAAGAGGAAACCAAAATCCAGGTACTGAAACGAGCACACCAGTATGGGAGATGTGCATGTGGACAGCTTCAAGCAGCAGCTCTGTGTGGACTCTTGGAAACAGCGCTGTGACAAAATTTCGTACGAAGCGGGATTTGGCCAAAGTTGAAAGACCTTCCAAAACCAACCCTAAAGAACTTAGCCAAACAATGAATGTTGCAATAAGCTCCTGCACGAAAGGTGCTCCTCTGACACAACCCCCGAGCAGGTAGCTACATTCTGCACAGTACAAAATGCATATGAATTCCAGGCTGAAAACTCACTCCAGAAGGAGGAAATGCATGTGTTCCTCTCTGAAAGAACACTCAGCAACTAGGCTTTTGCTTGCTCCTTCAAAGTCTTTGTAGAAACGTGTGTTTTCACTGCTTGAATACGTTTTGAGATGCATTGTTTCAATCTCTTGCAAGCCTCATGTTGTTTCTTACACAATGTGGAAAAACACGGAGTATGTTCCCCAAATCACTTGAAATCCAGGGAAACGCACACTGCATCACTCTTGCCCAAACACGCTCTTTCACCTAATGCGTTGAGAACATTCTTTAAAGCAGAAAAGAAGGGCATTATGCAGTGAATTTGACGGGCATCTACAAAAGTCATTTCTATGGGTTGCAGAGCGCAAAAGCATGATTAAGTTCATGTTCTCGATGAAACCCTTACATTTCCAAGTGACCTGAAGTAGGACTCTTACAAAAGGATGCGTTTGCGTGTGTGTGCTGAAAGGAGCTCTAAGCTGTGTATTCAGTGTTGGATAGTGACACACTCTACATAGGTTACACAGCGTTTTGAAGGCACCAACATGCTTCAAACTGAAACTGCTACAAGGTGTGTGTAGCATGCAGAAAGAAGGCTTGTCATTTCAAAGAAAGAAGAGGAAACCAAAATCCAGGTAGTGTAACGAGAACACCAGTATGGGAGATGTGCATGTGGACAGGTTCAAAGAGAAGCTCTGTGTGGACACTTGGAAACATCGCTGTGACAAAATTTCGTACGAAGGGGCATTTGTCCAAAGTTGAAAGACCTTCCAAAACCAACCCTAAAGAACTTAGCTAAACAACGAATGTTGCAATCAGCTCCTGCACGAAAGGTGCTTCTATGACACAACCCCTGAACAGGTAGCTACATTCTGCGCAGTACAAAATGCATATGAACTCCAGGCTGAAAACTCACTCCAGAAGGAGGAAATGCATGTGTTTTGCTCTGAAACAACACTCAGGCACTAGGCTTTTGCTTGCTCCTTCAAAGTCTTTGTAGAAACGTGTGTTTTCACTGTTTGAATACGTTTTGAGATGCATTGTTTCAATCTCTTGCAAGCCTCATGTTGTTTCTTACACAATGTGGAAAGAAAAGGAGTATGTTTCCCAAACAGCTTAAAATCCAGGAAAACGCACACTGCATCACTCTTTCCCAAACACGCTCTTTCAACTGATGCGTTGAGAGCATTCTTTAAAGCAGAAAGGAAGGGCCTTTTCCAGTGAAATTCAGACGGGCATCTACAAAAGTCATATATATTGGATGCAGAGTGCAATAGCATGATGGACTTCATGTTCTCGATGAAAACCTTACATTTCAAAGAGACCTGAAGTAGGAATTTCACAAAAAGACCTGTTTGCGTGTCTCCTGTGAAAGGAGCTCTAACTTGTGTATTCAGTGCTCGAGAGTGTAACACTCTACATAGGTTACACAGCGTTTTGAGAGCACCAACATGCTTAAAACTGAAACTGCTACAAAGTGTGTGTAGCATACAGAAAGAAGGCTTGTCATTTCAAAGAAAGAAGAGGAAACCAAAATCCAGGTAGTGAAACGAGCACACCATTATGGGAGATGTGCATGTGGATAGCTTCAAGCAGCAGCTCTGTGTGGACACTTGGAAACAGCGCTCTGAAAAAATTACTTAGGGCCGGGATTTGGGCAAAGTTGAAAGACCTTCCAAAACCCACCCTACGGAACTTAGCCAAACTATGAATGTTGCCATAAGCTCCTGAACGAAAGGTGCTTCTATGACACAACCCCCGAGCAGGTAGCTACATTCTGCACAGTACAAAATGCATATGAATTCCTGTCTGAAAACTCACTCCAGAAGGATGAAATGCGTGTGTTTCTCTCTGAAAGAACACTCAGCCACTAGGCTTTTGCTTGCTCCTTCAAAGTCTTTATAGAAACGTGTGTTTTCACTCCTGGAATACGTTTTGGGATGCATTGTTTCAATCTCTTGCAAGCCTCATGTTATATCTTACTCAATGTGAAAAAATAAGGAGTATGTTTCCCAAATCATTTGAAATCCAGGAAAAGGCACACTGCATCACTCTTGCTCAAACACGCTCTTTCTCCTAATGTGT
This sequence comes from Miniopterus schreibersii, assembly GCF_964146895.1. Taxonomy (NCBI): domain Eukaryota; kingdom Metazoa; phylum Chordata; class Mammalia; order Chiroptera; family Miniopteridae; genus Miniopterus; species Miniopterus schreibersii. The sequence goes on along the minus strand of NC_138118.1, from coordinate 34,624,221 downwards.
TGAGAACTTTCAACAAACCGGAAAAGAAGGGCACTTTGTAGGTAAATTCAGGTGGGCATGTACAAGAGTTCATTTCTGTTGGTTGCAGAGTGCAAAAGCATGATTGACTTCATCTTCTCCCTGAAACCCTTACATTTCCAAGTGACCTGAAGTAGGACATTTACAAAGGATGTGTTTGTGTGTCCGTAGTGAAACGAGCTCTAAGTTGTGTATTCAGTGTTGGAGTGTGACACGCTGTATATAGGATACACAACGATTTGAAGGCACCAACATGCTTCAGACTGAAACTGCTACAAGGTGTGTGTAGCATGCAGGAAGAAGGCTTGTCATTTCAAAGAGAGAAGAGGAAACCAAAATCCAGGTACTGAAACGAGCACACCAGTATGGGAGATGTGCATGTGGACAGCTTCAAGCAGCAGCTCTGTGTGGACTCTTGGAAACAGCGCTGCGACAAAATTTCGTACGAAGCGGGATTTGGCCAAAGTTGAAAGACCTTCCAAAACCAACCCTAAAGAACTTAGCCAAACAATGAATGTTGCAATAAGCTCCTGCACGAAAGGTGCTCCTCTGACACAACCCCCGAGCAGGTAGCTACATTCTGCACAGTACAAAATGCATATGAATTCCAGGCTGAAAACTCACTCCAGAAGGAGGAAATGCATGTGTTCCTCTCTGAAAGAACACTCAGCAACTAGGCTTTTGCTTGCTCCTTCAAAGTCTTTGTAGAAACGTGTGTTTTCACTGCTTGAATACGTTTTGAGATGCATTGTTTCAATCTCTTGCAAGCCTCATGTTGTTTCTTACACAATGTGGAAAAACACGGAGTATGTTCCCCAAATCACTTGAAATCCAGGGAAACGCACACTGCATCACTCTTGCCCAAACACGCTCTTTCACCTAATGCGTTGAGAACATTCTTTAAAGCAGAAAAGAAGGGCATTATGCAGTGAATTTGACGGGCATCTACAAAAGTCATTTCTATGGGTTGCAGAGCGCAAAAGCATGATTAAGTTCATGTTCTCGATGAAACCCTTACATTTCCAAGTGACCTGAAGTAGGACTCTTACAAAAGGATGCGTTTGCGTGTGTGTGCTGAAAGGAGCTCTAAGCTGTGTATTCAGTGTTGGATAGTGACACACTCTACATAGGTTACACAGCGTTTTGAAGGCACCAACATGCTTCAAACTGAAACTGCTACAAGGTGTGTGTAGCATGCAGAAAGAAGGCTTGTCATTTCAAAGAAAGAAGAGGAAACCAAAATCCAGGTAGTGTAACGAGAACACCAGTATGGGAGATGTGCATGTGGACAGGTTCAAAGAGAAGCTCTGTGTGGACACTTGGAAACATCGCTGTGACAAAATTTCGTACGAAGGGGCATTTGTCCAAAGTTGAAAGACCTTCCAAAACCAACCCTAAAGAACTTAGCTAAACAACGAATGTTGCAATCAGCTCCTGCACGAAAGGTGCTTCTATGACACAACCCCTGAACAGGTAGCTACATTCTGCGCAGTACAAAATGCATATGAACTCCAGGCTGAAAACTCACTCCAGAAGGAGGAAATGCATGTGTTTTGCTCTGAAACAACACTCAGGCACTAGGCTTTTGCTTGCTCCTTCAAAGTCTTTGTAGAAACGTGTGTTTTCACTGTTTGAATACGTTTTGAGATGCATTGTTTCAATCTCTTGCAAGCCTCATGTTGTTTCTTACACAATGTGGAAAGAAAAGGAGTATGTTTCCCAAACAGCTTAAAATCCAGGAAAACGCACACTGCATCACTCTTTCCCAAACACGCTCTTTCAACTGATGCGTTGAGAGCATTCTTTAAAGCAGAAAGGAAGGGCCTTTTCCAGTGAAATTCAGACGGGCATCTACAAAAGTCATATATATTGGATGCAGAGTGCAATAGCATGATGGACTTCATGTTCTCGATGAAAACCTTACATTTCAAAGAGACCTGAAGTAGGAATTTCACAAAAAGACCTGTTTGCGTCTCTCCTGTGAAAGGAGCTCTAACTTGTGTATTCAGTGCTCGAGAGTGTAACACTCTACATAGGTTACACAGCGTTTTGAGAGCACCAACATGCTTAAAACTGAAACTGCTACAAAGTGTGTGTAGCATACAGAAAGAAGGCTTGTCATTTCAAAGAAAGAAGAGGAAACCAAAATCCAGGTAGTGAAACGAGCACACCATTATGGGAGATGTGCATGTGGATAGCTTCAAGCAGCAGCTCTGTGTGGACACTTGGAAACAGCGCTCTGAAAAAATTTCTTAGGGCCGGGATTTGGGCAAAATTGAAAGACCTTCCAAAACCCACCCTACGGAACTTAGCCAAACTATGAATGTTGCCATAAGCTCCTGAACGAAAGGTGCTTCTATGACACAACCCCCGAGCAGGTAGCTACATTCTGCACAGTACAAAATGCATATGAATTCCTGTCGGAAAACTCACTCCAGAAGGATGAAATGCGTGTGTTTCTCTCTGAAAGAACACTCAGCCACTAGGCTTTTGCTTGCTCCTTCAAAGTCTTTATAGAAACGTGTGTTTTCACTCCTGGAATACGTTTTGGGATGCATTGTTTCAATCTCTTGCAAGCCTCATGTTATATCTTACTCAATGTCAAAAAATAAGGAGTATGTTTCCCAAATCATTTGAAATCCAGGAAAAGGCACACTGCATCACTCTTGCTCAAACACGCTCTTTCTCCTAATGTGTTGAGAACTTTCAACAAACCGGAAAAGAAGGGCACTTTGTAGGTAAATTCAGGTGGGCATGTACAAGAGTTCATTTCTGTTGGTTGCAGAGTGCAAAAGCATGATTGACTTCATCTTCTCCCTGAAACCCTTACATTTCCAAGTGACCTGAAGTAGGACATTTACAAAGGATGTGTTTGTGTGTCCGTAGTGAAACGAGCTCTAAGTTGTGTATTCAGTGTTGGAGTGTGACACGCTGTATATAGGATACACAACGATTTGAAGGCACCAACATGCTTCAGACTGAAACTGCTACAAGGTGTGTGTAGCATGCAGGAAGAAGGCTTGTCATTTCAAAGAGAGAAGAGGAAACCAAAATCCAGGTACTGAAACGAGCACACCAGTATGGGAGATGTGCATGTGGACAGCTTCAAGCAGCAGCTCTGTGTGGACTCTTGGAAACAGCGCTGCGACAAAATTTCGTACGAAGCGGGATTTGGCCAAAGTTGAAAGACCTTCCAAAACCAACCCTAAAGAACTTAGCCAAACAATGAATGTTGCAATAAGCTCCTGCACGAAAGGTGCTCCTCTGACACAACCCCCGAGCAGGTAGCTACATTCTGCACAGTACAAAATGCATATGAATTCCAGGCTGAAAACTCACTCCAGAAGGAGGAAATGCATGTGTTCCTCTCTGAAAGAACACTCAGCAACTAGGCTTTTGCTTGCTCCTTCAAAGTCTTTGTAGAAACGTGTGTTTTCACCGCTTGAATACGTTTTGAGATGCATTGTTTCAATCTCTTGCAAGCCTCATGTTGTTTCTTACACAATGTGGAAAAACACGGAGTATGTTCCCCAAATCACTTGAAATCCAGGGAAACGCACACTGCATCACTCTTGCCCAAACACGCTCTTTCACCTAATGCGTTGAGAACATTCTTTAAAGCAGAAAGGAAGGGCATTATGCAGTGAATTTGACGGGCATCTACAAAAGTCATTTCTATGGGTTGCAGAGCGCAAAAGCATGATTAAGTTCATGTTCTCGATGAAACCCTTACATTTCCAAGTGACCTGAAGTAGGACTCTTACAAAAGGATGCGTTTGCGTGTGTGTGCTGAAACGAGCTCTAAGTTGTGTATTCAGTGTTGGATAGTGACACACTCTACATAGGTTACACAGCGTTTTGAAGGCACCAACATGCTTCAAACTGAAACTGCTACAAGGTGTGTGTAGCATGCAGAAAGAAGGCTTGTCATTTCAAAGAAAGAAGAGGAAACCAAAATCCAGGTAGTGTAACGAGAACACCAGTATGGGAGATGTGCATGTGGACAGGTTCAAAGAGAAGCTCTGTGTGGACACTTGGAAACATCGCTGTGACAAAATTTCGTACGAAGGGGCATTTGTCCAAAGTTGAAAGACCTTCCAAAACCAACCCTAAAGAACTTAGCTAAACAACGAATGTTGCAATCAGCTCCTGCACGAAAGGTGCTTCTATGACACAACCCCTGAACAGGTAGCTACATTCTGCGCAGTACAAAATGCATATGAACTCCAGGCTGAAAACTCACTCCAGAAGGAGGAAATGCATGTGTTTTGCTCTGAAACAACACTCAGGCACTAGGCTTTTGCTTGCCCCTTCAAAGTCTTTGTAGAAACGTGTGTTTTCACTGTTTGAATACGTTTTGAGATGCATTGTTTCAATCTCTTGCAAGCCTCATGTTGTTTCTTACACAATGTGGAAAGAAAAGGAGTATGTTTCCCAAACAGCTTAAAATCCAGGAAAACGCACACTGCATCACTCTTTCCCAAACACGCTCTTTCAACTGATGCGTTGAGAGCATTCTTTAAAGCAGAAAGGAAGGGCCTTTTCCAGTGAAATTAAGACGGGCATCTACAAAAGTCATATATATTGGATGCAGAGTGCAATAGCATGATGGACTTCATGTTCTCGATGAAAACCTTACATTTCAAAGAGACCTGACGTAGGAATTTCACAAAAAGACCTGTTTGCGTGTCTCCTGTGAAAGGAGCTCTAACTTGTGTATTCAGTGCTCGAGAGTGTAACACTCTACATAGGTTACACAGCGTTTTGAGAGCACCAACATGCTTAAAACTGAAACTGCTACAAAGTGTGTGTAGCATACAGAAAGAAGGCTTGTCATTTCAAAGAAAGAAGAGGAAACCAAAATCCAGGTAGTGAAACGAGCACACCATTATGGGAGATGTGCATGTGGATAGCTTCAAGCAGCAGCTCTGTGTGGACACTTGGAAACAGCGCTCTTAAAAAATTTCTTAGGGCCGGGATTTGGGCAAAGTTGAAAGACCTTCCAAAACCCACCCTACGGAACTTAGCCAAACTATGAATGTTGCCATAAGCTCCTGAACGAAAGGTGCTTCTATGACACAACCCCCGAGCAGGTAGCTACATTCTGCACAGTACAAAATGCATATGAATTCCTGTCTGAAAACTCACTCCAGAAGGATGAAATGCGTGTGTTTCTCTCTGAAAGAACACTCAGCCACTAGGCTTTTGCTTGCTCCTTCAAAGTCTTTATAGAAACGTGTGTTTTCACTCCTGGAATACGTTTTGGGATGCATTGTTTCAATCTCTTGCAAGCCTCATGTTATATCTTACTCAATGTCAAAAAATAAGGAGTATGTTTCCCAAATCATTTGAAATCCAGGAAAAGGCACACTGCATCACTCTTGCTCAAACACGCTCTTTCTCCTAATGTGTTGAGAACTTTCAACAAACCGGAAAAGAAGGGCACTTTGTAGGTAAATTCAGGTGGGCATGTACAAGAGTTCATTTCTGTTGGTTGCAGAGTGCAAAAGCATGATTGACTTCATCTTCTCCCTGAAACCCTTACATTTCCAAGTGACCTGAAGTAGGACATTTACAAAGGATGTGTTTGTGTGTCCGTAGTGAAACGAGCTCTAAGTTGTGTATTCAGTGTTGGAGTGTGACACGCTGTATATAGGATACACAACGATTTGAAGGCACCAACATGCTTCAGACTGAAACTGCTACAAGGTGTGTGTACCATGCAGGAAGAAGGCTTGTCATTTCAAAGAGAGAAGAGGAAACCAAAATCCAGGTACTGAAACGAGCACACCAGTATGGGAGATGTGCATGTGGACAGCTTCAAGCAGCAGCTCTGTGTGGACTCTTGGAAACAGCGCTGTGACAAAATTTCGTACGAAGCGGGATTTGGCCAAAGTTGAAAGACCTTCCAAAACCAACCCTAAAGAACTTAGCCAAACAATGAATGTTGCAATAAGCTCCTGCACGAAAGGTGCTCCTCTGACACAACCCCCGAGCAGGTAGCTACATTCTGCACAGTACAAAATGCATATGAATTCCAGGCTGAAAACTCACTCCAGAAGGAGGAAATGCATGTGTTCCTCTCTGAAAGAACACTCAGCAACTAGGCTTTTGCTTGCTCCTTCAAAGTCTTTGTAGAAACGTGTGTTTTCACTGCTTGAATACGTTTTGAGATGCATTGTTTCAATCTCTTGCAAGCCTCATGTTGTTTCTTACACAATGTGGAAAAACACGGAGTATGTTCCCCAAATCACTTGAAATCCAGGGAAACGCACACTGCATCACTCTTGCCCAAACACGCTCTTTCACCTAATGCGTTGAGAACATTCTTTAAAGCAGAAAGGAAGGGCATTATGCAGTGAATTTGACGGGCATCTACAAAAGTCATTTCTATGGGTTGCAGAGCGCAAAAGCATGATTAAGTTCATGTTCTCGATGAAACCCTTACATTTCCAAGTGACCTGAAGTAGGACTCTTACAAAAGGATGCGTTTGCGTGTGTGTGCTGAAAGGAGCTCTAAGTTGGGTATTCAGTGTTGGATAGTGACACACTCTACATAGGTTACACAGCGTTTTGAAGGCACCAACATGCTTCAAACTGAAACTGCTACAAGGTGTGTGTAGCATGCAGAAAGAAGGCTTGTCATTTCAAAGAAAGAAGAGGAAACCAAAATCCAGGTAGTGTAACGAGAACACCAGTATGGGAGATGTGCATGTGGACAGGTTCAAAGAGAAGCTCTGTGTGGACACTTGGAAACATCGCTGTGACAAAATTTCGTACGAAGGGGCATTTGTCCAAAGTTGAAAGACCTTCCAAAACCAACCCTAAAGAACTTAGCTAAACAACGAATGTTGCAATCAGCTCCTGCACGAAAGGTGCTTCTATGACACAACCCCTGAACAGGTAGCTACATTCTGCGCAGTACAAAATGCATATGAACTCCAGGCTGAAAACTCACTCCAGAAGGAGGAAATGCATGTGTTTTGCTCTGAAACAACACTCAGGCACTAGGCTTTTGCTTGCCCCTTCAAAGTCTTTGTAGAAACGTGTGTTTTCACTGTTTGAATACGTTTTGAGATGCATTGTTTCAATCTCTTGCAAGCCTCATGTTGTTTCTTACACAATGTGGAAAGAAAAGGAGTATGTTTCCCAAACAGCTTAAAATCCAGGAAAACGCACACTGCATCACTCTTTCCCAAACACGCTCTTTCAACTGATGCGTTGAGAGCATTCTTTAAAGCAGAAAGGAAGGGCCTTTTCCAGTGAAATTAAGACGGGCATCTACAAAAGTCATATATATTGGATGCAGAGTGCAATAGCATGATGGACTTCATGTTCTCGATGAAAACCTTACATTTCAAAGAGACCTGACGTAGGAATTTCACAAAAAGACCTGTTTGCGTGTCTCCTGTGAAAGGAGCTCTAACTTGTGTATTCAGTGCTCGAGAGTGTAACACTCTACATAGGTTACACAGCGTTTTGAGAGCACCAACATGCTTAAAACTGAAACTGCTACAAAGTGTGTGTAGCATACAGAAAGAAGGCTTGTCATTTCAAAGAAAGAAGAGGAAACCAAAATCCAGGTAGTGAAACGAGCACACCATTATGGGAGATGTGCATGTGGATACCTTCAAGCAGCAGCTCTGTGTGGACACTTGGAAACAGCGCTCTTAAAAAATTTCTTAGGGCCGGGATTTGGGCAAAGTTGAAAGACCTTCCAAAACCCACCCTACGGAACTTAGCCAAACTATGAATGTTGCCATAAGCTCCTGAACGAAAGGTGCTTCTATGACACAACCCCCGAGCAGGTAGCTACATTCTGCACAGTACAAAATGCATATGAATTCCTGTCTGAAAACTCACTCCAGAAGGATGAAATGCGTGTGTTTCTCTCTGAAAGAACACTCAGCCACTAGGCTTTTGCTTGCTCCTTCAAAGTCTTTATAGAAACGTGTGTTTTCACTCCTGGAATACGTTTTGGGATGCATTGTTTCAATCTCTTGCAAGCCTCATGTTATATCTTACTCAATGTCAAAAAATAAGGAGTATGTTTCCCAAATCATTTGAAATCCAGGAAAAGGCACACTGCATCACTCTTGCTCAAACACGCTCTTTCTCCTAATGTGTTGAGAACTTTCAACAAACCGGAAAAGAAGGGCACTGTGTAGGTAAATTCAGATGGGCATGTACAAGAGTTCATTTCTGTTGGTTGCAGAGTGCAAAAGCATGATTGACTTCATCTTCTCCATGAAACCCTTACATTTCCAAGTGACCTGAAGTAGGACATTTACAAAGGATGTGTTTGTGTGTCCGTAGTGAAACGAGCTCTAAGTTGTGTATTCAGTGTTGGAGTGTGACACGCTGTATATAGGATACACAACGATTTGAAGGCACCAACATGCTTCAGACTGAAACTGCTACAAGGTGTGTGTAGCATGCAGGAAGAAGGCTTGTCATTTCAAAGAGAGAAGAGGAAACCAAAATCCAGGTACTGAAACGAGCACACCAGTATGGGAGATGTGCATGTGGACAGCTTCAAGCAGCAGCTCTGTGTGGACTCTTGGAAACAGCGCTGTGACAAAATTTCGTACGAAGCGGGATTTGGCCAAAGTTGAAAGACCTTCCAAAACCAACCCTAAAGAACTTAGCCAAACAATGAATGTTGCAATAAGCTCCTGCACGAAAGGTGCTCCTCTGACACAACCCCCGAGCAGGTAGCTACATTCTGCACAGTACAAAATGCATATGAATTCCAGGCTGAAAACTCACTCCAGAAGGAGGAAATGCATGTGTTCCTCTCTGAAAGAACACTCAGCAACTAGGCTTTTGCTTGCTCCTTCAAAGTCTTTGTAGAAACGTGTGTTTTCACTGCTTGAATACGTTTTGAGATGCATTGTTTCAATCTCTTGCAAGCCTCATGTTGTTTCTTACACAATGTGGAAAAACACGGAGTATGTTCCCCAAATCACTTGAAATCCAGGGAAACGCACAATGCATCACTCTTGCCCAAACACGCTCTTTCACCTAATGCGTTGAGAACATTCTTTAAAGCAGAAAGGAAGGGCATTATGCAGTGAATTTGACGGGCATCTACAAAAGTCATTTCTATGGGTTGCAGAGCGCAAAAGCATGATTAAGTTCATGTTCTCGATGAAACCCTTACATTTCCAAGTGACCTGAAGTAGGACTCTTACAAAAGGATGCGTTTGCGTGTGTGTGCTGAAAGGAGCTCTAAGTTGGGTATTCAGTGTTGGATAGTGACACACTCTACATAGGTTACACAGCGTTTTGAAGGCACCAACATGCTTCAAACTGAAACTGCTACAAGGTGTGTGTAGCATGCAGAAAGAAGGCTTGTCATTTCAAAGAAAGAAGAGGAAACCAAAATCCAGGTAGTGTAACGAGAACACCAGTATGGGAGATGTGCATGTGGACAGGTTCAAAGAGAAGCTCTGTGTGGACACTTGGAAACATCGCTGTGACAAAATTTCGTACGAAGGGGCATTTGTCCAAAGTTGAAAGACCTTCCAAAACCAACCCTAAAGAACTTAGCTAAACAACGAATGTTGCAATCAGCTCCTGCACGAAAGGTGCTTCTATGACACAACCCCTGAACAGGTAGCTACATTCTGCGCAGTACAAAATGCATATGAACTCCAGGCTGAAAACTCACTCCAGAAGGAGGAAATGCATGTGTTTTGCTCTGAAACAACACTCAGGCACTAGGCTTTTGCTTGCCCCTTCAAAGTCTTTGTAGAAACGTGTGTTTTCACTGTTTGAATACGTTTTGAGATGCATTGTTTCAATCTCTTGCAAGCCTCATGTTGTTTCTTACACAATGTGGAAAGAAAAGGAGTGTGTTTCCCAAACAGCTTAAAATCCAGGAAAACGCACACTGCATCACTCTTTCCCAAACACGCTCTTTCAACTGATGCGTTGAGAGCATTCTTTAAAGCAGAAAGGAAGGGCCTTTTCCAGTGAAATTCAGACGGGCATCTACAAAAGTCATATATATTGGATGCAGAGTGCAATAGCATGATGGACTTCATGTTCTCGATGAAAACCTTACATTTCAAAGAGACCTGAAGTAGGAATTTCACAAAAAGGCCTGTTTGCGTGTCTCCTGTGAAAGGAGCTCTAACTTGTGTATTCAGTGCTCGAGAGTGTAACACTCTACATAGGTTACACAGCGTTTTGAGAGCACCAACATGCTTAAAACTGAAACTGCTACAAAGTGTGTGTAGCATACAGAAAGAAGGCTTGTCATTTCAAAGAAAGAAGAGGAAACCAAAATCCAGGTAGTGAAACGAGCACACCATTATGGGAGATGTGCATGTGGATAGCTTCAAGCAGCAGCTCTGTGTGGACACTTGGAAACAGCGCTCTTAAAAAATTTCTTAGGGCCGGGATTTGGGCAAAGTTGAAAGACCTTCCAAAACCCACCCTACGGAACTTAGCCAAACTATGAATGTTGCCATAAGCTCCTGAACGAAAGGTGCTTCTATGACACAACCCCCGAGCAGGTAGCTACATTCTGCACAGTACAAAATGCATATGAATTCCTGTCTGAAAACTCACTCCAGAAGGATGAAATGCGTGTGTTTCTCTCTGAAAGAACACTCAGCCACTAGGCTTTTGCTTGCTCCTTCAAAGTCTTTATAGAAACGTGTGTTTTCACTCCTGGAATACGTTTTGGGATGCATTGTTTCAATCTCTTGCAAGCCTCATGTTATATCTTACTCAATGTGAAAAAATAAGGAGTATGTTTCCCAAATTATTTGAAATCCAGGAAAAGGCACACTGCATCACTCTTGCTCAAACACGCTCTTTCTCCTAATGTGTTGAGAACTTTCAACAAACCGGAAAAGAAGGGCACTGTGTAGGTAAATTCAGATGGGCATGACAAGAGTTCATTTCTGTTGGTTGCAGAGTGCAAAAGCATGATTGACTTCATCTTCTCCATGAAACCCTTACATTTCCAAGTGACCTGAAGTAGGACATTTACAAAGGATGTGTTTGTGTGTCCGTAGTGAAACGAGCTCTAAGTTGTGTATTCAGTGTTGGAGTGTGACACGCTGTATATAGGATACACAACGATTTGAAGGCACCAACATGCTTCAGACTGAAACTGCTACAAGGTGTGTGTAGCATGCAGGAAGAAGGCTTGTCATTTCAAAGAGAGAAGAGGAAACCAAAATCCAGGTACTGAAACGAGCACACCAGTATGGGAGATGTGCATGTGGACAGCTTCAAGCAGCAGCTCTGTGTGGACTCTTGGAAACAGCGCTGTGACAAAATTTCGTACGAAGCGGGATTTGGCCAAAGTTGAAAGACCTTCCAAAACCAACCCTAAAGAACTTAGCCAAACAATGAATGTTGCAATAAGCTCCTGCACGAAAGGTGCTCCTCTGACACAACCCCCGAGCAGGTAGCTACATTCTGCACAGTACAAAATGCATATGAATTCCAGGCTGAAAACTCACTCCAGAAGGAGGAAATGCATGTGTTCCTCTCTGAAAGAACACTCAGCAACTAGGCTTTTGCTTGCTCCTTCAAAGTCTTTGTAGAAACGTGTGTTTTCACTGCTTGAATACGTTTTGAGATGCATTGTTTCAATCTCTTGCAAGCCTCATGTTGTTTCTTACACAATGTGGAAAAACACGGAGTATGTTCCCCAAATCACTTGAAATCCAGGGAAACGCACACTGCATCACTCTTGCCCAAACACGCTCTTTCACCTAATGCGTTGAGAACATTCTTTAAAGCAGAAAGGAAGGGCATTATGCAGTGAATTTGACGGGCATCTACAAAAGTCATTTCTATGGGTTGCAGAGCGCAAAAGCATGATTAAGTTCATGTTCTCGATGAAACCCTTACATTTCCAAGTGACCTGAAGTAGGACTCTTACAAAAGGATGCGTTTGCGTGTGTGTGCTGAAAGGAGCTCTAAGTTGTGTATTCAGTGTTGGATAGTGACACACTCTACATAGGTTACACAGCGTTTTGAAGGCACCAACATGCTTCAAACTGAAACTGCTACAAGGTGTGTGTAGCATGCAGAAAGAAGGCTTGTCATTTCAAAGAAAGAAGAGGAAACCAAAATCCAGGTAGTGTAACGAGAACACCAGTATGGGAGATGTGCATGTGGACAGGTTCAAAGAGAAGCTCTGTGTGGACACTTGGAAACATCGCTGTGACAAAATTTCGTACGAAGGGGCATTTGTCCAAAGTTGAAAGACCTTCCAAAACCAACCCTAAAGAACTTAGCTAAACAACGAATGTTGCAATCAGCTCCTGCACGAAAGGTGCTTCTATGACACAACCCCTGAACAGGTAGCTACATTCTGCGCAGTACAAAATGCATATGAACTCCAGGCTGAAAACTCACTCCAGAAGGAGGAAATGCATGTGTTTTGCTCTGAAACAACACTCAGGCACTAGGCTTTTGCTTGCCCCTTCAAAGTCTTTGTAGAAACGTGTGTTTTCACTGTTTGAATACGTTTTGAGATGCATTGTTTCAATCTCTGGCAAGCCTCATGTTGTTTCTTACACAATGTGGAAAGAAAAGGAGTGTGTTTCCCAAACAGCTTAAAATCCAGGAAAACGCACACTGCATCACTCTTTCCCAAACACGCTCTTTCAACTGATGCGTTGAGAGCATTCTTTAAAGCAGAAAGGAAGGGCCTTTTCCAGTGAAATTCAGACGGGCATCTACAAAAGTCATATATATTGGATGCAGAGTGCAATAGCATGATGGACTTCATGTTCTCGATGAAAACCTTACATTTCAAAGAGACCTGATGTAGGAATTTCACAAAAAGACCTGTTTGCGTCTCTCCTGTGAAAGGAGCTCTAACTTGTGTATTCAGTGCTCGAGAGTGTAACACTCTACATAGGTTACACAGCGTTTTGAGAGCACCAACATGCTTAAAACTGAAACTGCTACAAAGTGTGTGTAGCATACAGAAAGAAGGCTTGTCATTTCAAAGAAAGAAGAGGAAACCAAAATCCAGGTAGTGAAACGAGCACACCATTATGGGAGATGTGCATGTGGATAGCTTCAAGCAGCAGCTCTGTGTGGACACTTGGAAACAGCGCTCTGAAAAAATTTCTTAGGGGCGGGATTTGGGCAAAGTTGAAAGACCTTCCAAAACCCACCCTACGGAACTTAGCCAAACTATGAATGTTGCCATAAGCTCCTGAACAAATGGTGCTTCTATGACACAACCCCCGAGCAGGTAGCTACATTCTGCACAGTACAAAATGCATATGAATTCCTGTCTGAAAACTCACTCCAGAAGGATGAAATGCGTGTGTTTCTCTCTGAAAGAACACTCAGCCACTAGGCTTTTGCTTGCTCCTTCAAAGTCTTTATAGAAACGTGTGTTTTCACTCCTGGAATACGTTTTGGGATGCATTGTTTCAATCTCTTGCAAGCCTCATGTTATATCTTACTCAATGTGAAAAAATAAGGAGTATGTTTCCCAAATCATTTGAAATCCAGGAAAAGGCACACTGCATCACTCTTGCTCAAACACGCTCTTTCTCCTAATGTGTTGAGAACTTTCAACAAACCGGAAAAGAAGGGCACTGTGTAGGTAAATTCAGATGGGCATGTACAAGAGTTCATTTCTATTGGTTGCAGAGTGCAAAAGCATGATTGACTTCATCTTCTCCCTGAAACCCTTACATTTCCAAGTGACCTGAAGTAGGACATTTACAAAGGATGTGTTTGTGTGTCCGTAGTGAAACGAGCTCTAAGTTGTGTATTCAGTGTTGGAGTGTGAAACGCTGTATATAGGATACACAACGATTTGAAGGCACCAACATGCTTCAGACTGAAACTGCTACAAGGTGTGTGTAGCATGCAGGAAGAAGGCTTGTCATTTCAAAGAGAGAAGAGGAAACCAAAATCCAGGTACTGAAACGAGCACACCAGAATGGGAGATGTGCATGTGGACAGCTTGAAGCAGCAGCTCTGTGTGGACACTTGGAAACAGCGCTGCGACAAAATTTCGTACGAAGCGGGATTTGGCCAAAGTTGAAAGACCTTCCAAAACCAACCCTAAAGAACTTAGCCAAACAATGAATGTTGCAATAAGCTCCTGCACGAAAGGTGCTCCTCTGACACAACCCCCGAGCAGGTAGCTACATTCTGCACAGTACAAAATGCATATGAATTCCAGGCTGAAAACTCACTCCAGAAGGAGGAAATGCATGTGTTTCTCTCTGAAAGAACACTCAGCAACTAGGCTTTTGCTTGCTCCTTCAAAGTCTTTGTAGAAACGTGTGTTTTCACCGCTTGAATACGTTTTGAGATGCATTGTTTCAATCTCTTGCAAGCCTCATGTTGTTTCTTACACAATGTGGAAAAACACGGAGTATGTTCCCCAAATCACTTGAAATCCAGGGAAACGCACACTGCATCACTCTTGCCCAAACACGCTCTTTCACCTAATGCGTTGAGAACATTCTTTAAAGCAGAAAGGAAGGGCATTATGCAGTGAATTTGACGGGCATCTACAAAAGTCATTTCTATGGGTTGCAGAGCGCAAAAGCATGATTAAGTTCATGTTCTCGATGAAACCCTTACATTTCCAAGTGACCTGAAGTAGGACTCTTACAAAAGGATGCGTTTGCGTGTGTGTGCTGAAACGAGCTCTAAGTTGTGTATTCAGTGTTGGATAGTGACACACTCTACATAGGTTACACAGCGTTTTGAAGGCACCAACATGCTTCAAACTGAAACTGCTACAAGGTGTGTGTAGCATGCAGAAAGAAGGCTTGTCATTTCAAAGAAAGAGGAGGAAACCAAAATCCAGGTAGTGTAACGAGAACACCAGTATGGGAGATGTGCATGTGGACAGGTTCAAAGAGAAGCTCTGTGTGGACACTTGGAAACATCGCTGTGACAAAATTTCGTACGAAGGGGCATTTGTCCAAAGTTGAAAGACCTTCCAAAACCAACCCTAAAGAACTTAGCTAAACAACGAATGTTGCAATCAGCTCCTGCACGAAAGGTGCTTCTAAGACACAACCCCTGAACAGGTAGCTACATTCTGCGCAGTACAAAATGCATATGAACTCCAGGCTGAAAACTCACTCCAGAAGGAGGAAATGCATGTGTTTTGCTCTGAAACAACACTCGGGCACTAGGCTTTTGCTTGCTCCTTCAAAGTCTTTGTAGAAACGTGTGTTTTCACTGTTTGAATACGTTTTGAGATGCATTGTTTCAATCTCTTGCAAGCCTCATGTTGTTTCTTACACAATGTGGAAAAAAAGGAGTATGTTTCCCAAACAGCTTAAAATCCAGGAAAACGCACACTGCATCACTCTTTCCCAAACACGCTCTTTCAACTGATGCGTTGAGAGCATTCTTTAAAGCAGAAAGGAAGGGCCTTTTCCAGTGAAATTCAGACGGGCATCTACAAAAGTCATATATATTGGATGCAGAGTGCAATAGCATGATGGACTTCATGTTCTCGATGAAAACCTTACATTTCAAAGAGACCTGAAGTAGGAATTTCACAAAAAGACCTGTTTGCGTCTCTCCTGTGAAAGGAGCTCTAACTTGTGTATTCAGTGCTTGAGAGTGTAACACTCTACATAGGTTACACAGCGTTTTGAGAGCACCAACATGCTTAAAATTGAAACTGCTACAAAGTGTGTGTAGCATACAGAAAGAAGGCTTGTCATTTCAAAGAAAGAAGAGGAAACCAAAATCCAGGTAGTGAAACGAGCACACCATTATGGGAGATGTGCATGTGGATAGCTTCAAGCAGCAGCTCTGTGTGGACACTTGGAAACAGCGCTCTGAAAAAATTTCTTAGGGGCGGGATTTGGGCAAAGTTGAAAGACCTTCCAAAACCCACCCTACGGAACTTAGCCAAACTATGAATGTTGCCATAAGCTCCTGAACAAAAGGTGCTTCTATGACACAACACCCGAGCAGGTAGCTACATTCTGCACAGTACAAAATGCATATGAATTCCTGTCTGAAAACTCACTCCAGAAGGATGAAATGCGTGTGTTTCTCTCTGAAAGAACACTCAGCCACTAGGCTTTTGCTTGCTCCTTCAAAGTCTTTATAGAAACGTGTGTTTTCACTCCTGGAATACGTTTTGGGATGCATTGTTTCAATCTCTTGCAAGCCTCATGTTATATCTTACTCAATGTGAAAAAATAATGAGTATGTTTCCCAAATCATTTGAAATCCAGGAAAAGGCACACTGCATCACTCTTGCTCAAACACGCTCTTTCTCCTAATGTGTTGAGAACTTTCAACAAACCGGAAAAGAAGGGCACTGTGTAGGTAAATTCAGATGGGCATGTACAAGAGTTCATTTCTATTGGTTGCAGAGTGCAAAAGCATGATTGACTTCATCTTCTCCCTGAAACCCTTACATTTCCAAGTGACCTGAAGTAGGACATTTACAAAGGATGTGTTTGTGTGTCCGTAGTGAAACGAGCTCTAAGTTGTGTATTCAGTGTTGGAGTGTGAAACGCTGTATATAGGATACACAACGATTTGAAGGCACCAACATGCTTCAGACTGAAACTGCTACAAGGTGTGTGTAGCATGCAGGAAGAAGGCTTGTCATTTCAAAGAGAGAAGAGGAAACCAAAATCCAGGTACTGAAACGAGCACACCAGTATGGGAGATGTGCATGTGGACAGCTTCAAGCAGCAGCTCTGTGTGGACTCTTGGAAACAGCGCTGCGACAAAATTTCGTACGAAGCGGGATTTGGCCAAAGTTGAAAGACCTTCCAAAACCAACCCTAAAGAACTTAGCCAAACAATGAATGTTGCAATAAGCTCCTGCACGAAAGGTGCTCCTCTGACACAACCCCCGAGCAGGTAGCTACCTTCTGCACAGTACAAAATGCATATGAATTCCAGGCTGAAAACTCACTCCAGAAGGAGGAAATGCATGTGTTTCTCTCTGAAAGAACACTCAGCAACTAGGCTTTTGCTTGCTCCTTCAAAGTCTTTGTAGAAACGTGTGTTTTCACCGCTTGAATACGTTTTGAGATGCATTGTTTCAATCTCTTGCAAGCCTCATGTTGTTTCTTACACAATGTGGAAAAACACGGAGTATGTTCCCCAAAACACTTGAAACCCAGGGAAACGCACACTGCATCACTCTTGCCCAAACACGCTCTTTCACCTAATGCGTTGAGAACATTCTTTAAAGCAGAAAGGAAGGGCATTATGCAGTGAATTTGACGGGCATCTACAAAAGTCATTTCTATGGGTTGCAGAGCGCAAAAGCATGATTAAGTTCATGTTCTCGATGAAACCCTTACATTTCCAAGTGACCTGAAGTAGGACTCTTACAAAAGGATGCGTTTGCGTGTGTGTGGTGAAAGGAGCTCTAAGTTGTGTATTCAGTGTTGGATAGTGACACACTCTACATAGGTTACACAGCGTTTTGAAGGCACCAACATGCTTCAAACTGAAACTGCTACAAGGTGTGTGTAGCATGCAGAAAGAAGGCTTGTCATTTCAAAGAAAGAAGAGGAAACCAAAATCCAGGTAGTGTAACGAGAACACCAGTATGGGAGATGTGCATGTGGACAGGTTCAAAGAGAAGCTCTGTGTGGACACTTGGAAACATCGCTGTGACAAAATTTCGTACGAAGGGGCATTTGTCCAAAGTTGAAAGACCTTCCAAAACCAACCCTAAAGAACTTAGCTAAACAACGAATGTTGCAATCAGCTCCTGCACGAAAGGTGCTTCTATGACACAACCCCTGAACAGGTAGCTACATTCTGCGCAGTACAAAATGCATATGAACTCCAGGCTGAAAACTCACTCCAGAAGGAGGAAATGCATGTGTTTTGTCTGAAACAACACTCAGCAACTAGGCTTTTGCTTGCTCCTTCAAAGTCTTTGTAAAAACGTGTGTTTTCACTGTTTGAATACGTTTTGAGATGCATTGTTTCAATCTCTTGCAAGCCTCATGTTGTTTCTTACACAATGTGGAAAAAAAGGAGTATGTTTCCCAAACAGCTTAAAATCCAGGAAAACGCACACTGCATCACTCTTTCCCAAACACGCTCTTTCAACTGATGCGTTGAGAGCATTCTTTAAAGCAGAAAGGAAGGGCCTTTTCCAGTGAAATTCAGACGGGCATCTACAAAAGTCATATATATTGGATGCAGAGTGCAATAGCATGATGGACTTCATGTTCTCGAAGAAAACCTTACATTTCAAAGAGACCTGAAGTAGGAATTTCACAAAAAGACGTGTTTGCGTGTCTCCTGTGAAAGGAGCTCTAACTTGTGTATTCAGTGCTTGAGAGTGTAACACTCTACATAGGTTACACAGCGTTTTGAGAGCACCAACATGCTTAAAACTGAAACTGCTACAAAGTGTGTGTAGCATACAGAAAGAAGGCTTGTCATTTCAAAGAAAGAAGAGGAAACCAAAATCCAGGTAGTGAAACGAGCACACCATTATGGGAGATGTGCATGTGGATAGCTTCAAGCAGCAGCTCTGTGTGGACACTTGGAAACAGCGCTCTGAAAAAATTACTTAGGGCCGGGATTTGGGCAAAGTTGAAAGACCTTCCAAAACCCACCCTACGGAACTTAGCCAAACTATGAATGTTGCCATAAGCTCCTGAACGAAAGGTGCTTCTATGACACAACCCCCGAGCAGGTAGCTACATTCTGCACAGTACAAAATGCATATGAATTCCTGTCTGAAAACTCACTCCAGAAGGATGAAATGCGTGTGTTTCTCTCTGAAAGAACACTCAGCCACTAGGCTTTTGCTTGCTCCTTCAAAGTCTTTATAGAAACGTGTGTTTTCACTCCTGGAATACGTTTTGGGATGCATTGTTTCAATCTCTTGCAAGCCTCATGTTATATCTTACTCAATGTGAAAAAATAAGGAGTATGTTTCCCAAATCATTTGAAATCCAGGAAAAGGCACACTGCATCACTCTTGCTCAAACACGCTCTTTCTCCTAATGTGTTGAGAACTTTCAACAAACCGGAAAAGAAGGGCACTTTGTAGGTAAATTCAGGTGGGCATGTACAAGAGTTCATTTCTGTTGGTTGCAGAGTGCAAAAGCATGATTGACTTCATCTTCTCCCTGAAACCCTTACATTTCCAAGTGACCTGAAGTAGGACATTTACAAAGGATGTGTTTGTGTGTCCGTAGTGAAACGAGCTCTAAGTTGTGTATTCAGTGTTGGAGTGTGACACGCTGTATATAGGATACACAACGATTTGAAGGCACCAACATGCTTCAGACTGAAACTGCTACAAGGTGTGTGTAGCATGCAGGAAGAAGGCTTGTCATTTCAAAGAGAGAAGAGGAAACCAAAATCCAGGTACTGAAACGAGCACACCAGTATGGGAGATGTGCATGTGGACAGCTTCAAGCAGCAGCTCTGTGTGGACTCTTGGAAACAGCGCTGCGACAAAATTTCGTACGAAGCGGGATTTGGCCAAAGTTGAAAGACCTTCCAAAACCAACCCTAAAGAACTTAGCCAAACAATGAATGTTGCAATAAGCTCCTGCACGAAAGGTGCTCCTCTGACACAACCCCCGAGCAGGTAGCTACATTCTGCACAGTACAAAATGCATATGAATTCCAGGCTGAAAACTCACTCCAGAAGGAGGAAATGCATGTGTTCCTCTCTGAAAGAACACTCAGCAACTAGGCTTTTGCTTGCTCCTTCAAAGTCTTTGTAGAAACGTGTGTTTTCACTGCTTGAATACGTTTTGAGATGCATTGTTTCAATCTCTTGCAAGCCTCATGTTGTTTCTTACACAATGTGGAAAAACACGGAGTATGTTCCCCAAATCACTTGAAATCCAGGGAAACGCACACTGCATCACTCTTGCCCAAACACGCTCTTTCACCTAATGCGTTGAGAACATTCTTTAAAGCAGAAAAGAAGGGCATTATGCAGTGAATTTGACGGGCATCTACAAAAGTCATTTCTATGGGTTGCAGAGCGCAAAAGCATGATTAAGTTCATGTTCTCGATGAAACCCTTACATTTCCAAGTGACCTGAAGTAGGACTCTTACAAAAGGATGCGTTTGCGTGTGTGTGCTGAAAGGAGCTCTAAGCTGTGTATTCAGTGTTGGATAGTGACACACTCTACATAGGTTACACAGCGTTTTGAAGGCACCAACATGCTTCAAACTGAAACTGCTACAAGGTGTGTGTAGCATGCAGAAAGAAGGCTTGTCATTTCAAAGAAAGAAGAGGAAACCAAAATCCAGGTAGTGTAACGAGAACACCAGTATGGGAGATGTGCATGTGGACAGGTTCAAAGAGAAGCTCTGTGTGGACACTTGGAAACATCGCTGTGACAAAATTTCGTACGAAGGGGCATTTGTCCAAAGTTGAAAGACCTTCCAAAACCAACCCTAAAGAACTTAGCTAAACAACGAATGTTGCAATCAGCTCCTGCACGAAAGGTGCTTCTATGACACAACCCCTGAACAGGTAGCTACATTCTGCGCAGTACAAAATGCATATGAACTCCAGGCTGAAAACTCACTCCAGAAGGAGGAAATGCATGTGTTTTGCTCTGAAACAACACTCAGGCACTAGGCTTTTGCTTGCTCCTTCAAAGTCTTTGTAGAAACGTGTGTTTTCACTGTTTGAATACGTTTTGAGATGCATTGTTTCAATCTCTTGCAAGCCTCATGTTGTTTCTTACACAATGTGGAAAGAAAAGGAGTATGTTTCCCAAACAGCTTAAAATCCAGGAAAACGCACACTGCATCACTCTTTCCCAAACACGCTCTTTCAACTGATGCGTTGAGAGCATTCTTTAAAGCAGAAAGGAAGGGCCTTTTCCAGTGAAATTCAGACGGGCATCTACAAAAGTCATATATATTGGATGCAGAGTGCAATAGCATGATGGACTTCATGTTCTCGATGAAAACCTTACATTTCAAAGAGACCTGAAGTAGGAATTTCACAAAAAGACCTGTTTGCGTCTCTCCTGTGAAAGGAGCTCTAACTTGTGTATTCAGTGCTCGAGAGTGTAACACTCTACATAGGTTACACAGCGTTTTGAGAGCACCAACATGCTTAAAACTGAAACTGCTACAAAGTGTGTGTAGCATACAGAAAGAAGGCTTGTCATTTCAAAGAAAGAAGAGGAAACCAAAATCCAGGTAGTGAAACGAGCACACCATTATGGGAGATGTGCATGTGGATAGCTTCAAGCAGCAGCTCTGTGTGGACACTTGGAAACAGCGCTCTTAAAAAATTTCTTAGGGCCGGGATTTGGGCAAAATTGAAAGACCTTCCAAAACCCACCCTACGGAACTTAGCCAAACTATGAATGTTGCCATAAGCTCCTGAACGAAAGGTGCTTCTATGACACAACCCCCGAGCAGGTAGCTACATTCTGCACAGTACAAAATGCATATGAATTCCTGTCTGAAAACTCACTCCAGAAGGATGAAATGCGTGTGTTTCTCTCTGAAAGAACACTCAGCCACTAGGCTTTTGCTTGCTCCTTCAAAGTCTTTATAGAAACGTGTGTTTTCACTCCTGGAATACGTTTTGGGATGCATTGTTTCAATCTCTTGCAAGCCTCATGTTATATCTTACTCAATGTCAAAAAATAAGGAGTATGTTTCCCAAATCATTTGAAATCCAGGAAAAGGCACACTGCATCACTCTTGCTCAAACACGCTCTTTCTCCTAATGTGTTGAGAACTTTCAACAAACCGGAAAAGAAGGGCACTTTGTAGGTAAATTCAGGTGGGCATGTACAAGAGTTCATTTCTGTTGGTTGCAGAGTGCAAAAGCATGATTGACTTCATCTTCTCCCTGAAACCCTTACATTTCCAAGTGACCTGAAGTAGGACATTTACAAAGGATGTGTTTGTGTGTCCGTAGTGAAACGAGCTCTAAGTTGTGTATTCAGTGTTGGAGTGTGACACGCTGTATATAGGATACACAACGATTTGAAGGCACCAACATGCTTCAGACTGAAACTGCTACAAGGTGTGTGTAGCATGCAGGAAGAAGGCTTGTCATTTCAAAGAGAGAAGAGGAAACCAAAATCCAGGTACTGAAACGAGCACACCAGTATGGGAGATGTGCATGTGGACAGCTTCAAGCAGCAGCTCTGTGTGGACTCTTGGAAACAGCGCTGCGACAAAATTTCGTACGAAGCGGGATTTGGCCAAAGTTGAAAGACCTTCCAAAACCAACCCTAAAGAACTTAGCCAAACAATGAATGTTGCAATAAGCTCCTGCACGAAAGGTGCTCCTCTGACACAACCCCCGAGCAGGTAGCTACATTCTGCACAGTACAAAATGCATATGAATTCCAGGCTGAAAACTCACTCCAGAAGGAGGAAATGCATGTGTTCCTCTCTGAAAGAACACTCAGCAACTAGGCTTTTGCTTGCTCCTTCAAAGTCTTTGTAGAAACGTGTGTTTTCACCGCTTGAATACGTTTTGAGATGCATTGTTTCAATCTCTTGCAAGCCTCATGTTGTTTCTTACACAATGTGGAAAAACACGGAGTATGTTCCCCAAATCACTTGAAATCCAGGGAAACGCACACTGCATCACTCTTGCCCAAACACGCTCTTTCACCTAATGCGTTGAGAACATTCTTTAAAGCAGAAAGGAAGGGCATTATGCAGTGAATTTGACGGGCATCTACAAAAGTCATTTCTATGGGTTGCAGAGCGCAAAAGCATGATTAAGTTCATGTTCTCGATGAAACCCTTACATTTCCAAGTGACCTGAAGTAGGACTCTTACAAAAGGATGCGTTTGCGTGTGTGTGCTGAAAGGAGCTCTAAGCTGTGTATTCAGTGTTGGATAGTGACACACTCTACATAGGTTACACAGCGTTTTGAAGGCACCAACATGCTTCAAACTGAAACTGCTACAAGGTGTGTGTAGCATGCAGAAAGAAGGCTTGTCATTTCAAAGAAAGAAGAGGAAACCAAAATCCAGGTAGTGTAACGAGAACACCAGTATGGGAGATGTGCATGTGGACAGGTTCAAAGAGAAGCTCTGTGTGGACACTTGGAAACATCGCTGTGACAAAATTTCGTACGAAGGGGCATTTGTCCAAAGTTGAAAGACCTTCCAAAACCAACCCTAAAGAACTTAGCTAAACAACGAATGTTGCAATCAGCTCCTGCACGAAAGGTGCTTCTATGACACAACCCCTGAACAGGTAGCTACATTCTGCGCAGTACAAAATGCATATGAACTCCAGGCTGAAAACTCACTCCAGAAGGAGGAAATGCATGTGTTTTGCTCTGAAACAACACTCAGGCACTAGGCTTTTGCTTGCCCCTTCAAAGTCTTTGTAGAAACGTGTGTTTTCACTGTTTGAATACGTTTTGAGATGCATTGTTTCAATCTCTTGCAAGCCTCATGTTGTTTCTTACACAATGTGGAAAGAAAAGGAGTATGTTTCCCAAACAGCTTAAAATCCAGGAAAACGCACACTGCATCACTCTTTCCCAAACACGCTCTTTCAACTGATGCGTTGAGAGCATTCTTTAAAGCAGAAAGGAAGGGCCTTTTCCAGTGAAATTAAGACGGGCATCTACAAAAGTCATATATATTGGATGCAGAGTGCAATAGCATGATGGACTTCATGTTCTCGATGAAAACCTTACATTTCAAAGAGACCTGAAGTAGGAATTTCACAAAAAGACCTGTTTGCGTGTCTCCTGTGAAAGGAGCTCTAACTTGTGTATTCAGTGCTCGAGAGTGTAACACTCTACATAGGTTACACAGCGTTTTGAGAGCACCAACATGCTTAAAACTGAAACTGCTACAAAGTGTGTGTAGCATACAGAAAGAAGGCTTGTCATTTCAAAGAAAGAAGAGGAAACCAAAATCCAGGTAGTGAAACGAGCACACCATTATGGGAGATGTGCATGTGGATAGCTTCAAGCAGCAGCTCTGTGTGGACACTTGGAAACAGCGCTCTTAAAAAATTTCTTAGGGCCGGGATTTGGGCAAAGTTGAAAGACCTTCCAAAACCCACCCTACGGAACTTAGCCAAACTATGAATGTTGCCATAAGCTCCTGAACGAAAGGTGCTTCTATGACACAACCCCCGAGCAGGTAGCTACATTCTGCACAGTACAAAATGCATATGAATTCCTGTCTGAAAACTCACTCCAGAAGGATGAAATGCGTGTGTTTCTCTCTGAAAGAACACTCAGCCACTAGGCTTTTGCTTGCTCCTTCAAAGTCTTTATAGAAACGTGTGTTTTCACTCCTGGAATACGTTTTGGGATGCATTGTTTCAATCTCTTGCAAGCCTCATGTTATATCTTACTCAATGTCAAAAAATAAGGAGTATGTTTCCCAAATCATTTGAAATCCAGGAAAAGGCACACTGCATCACTCTTGCTCAAACACGCTCTTTCTCCTAATGTGTTGAGAACTTTCAACAAACCGGAAAAGAAGGGCACTTTGTAGGTAAATTCAGGTGGGCATGTACAAGAGTTCATTTCTGTTGGTTGCAGAGTGCAAAAGCATGATTGACTTCATCTTCTCCCTGAAACCCTTACATTTCCAAGTGACCTGAAGTAGGACATTTACAAAGGATGTGTTTGTGTGTCCGTAGTGAAACGAGCTCTAAGTTGTGTATTCAGTGTTGGAGTGTGACACGCTGTATATAGGATACACAACGATTTGAAGGCACCAACATGCTTCAGACTGAAACTGCTACAAGGTGTGTGTACCATGCAGGAAGAAGGCTTGTCATTTCAAAGAGAGAAGAGGAAACCAAAATCCAGGTACTGAAACGAGCACACCAGTATGGGAGATGTGCATGTGGACAGCTTCAAGCAGCAGCTCTGTGTGGACTCTTGGAAACAGCGCTGTGACAAAATTTCGTACGAAGCGGGATTTGGCCAAAGTTGAAAGACCTTCCAAAACCAACCCTAAAGAACTTAGCCAAACAATGAATGTTGCAATAAGCTCCTGCACGAAAGGTGCTCCTCTGACACAACCCCCGAGCAGGTAGCTACATTCTGCACAGTACAAAATGCATATGAATTCCAGGCTGAAAACTCACTCCAGAAGGAGGAAATGCATGTGTTCCTCTCTGAAAGAACACTCAGCAACTAGGCTTTTGCTTGCTCCTTCAAAGTCTTTGTAGAAACGTGTGTTTTCACTGCTTGAATACGTTTTGAGATGCATTGTTTCAATCTCTTGCAAGCCTCATGTTGTTTCTTACACAATGTGGAAAAACACGGAGTATGTTCCCCAAATCACTTGAAATCCAGGGAAACGCACACTGCATCACTCTTGCCCAAACACGCTCTTTCACCTAATGCGTTGAGAACATTCTTTAAAGCAGAAAGGAAGGGCATTATGCAGTGAATTTGACGGGCATCTACAAAAGTCATTTCTATGGGTTGCAGAGCGCAAAAGCATGATTAAGTTCATGTTCTCGATGAAACCCTTACATTTCCAAGTGACCTGAAGTAGGACTCTTACAAAAGGATGCGTTTGCGTGTGTGTGCTGAAAGGAGCTCTAAGTTGGGTATTCAGTGTTGGATAGTGACACACTCTACATAGGTTACACAGCGTTTTGAAGGCACCAACATGCTTCAAACTGAAACTGCTACAAGGTGTGTGTAGCATGCAGAAAGAAGGCTTGTCATTTCAAAGAAAGAAGAGGAAACCAAAATCCAGGTAGTGTAACGAGAACACCAGTATGGGAGATGTGCATGTGGACAGGTTCAAAGAGAAGCTCTGTGTGGACACTTGGAAACATCGCTGTGACAAAATTTCGTACGAAGGGGCATTTGTCCAAAGTTGAAAGACCTTCCAAAACCAACCCTAAAGAACTTAGCTAAACAACGAATGTTGCAATCAGCTCCTGCACGAAAGGTGCTTCTATGACACAACCCCTGAACAGGTAGCTACATTCTGCGCAGTACAAAATGCATATGAACTCCAGGCTGAAAACTCACTCCAGAAGGAGGAAATGCATGTGTTTTGCTCTGAAACAACACTCAGGCACTAGGCTTTTGCTTGCCCCTTCAAAGTCTTTGTAGAAACGTGTGTTTTCACTGTTTGAATACGTTTTGAGATGCATTGTTTCAATCTCTTGCAAGCCTCATGTTGTTTCTTACACAATGTGGAAAGAAAAGGAGTATGTTTCCCAAACAGCTTAAAATCCAGGAAAACGCACACTGCATCACTCTTTCCCAAACACGCTCTTTCAACTGATGCGTTGAGAGCATTCTTTAAAGCAGAAAGGAAGGGCCTTTTCCAGTGAAATTAAGACGGGCATCTACAAAAGTCATATATATTGGATGCAGAGTGCAATAGCATGATGGACTTCATGTTCTCGATGAAAACCTTACATTTCAAAGAGACCTGACGTAGGAATTTCACAAAAAGACCTGTTTGCGTGTCTCCTGTGAAAGGAGCTCTAACTTGTGTATTCAGTGCTCGAGAGTGTAACACTCTACATAGGTTACACAGCGTTTTGAGAGCACCAACATGCTTAAAACTGAAACTGCTACAAAGTGTGTGTAGCATACAGAAAGAAGGCTTGTCATTTCAAAGAAAGAAGAGGAAACCAAAATCCAGGTAGTGAAACGAGCACACCATTATGGGAGATGTGCATGTGGATACCTTCAAGCAGCAGCTCTGTGTGGACACTTGGAAACAGCGCTCTTAAAAAATTTCTTAGGGCCGGGATTTGGGCAAAGTTGAAAGACCTTCCAAAACCCACCCTACGGAACTTAGCCAAACTATGAATGTTGCCATAAGCTCCTGAACGAAAGGTGCTTCTATGACACAACCCCCGAGCAGGTAGCTACATTCTGCACAGTACAAAATGCATATGAATTCCTGTCTGAAAACTCACTCCAGAAGGATGAAATGCGTGTGTTTCTCTCTGAAAGAACACTCAGCCACTAGGCTTTTGCTTGCTCCTTCAAAGTCTTTATAGAAACGTGTGTTTTCACTCCTGGAATACGTTTTGGGATGCATTGTTTCAATCTCTTGCAAGCCTCATGTTATATCTTACTCAATGTCAAAAAATAAGGAGTATGTTTCCCAAATCATTTGAAATCCAGGAAAAGGCACACTGCATCACTCTTGCTCAAACACGCTCTTTCTCCTAATGTGTTGAGAACTTTCAACAAACCGGAAAAGAAGGGCACTGTGTAGGTAAATTCAGGTGGGCATGTACAAGAGTTCATTTCTGTTGGTTGCAGAGTGCAAAAGCATGATTGACTTCATCTTCTCCATGAAACCCTTACATTTCCAAGTGACCTGAAGTAGGACATTTACAAAGGATGTGTTTGTGTGTCCGTAGTGAAACGAGCTCTAAGTTGTGTATTCAGTGTTGGAGTGTGACACGCTGTATATAGGATACACAACGATTTGAAGGCACCAACATGCTTCAGACTGAAACTGCTACAAGGTGTGTGTACCATGCAGGAAGAAGGCTTGTCATTTCAAAGAGAGAAGAGGAAACCAAAATCCAGGTACTGAAACGAGCACACCAGTATGGGAGATGTGCATGTGGACAGCTTCAAGCAGCAGCTCTGTGTGGACTCTTGGAAACAGCGCTGCGACAAAATTTCGTACGAAGCGGGATTTGGCCAAAGTTGAAAGACCTTCCAAAACCAACCCTAAAGAACTTAGCCAAACAATGAATGTTGCAATAAGCTCCTGCACGAAAGGTGCTCCTCTGACACAACCCCCGAGCAGGTAGCTACATTCTGCACAGTACAAAATGCATATGAATTCCAGGCTGAAAACTCACTCCAGAAGGAGGAAATGCATGTGTTCCTCTCTGAAAGAACACTCAGCAACTAGGCTTTTGCTTGCTCCTTCAAAGTCTTTGTAGAAACGTGTGTTTTCACCGCTTGAATACGTTTTGAGATGCATTGTTTCAATCTCTTGCAAGCCTCATGTTGTTTCTTACACAATGTGGAAAAACACGGAGTATGTTCCCCAAATCACTTGAAATCCAGGGAAACGCACACTGCATCACTCTTGCCCAAACACGCTCTTTCACCTAATGCGTTGAGAACATTCTTTAAAGCAGAAAGGAAGGGCATTATGCAGTGAATTTGACGGGCATCTACAAAAGTCATTTCTATGGGTTGCAGAGCGCAAAAGCATGATTAAGTTCATGTTCTCGATGAAACCCTTACATTTCCAAGTGACCTGAAGTAGGACTCTTACAAAAGGATGCGTTTGCGTGTGTGTGCTGAAACGAGCTCTAAGTTGTGTATTCAGTGTTGGATAGTGACACACTCTACATAGGTTACACAGCGTTTTGAAGGCACCAACATGCTTCAAACTGAAACTGCTACAAGGTGTGTGTAGCATGCAGAAAGAAGGCTTGTCATTTCAAAGAAAGAAGAGGAAACCAAAATCCAGGTAGTGTAACGAGAACACCAGTATGGGAGATGTGCATGTGGACAGGTTCAAAGAGAAGCTCTGTGTGGACACTTGGAAACATCGCTGTGACAAAATTTCGTACGAAGGGGCATTTGTCCAAAGTTGAAAGACCTTCCAAAACCAACCCTAAAGAACTTAGCTAAACAACGAATGTTGCAATCAGCTCCTGCACGAAAGGTGCTTCTATGACACAACCCCTGAACAGGTAGCTACATTCTGCGCAGTACAAAATGCATATGAACTCCAGGCTGAAAACTCACTCCAGAAGGAGGAAATGCATGTGTTTTGCTCTGAAACAACACTCAGGCACTAGGCTTTTGCTTGCCCCTTCAAAGTCTTTGTAGAAACGTGTGTTTTCACTGTTTGAATACGTTTTGAGATGCATTGTTTCAATCTCTTGCAAGCCTCATGTTGTTTCTTACACAATGTGGAAAGAAAAGGAGTATGTTTCCCAAACAGCTTAAAATCCAGGAAAACGCACACTGCATCACTCTTTCCCAAACACGCTCTTTCAACTGATGCGTTGAGAGCATTCTTTAAAGCAGAAAGGAAGGGCCTTTTCCAGTGAAATTAAGACGGGCATCTACAAAAGTCATATATATTGGATGCAGAGTGCAATAGCATGATGGACTTCATGTTCTCGATGAAAACCTTACATTTCAAAGAGACCTGACGTAGGAATTTCACAAAAAGACCTATTTGCGTGTCTCCTGTGAAAGGAGCTCTAACTTGTGTATTCAGTGCTCGAGAGTGTAACACTCTACATAGGTTACACAGCGTTTTGAGAGCACCAACATGCTTAAAACTGAAACTGCTACAAAGTGTGTGTAGCATACAGAAAGAAGGCTTGTCATTTCAAAGAAAGAAGAGGAAACCAAAATCCAGGTAGTGAAACGAGCACACCATTATGGGAGATGTGCATGTGGATAGCTTCAAGCAGCAGCTCTGTGTGGACACTTGGAAACAGCGCTCTTAAAAAATTTCTTAGGGCCGGGATTTGGGCAAAGTTGAAAGACCTTCCAAAACCCACCCTACGGAACTTAGCCAAACTATGAATGTTGCCATAAGCTCCTGAACGAAAGGTGCTTCTATGACACAACCCCCGAGCAGGTAGCTACATTCTGCACAGTACAAAATGCATATGAATTCCTGTCTGAAAACTCACTCCAGAAGGATGAAATGCGTGTGTTTCTCTCTGAAAGAACACTCAGCCACTAGGCTTTTGCTTGCTCCTTCAAAGTCTTTATAGAAACGTGTGTTTTCACTCCTGGAATACGTTTTGGGATGCATTGTTTCAATCTCTTGCAAGCCTCATGTTATATCTTACTCAATGTGAAAAAATAAGGAGTATGTTTCCCAAATTATTTGAAATCCAGGAAAAGGCACACTGCATCACTCTTGCTCAAACACGCTCTTTCTCCTAATGTGTTGAGAACTTTCAACAAACCGGAAAAGAAGGGCACTGTGTAGGTAAATTCAGATGGGCATGTACAAGAGTTCATTTCTGTTGGTTGCAGAGTGCAAAAGCATGATTGACTTCATCTTCTCCATGAAACCCTTACATTTCCAAGTGACCTGAAGTAGGACATTTACAAAGGATGTGTTTGTGTGTCCGTAGTGAAACGAGCTCTAAGTTGTGTATTCAGTGTTGGAGTGTGACACGCTGTATATAGGATACACAACGATTTGAAGGCACCAACATGCTTCAGACTGAAACTGCTACAAGGTGTGTGTAGCATGCAGGAAGAAGGCTTGTCATTTCAAAGAGAGAAGAGGAAACCAAAATCCAGGTACTGAAACGAGCACACCAGTATGGGAGATGTGCATGTGGACAGCTTCAAGCAGCAGCTCTGTGTGGACTCTTGGAAACAGCGCTGTGACAAAATTTCGTACGAAGCGGGATTTGGCCAAAGTTGAAAGACCTTCCAAAACCAACCCTAAAGAACTTAGCCAAACAATGAATGTTGCAATAAGCTCCTGCACGAAAGGTGCTCCTCTGACACAACCCCCGAGCAGGTAGCTACATTCTGCACAGTACAAAATGCATATGAATTCCAGGCTGAAAACTCACTCCAGAAGGAGGAAATGCATGTGTTCCTCTCTGAAAGAACACTCAGCAACTAGGCTTTTGCTTGCTCCTTCAAAGTCTTTGTAGAAACGTGTGTTTTCACTGCTTGAATACGTTTTGAGATGCATTGTTTCAATCTCTTGCAAGCCTCATGTTGTTTCTTACACAATGTGGAAAAACACGGAGTATGTTCCCCAAATCACTTGAAATCCAGGGAAACGCACAATGCATCACTCTTGCCCAAACACGCTCTTTCACCTAATGCGTTGAGAACATTCTTTAAAGCAGAAAGGAAGGGCATTATGCAGTGAATTTGACGGGCATCTACAAAAGTCATTTCTATGGGTTGCAGAGCGCAAAAGCATGATTAAGTTCATGTTCTCGATGAAACCCTTACATTTCCAAGTGACCTGAAGTAGGACTCTTACAAAAGGATGCGTTTGCGTGTGTGTGCTGAAAGGAGCTCTAAGTTGGGTATTCAGTGTTGGATAGTGACACACTCTACATAGGTTACACAGCGTTTTGAAGGCACCAACATGCTTCAAACTGAAACTGCTACAAGGTGTGTGTAGCATGCAGAAAGAAGGCTTGTCATTTCAAAGAAAGAAGAGGAAACCAAAATCCAGGTAGTGTAACGAGAACACCAGTATGGGAGATGTGCATGTGGACAGGTTCAAAGAGAAGCTCTGTGTGGACACTTGGAAACATCGCTGTGACAAAATTTCGTACGAAGGGGCATTTGTCCAAAGTTGAAAGACCTTCCAAAACCAACCCTAAAGAACTTAGCTAAACAACGAATGTTGCAATCAGCTCCTGCACGAAAGGTGCTTCTATGACACAACCCCTGAACAGGTAGCTACATTCTGCGCAGTACAAAATGCATATGAACTCCAGGCTGAAAACTCACTCCAGAAGGAGGAAATGCATGTGTTTTGCTCTGAAACAACACTCAGGCACTAGGCTTTTGCTTGCCCCTTCAAAGTCTTTGTAGAAACGTGTGTTTTCACTGTTTGAATACGTTTTGAGATGCATTGTTTCAATCTCTTGCAAGCCTCATGTTGTTTCTTACACAATGTGGAAAGAAAAGGAGTGTGTTTCCCAAACAGCTTAAAATCCAGGAAAACGCACACTGCATCACTCTTTCCCAAACACGCTCTTTCAACTGATGCGTTGAGAGCATTCTTTAAAGCAGAAAGGAAGGGCCTTTTCCAGTGAAATTCAGACGGGCATCTACAAAAGTCATATATATTGGATGCAGAGTGCAATAGCATGATGGACTTCATGTTCTCGATGAAAACCTTACATTTCAAAGAGACCTGAAGTAGGAATTTCACAAAAAGGCCTGTTTGCGTGTCTCCTGTGAAAGGAGCTCTAACTTGTGTATTCAGTGCTCGAGAGTGTAACACTCTACATAGGTTACACAGCGTTTTGAGAGCACCAACATGCTTAAAACTGAAACTGCTACAAAGTGTGTGTAGCATACAGAAAGAAGGCTTGTCATTTCAAAGAAAGAAGAGGAAACCAAAATCCAGGTAGTGAAACGAGCACACCATTATGGGAGATGTGCATGTGGATAGCTTCAAGCAGCAGCTCTGTGTGGACACTTGGAAACAGCGCTCTTAAAAAATTTCTTAGGGCCGGGATTTGGGCAAAGTTGAAAGACCTTCCAAAACCCACCCTACGGAACTTAGCCAAACTATGAATGTTGCCATAAGCTCCTGAACGAAAGGTGCTTCTATGACACAACCCCCGAGCAGGTAGCTACATTCTGCACAGTACAAAATGCATATGAATTCCTGTCTGAAAACTCACTCCAGAAGGATGAAATGCGTGTGTTTCTCTCTGAAAGAACACTCAGCCACTAGGCTTTTGCTTGCTCCTTCAAAGTCTTTATAGAAACGTGTGTTTTCACTCCTGGAATACGTTTTGGGATGCATTGTTTCAATCTCTTGCAAGCCTCATGTTATATCTTACTCAATGTGAAAAAATAAGGAGTATGTTTCCCAAATTATTTGAAATCCAGGAAAAGGCACACTGCATCACTCTTGCTCAAACACGCTCTTTCTCCTAATGTGTTGAGAACTTTCAACAAACCGGAAAAGAAGGGCACTGTGTAGGTAAATTCAGATGGGCATGTACAAGAGTTCATTTCTGTTGGTTGCAGAGTGCAAAAGCATGATTGACTTCATCTTCTCCATGAAACCCTTACATTTCCAAGTGACCTGAAGTAGGACATTTACAAAGGATGTGTTTGTGTGTCCGTAGTGAAACGAGCTCTAAGTTGTGTATTCAGTGTTGGAGTGTGACACGCTGTATATAGGATACACAACGATTTGAAGGCACCAACATGCTTCAGACTGAAACTGCTACAAGGTGTGTGTAGCATGCAGGAAGAAGGCTTGTCATTTCAAAGAGAGAAGAGGAAACCAAAATCCAGGTACTGAAACGAGCACACCAGTATGGGAGATGTGCATGTGGACAGCTTCAAGCAGCAGCTCTGTGTGGACTCTTGGAAACAGCGCTGTGACAAAATTTCGTACGAAGCGGGATTTGGCCAAAGTTGAAAGACCTTCCAAAACCAACCCTAAAGAACTTAGCCAAACAATGAATGTTGCAATAAGCTCCTGCACGAAAGGTGCTCCTCTGACACAACCCCCGAGCAGGTAGCTACATTCTGCACAGTACAAAATGCATATGAATTCCAGGCTGAAAACTCACTCCAGAAGGAGGAAATGCATGTGTTCCTCTCTGAAAGAACACTCAGCAACTAGGCTTTTGCTTGCTCCTTCAAAGTCTTTGTAGAAACGTGTGTTTTCACTGCTTGAATACGTTTTGAGATGCATTGTTTCAATCTCTTGCAAGCCTCATGTTGTTTCTTACACAATGTGGAAAAACACGGAGTATGTTCCCCAAATCACTTGAAATCCAGGGAAACGCACACTGCATCACTCTTGCCCAAACACGCTCTTTCACCTAATGCGTTGAGAACATTCTTTAAAGCAGAAAGGAAGGGCATTATGCAGTGAATTTGACGGGCATCTACAAAAGTCATTTCTATGGGTTGCAGAGCGCAAAAGCATGATTAAGTTCATGTTCTCGATGAAACCCTTACATTTCCAAGTGACCTGAAGTAGGACTCTTACAAAAGGATGCGTTTGCGTGTGTGTGCTGAAAGGAGCTCTAAGTTGTGTATTCAGTGTTGGATAGTGACACACTCTACATAGGTTACACAGCGTTTTGAAGGCACCAACATGCTTCAAACTGAAACTGCTACAAGGTGTGTGTAGCATGCAGAAAGAAGGCTTGTCATTTCAAAGAAAGAAGAGGAAACCAAAATCCAGGTAGTGTAACGAGAACACCAGTATGGGAGATGTGCATGTGGACAGGTTCAAAGAGAAGCTCTGTGTGGACACTTGGAAACATCGCTGTGACAAAATTTCGTACGAAGGGGCATTTGTCCAAAGTTGAAAGACCTTCCAAAACCAACCCTAAAGAACTTAGCTAAACAACGAATGTTGCAATCAGCTCCTGCACGAAAGGTGCTTCTATGACACAACCCCTGAACAGGTAGCTACATTCTGCGCAGTACAAAATGCATATGAACTCCAGGCTGAAAACTCACTCCAGAAGGAGGAAATGCATGTGTTTTGCTCTGAAACAACACTCAGGCACTAGGCTTTTGCTTGCCCCTTCAAAGTCTTTGTAGAAACGTGTGTTTTCACTGTTTGAATACGTTTTGAGATGCATTGTTTCAATCTCTTGCAAGCCTCATGTTGTTTCTTACACAATGTGGAAAGAAAAGGAGTGTGTTTCCCAAACAGCTTAAAATCCAGGAAAACGCACACTGCATCACTCTTTCCCAAACACGCTCTTTCAACTGATGCGTTGAGAGCATTCTTTAAAGCAGAAAGGAAGGGCCTTTTCCAGTGAAATTCAGACGGGCATCTACAAAAGTCATATATATTGGATGCAGAGTGCAATAGCATGATGGACTTCATGTTCTCGATGAAAACCTTACATTTCAAAGAGACCTGATGTAGGAATTTCACAAAAAGACCTGTTTGCGTCTCTCCTGTGAAAGGAGCTCTAACTTGTGTATTCAGTGCTCGAGAGTGTAACACTCTACATAGGTTACACAGCGTTTTGAGAGCACCAACATGCTTAAAACTGAAACTGCTACAAAGTGTGTGTAGCATACAGAAAGAAGGCTTGTCATTTCAAAGAAAGAAGAGGAAACCAAAATCCAGGTAGTGAAACGAGCACACCATTATGGGAGATGTGCATGTGGATAGCTTCAAGCAGCAGCTCTGTGTGGACACTTGGAAACAGCGCTCTGAAAAAATTTCTTAGGGGCGGGATTTGGGCAAAGTTGAAAGACCTTCCAAAACCCACCCTACGGAACTTAGCCAAACTATGAATGTTTGCCATAAGCTCCTGAACAAATGGTGCTTCTATGACACAACCCCCGAGCAGGTAGCTACATTCTGCACAGTACAAAATGCATATGAATTCCTGTCTGAAAACTCACTCCAGAAGGATGAAATGCGTGTGTTTCTCTCTGAAAGAACACTCAGCCACTAGGCTTTTGCTTGCTCCTTCAAAGTCTTTATAGAAACGTGTGTTTTCACTCCTGGAATACGTTTTGGGATGCATTGTTTCAATCTCTTGCAAGCCTCATGTTATATCTTACTCAATGTGAAAAAATAAGGAGTATGTTTCCCAAATCATTTGAAATCCAGGAAAAGGCACACTGCATCACTCTTGCTCAAACACGCTCTTTCTCCTAATGTGTTGAGAACTTTCAACAAACCGGAAAAGAAGGGCACTGTGTAGGTAAATTCAGATGGGCATGTACAAGAGTTCATTTCTATTGGTTGCAGAGTGCAAAAGCATGATTGACTTCATCTTCTCCCTGAAACCCTTACATTTCCAAGTGACCTGAAGTAGGACATTTACAAAGGATGTGTTTGTGTGTCCGTAGTGAAACGAGCTCTAAGTTGTGTATTCAGTGTTGGAGTGTGAAACGCTGTATATAGGATACACAACGATTTGAAGGCACCAACATGCTTCAGACTGAAACTGCTACAAGGTGTGTGTAGCATGCAGGAAGAAGGCTTGTCATTTCAAAGAGAGAAGAGGAAACCAAAATCCAGGTACTGAAACGAGCACACCAGAATGGGAGATGTGCATGTGGACAGCTTGAAG
Organism: Miniopterus schreibersii; assembly: GCF_964146895.1. NCBI lineage: Eukaryota > Metazoa > Chordata > Mammalia > Chiroptera > Miniopteridae > Miniopterus > Miniopterus schreibersii. Next base: position 34,588,516 of record NC_138118.1, on the reverse strand, counting down.
CAGCAGCTCTGTGTGGACACTTGGAAACAGCGCTGCGACAAAATTTCGTACGAAGCGGGATTTGGCCAAAGTTGAAAGACCTTCCAAAACCAACCCTAAAGAACTTAGCCAAACAATGAATGTTGCAATAAGCTCCTGCACGAAAGGTGCTCCTCTGACACAACCCCCGAGCAGGTAGCTACATTCTGCACAGTACAAAATGCATATGAATTCCAGGCTGAAAACTCACTCCAGAAGGAGGAAATGCATGTGTTTCTCTCTGAAAGAACACTCAGCAACTAGGCTTTTGCTTGCTCCTTCAAAGTCTTTGTAGAAACGTGTGTTTTCACCGCTTGAATACGTTTTGAGATGCATTGTTTCAATCTCTTGCAAGCCTCATGTTGTTTCTTACACAATGTGGAAAAACACGGAGTATGTTCCCCAAATCACTTGAAATCCAGGGAAACGCACACTGCATCACTCTTGCCCAAACACGCTCTTTCACCTAATGCGTTGAGAACATTCTTTAAAGCAGAAAGGAAGGGCATTATGCAGTGAATTTGACGGGCATCTACAAAAGTCATTTCTATGGGTTGCAGAGCGCAAAAGCATGATTAAGTTCATGTTCTCGATGAAACCCTTACATTTCCAAGTGACCTGAAGTAGGACTCTTACAAAAGGATGCGTTTGCGTGTGTGTGCTGAAACGAGCTCTAAGTTGTGTATTCAGTGTTGGATAGTGACACACTCTACATAGGTTACACAGCGTTTTGAAGGCACCAACATGCTTCAAACTGAAACTGCTACAAGGTGTGTGTAGCATGCAGAAAGAAGGCTTGTCATTTCAAAGAAAGAGGAGGAAACCAAAATCCAGGTAGTGTAACGAGAACACCAGTATGGGAGATGTGCATGTGGACAGGTTCAAAGAGAAGCTCTGTGTGGACACTTGGAAACATCGCTGTGACAAAATTTCGTACGAAGGGGCATTTGTCCAAAGTTGAAAGACCTTCCAAAACCAACCCTAAAGAACTTAGCTAAACAACGAATGTTGCAATCAGCTCCTGCACGAAAGGTGCTTCTAAGACACAACCCCTGAACAGGTAGCTACATTCTGCGCAGTACAAAATGCATATGAACTCCAGGCTGAAAACTCACTCCAGAAGGAGGAAATGCATGTGTTTTGCTCTGAAACAACACTCGGGCACTAGGCTTTTGCTTGCTCCTTCAAAGTCTTTGTAGAAACGTGTGTTTTCACTGTTTGAATACGTTTTGAGATGCATTGTTTCAATCTCTTGCAAGCCTCATGTTGTTTCTTACACAATGTGGAAAAAAAGGAGTATGTTTCCCAAACAGCTTAAAATCCAGGAAAACGCACACTGCATCACTCTTTCCCAAACACGCTCTTTCAACTGATGCGTTGAGAGCATTCTTTAAAGCAGAAAGGAAGGGCCTTTTCCAGTGAAATTCAGACGGGCATCTACAAAAGTCATATATATTGGATGCAGAGTGCAATAGCATGATGGACTTCATGTTCTCGATGAAAACCTTACATTTCAAAGAGACCTGAAGTAGGAATTTCACAAAAAGACCTGTTTGCGTCTCTCCTGTGAAAGGAGCTCTAACTTGTGTATTCAGTGCTTGAGAGTGTAACACTCTACATAGGTTACACAGCGTTTTGAGAGCACCAACATGCTTAAAATTGAAACTGCTACAAAGTGTGTGTAGCATACAGAAAGAAGGCTTGTCATTTCAAAGAAAGAAGAGGAAACCAAAATCCAGGTAGTGAAACGAGCACACCATTATGGGAGATGTGCATGTGGATAGCTTCAAGCAGCAGCTCTGTGTGGACACTTGGAAACAGCGCTCTGAAAAAATTTCTTAGGGGCGGGATTTGGGCAAAGTTGAAAGACCTTCCAAAACCCACCCTACGGAACTTAGCCAAACTATGAATGTTGCCATAAGCTCCTGAACAAAAGGTGCTTCTATGACACAACACCCGAGCAGGTAGCTACATTCTGCACAGTACAAAATGCATATGAATTCCTGTCTGAAAACTCACTCCAGAAGGATGAAATGCGTGTTTTTCTCTCTGAAAGAACACTCAGCCACTAGGCTTTTGCTTGCTCCTTCAAAGTCTTTATAGAAACGTGTGTTTTCACTCCTGGAATACGTTTTGGGATGCATTGTTTCAATCTCTTGCAAGCCTCATGTTATATCTTACTCAATGTGAAAAAATAATGAGTATGTTTCCCAAATCATTTGAAATCCAGGAAAAGGCACACTGCATCACTCTTGCTCAAACACGCTCTTTCTCCTAATGTGTTGAGAACTTTCAACAAACCGGAAAAGAAGGGCACTGTGTAGGTAAATTCAGATGGGCATGTACAAGAGTTCATTTCTATTGGTTGCAGAGTGCAAAAGCATGATTGACTTCATCTTCTCCCTGAAACCCTTACATTTCCAAGTGACCTGAAGTAGGACATTTACAAAGGATGTGTTTGTGTGTCCGTAGTGAAACGAGCTCTAAGTTGTGTATTCAGTGTTGGAGTGTGAAACGCTGTATATAGGATACACAACGATTTGAAGGCACCAACATGCTTCAGACTGAAACTGCTACAAGGTGTGTGTAGCATGCAGGAAGAAGGCTTGTCATTTCAAAGAGAGAAGAGGAAACCAAAATCCAGGTACTGAAACGAGCACACCAGTATGGGAGATGTGCATGTGGACAGCTTCAAGCAGCAGCTCTGTGTGGACTCTTGGAAACAGCGCTGCGACAAAATTTCGTACGAAGCGGGATTTGGCCAAAGTTGAAAGACCTTCCAAAACCAACCCTAAAGAACTTAGCCAAACAATGAATGTTGCAATAAGCTCCTGCACGAAAGGTGCTCCTCTGACACAACCCCCGAGCAGGTAGCTACCTTCTGCACAGTACAAAATGCATATGAATTCCAGGCTGAAAACTCACTCCAGAAGGAGGAAATGCATGTGTTTCTCTCTGAAAGAACACTCAGCAACTAGGCTTTTGCTTGCTCCTTCAAAGTCTTTGTAGAAACGTGTGTTTTCACCGCTTGAATACGTTTTGAGATGCATTGTTTCAATCTCTTGCAAGCCTCATGTTGTTTCTTACACAATGTGGAAAAACACGGAGTATGTTCCCCAAATCACTTGAAACCCAGGGAAACGCACACTGCATCACTCTTGCCCAAACACGCTCTTTCACCTAATGCGTTGAGAACATTCTTTAAAGCAGAAAGGAAGGGCATTATGCAGTGAATTTGACGGGCATCTACAAAAGTCATTTCTATGGGTTGCAGAGCGCAAAAGCATGATTAAGTTCATGTTCTCGATGAAACCCTTACATTTCCAAGTGACCTGAAGTAGGACTCTTACAAAAGGATGCGTTTGCGTGTGTGTGGTGAAAGGAGCTCTAAGTTGTGTATTCAGTGTTGGATAGTGACACACTCTACATAGGTTACACAGCGTTTTGAAGGCACCAACATGCTTCAAACTGAAACTGCTACAAGGTGTGTGTAGCATGCAGAAAGAAGGCTTGTCATTTCAAAGAAAGAAGAGGAAACCAAAATCCAGGTAGTGTAACGAGAACACCAGTATGGGAGATGTGCATGTGGACAGGTTCAAAGAGAAGCTCTGTGTGGACACTTGGAAACATCGCTGTGACAAAATTTCGTACGAAGGGGCATTTGTCCAAAGTTGAAAGACCTTCCAAAACCAACCCTAAAGAACTTAGCTAAACAACGAATGTTGCAATCAGCTCCTGCACGAAAGGTGCTTCTATGACACAACCCCTGAACAGGTAGCTACATTCTGCGCAGTACAAAATGCATATGAACTCCAGGCTGAAAACTCACTCCAGAAGGAGGAAATGCATGTGTTTTGTCTGAAACAACACTCAGCAACTAGGCTTTTGCTTGCTCCTTCAAAGTCTTTGTAGAAACGTGTGTTTTCACTGTTTGAATACGTTTTGAGATGCATTGTTTCAATCTCTTGCAAGCCTCATGTTGTTTCTTACACAATGTGGAAAAAAAGGAGTATGTTTCCCAAACAGCTTAAAATCCAGGAAAACGCACACTGCATCACTCTTTCCCAAACACGCTCTTTCAACTGATGCGTTGAGAGCATTCTTTAAAGCAGAAAGGAAGGGCCTTTTCCAGTGAAATTCAGACGGGCATCTACAAAAGTCATATATATTGGATGCAGAGTGCAATAGCATGATGGACTTCATGTTCTCGATGAAAACCTTACATTTCAAAGAGACCTGAAGTAGGAATTTCACAAAAAGACGTGTTTGCGTGTCTCCTGTGAAAGGAGCTCTAACTTGTGTATTCAGTGCTTGAGAGTGTAACACTCTACATAGGTTACACAGCGTTTTGAGAGCACCAACATGCTTAAAACTGAAACTGCTACAAAGTGTGTGTAGCATACAGAAAGAAGGCTTGTCATTTCAAAGAAAGAAGAGGAAACCAAAATCCAGGTAGTGAAACGAGCACACCATTATGGGAGATGTGCATGTGGATAGCTTCAAGCAGCAGCTCTGTGTGGACACTTGGAAACAGCGCTCTGAAAAAATTTCTTAGGGGCGGGATTTGGGCAAAGTTGAAAGACCTTCCAAAACCCACCCTACGGAACTTAGCCAAACTATGAATGTTGCCATAAGCTCCTGAACGAAAGGTGCTTCTATGACACAACCCCCGAGCAGGTAGCTACATTCTGCACAGTACAAAATGCATATGAATTCCTGTCTGAAAACTCACTCCAGAAGGATGAAATGCGTGTGTTTCTCTCTGAAAGAACACTCAGCCACTAGGCTTTTGCTTGCTCCTTCAAAGTCTTTATAGAAACGTGTGTTTTCACTCCTGGAATACGTTTTGGGATGCATTGTTTCAATCTCTTGCAAGCCTCATGTTATATCTTACTCAATGTGAAAAAATAAGGAGTATGTTTCCCAAATCATTTGAAATCCAGGAAAAGGCACACTGCATCACTCTTGCTCAAACACGCTCTTTCTCCTAATGTGTTGAGAACTTTCAACAAACCGGAAAAGAAGGGCACTGTGTAGGTAAATTCAGATGGGCATGTACAAGAGTTCATTTCTGTTGGTTGCAGAGTGCAAAAGCATGATTGACTTCATCTTCTCCCTGAAACCCTTACATTTCCAAGTGACCTGAAGTAGGACATTTACAAAGGATGTGTTTGTGTGTCCGTAGTGAAACGAGCTCTAAGTTGTGTATTCAGTGTTGGAGTGTGACACGCTGTATATAGGATACACAGCGATTTGAAGGCACCAACATGCTTCAGACTGAAACTGCTACAAGGTGTGTGTAGAATGCAGGAAGAAGGCTTGTCATTTCAAAGAGAGAAGAGGAAACCAAAATCCAGGTACTGAAACGAGCACACCAGTACGGGAGATGTGCATGTGGACAGCTTCAAGCAGCAGCTCTGTGTGGACACTTGGAAACAGCGCTGCGACAAAATTTCGTACGAAGCAGGATTTGGCCAAAGTTGAAAGACCTTCCAAAACCAACCCTAAAGAACTTAGCCAAACAATGAATGTTGCAATAAGCTCCTGCACGAAAGGTGCTCCTCTGACACAACCCCCGAGCAGGTAGCTACCTTCTGCACAGTACAAAATGCATATGAATTCCAGGCTGAAAACTCACTCCAGAAGGAGGAAATGCATGTGTTTCTCTCTGAAAGAACACTCAGCAACTAGGCTTTTGCTTGCTCCTTCAAAGTCTTTGTAGAAACGTGTGTTTTCACTGCTTGAATACGTTTTGAGATGCATTGTTTCAATCTCTTGCAAGCCTCATGTTGTTTCTTACACAATGTGGAAAAACACGGAGTATGTTCCCCAAATCACTTGAAACCCAGGGAAACGCACACTGCATCACTCTTGCCCAAACACGCTCTTTCACCTAATGCGTTGAGAACATTCTTTAAAGCAGAAAGGAAGGGCATTATGCAGTGAATTTGACGGGCATCTACAAAAGTCATTTCTATGGTTTGCAGAGCGCAAAAGCATGATTAAGTTCATGTTCTCGATGAAACCCTTACATTTCCAAGTGACCTGAAGTAGGACTCTTACAAAAGGATGCGTTTGCGTGTGTGTGCTGAAAGGAGCTCTAAGTTGTGTATTCAGTGTTGGATAGTGACACACTCTACATAGGTTACACAGCGTTTTGAAGGCACCAACATGCTTCAAACTGAAACTGCTACAAGGTGTGTGTAGCATGCAGAAAGAAGGCTTGTCATTTCAAAGAAAGAAGAGGAAACCAAAATCCAGGTAGTGTAACGAGAACACCAGTATGGGAGATGTGCATGTGGACAGGTTCAAAGAGAAGCTCTGTGTGGACACTTGGAAACATCGCTGTGACAAAATTTCGTACGAAGGGGCATTTGTCCAAAGTTGAAAGACCTTCCAAAACCAACCCTAAAGAACTTAGCTAAACAACGAATGTTGCAATCAGCTCCTGCACGAAAGGTGCTTCTATGACACAACCCCTGAACAGGTAGCTACATTCTGCGCAGTACAAAATGCATATGAACTCCAGGCTGAAAACTCACTCCAGAAGGAGGAAATGCATGTGTTTTGTCTGAAACAACACTCAGGCACTAGGCTTTTGCTTGCTCCTTCAAAGTCTTTGTAGAAACGTGTGTTTTCACTGTTTGAATACGTTTTGAGATGCATTGTTTCAATCTCTTGCAAGCCTCATGTTGTTTCTTACACAATGTGGAAAAAAAAGGAGTATGTTTCCCAAACAGCTTAAAATCCAGGAAAACGCACACTGCATCACTCTTTCCCAAACACGCTCTTTCAACTGATGCGTTGAGAGCATTCTTTAAAGCAGAAAGGAAGGGCCTTTTCCAGTGAAATTCAGACGGGCATCTACAAAAGTCATATATATTGGATGCAGAGTGCAATAGCATGATGGACTTCATGTTCTCGATGAAAACCTTACATTTCAAAGAGACCTGAAGTAGGAATTTCACAAAAAGACGTGTTTGCGTGTCTCCTGTGAAAGGAGCTCTAACTTGTGTATTCAGTGCTTGAGAGTGTAACACTCTACATAGGTTACACAGCGTTTTGAGAGCACCAACATGCTTAAAACTGAAACTGCTACAAAGTGTGTGTAGCATACAGAAAGAAGGCTTGTCATTTCAAAGAAAGAAGAGGAAACCAAAATCCAGGTAGTGAAACGAGCACACCATTATGGGAGATGTGCATGTGGATAGCTTCAAGCAGCAGCTCTGTGTGGACACTTGGAAACAGCGCTCTGAAAAAATTTCTTAGGGGCGGGATTTGGGCAAAGTTGAAAGACCTTCCAAAACCCACCCTACGGAACTTAGCCAAACTATGAATGTTGCCATAAGCTCCTGAACGAAAGGTGCTTCTATGACACAACCCCCGAGCAGGTAGCTACATTCTGCACAGTACAAAATGCATATGAATTCCTGTCTGAAAACTCACTCCAGAAGGATGAAATGCGTGTGTTTCTCTCTGAAAGAACACTCAGCCACTAGGCTTTTGCTTGCTCCTTCAAAGTCTTTATAGATACGTGTGTTTTCACTCCTGGAATACGTTTTGGGATGCATTGTTTCAATCTCTTGCAAGCCTCATGTTATATCTTACTCAATGTCAAAAAATAAGGAGTATGTTTCCCAAATCATTTGAAATCCAGGAAAAGGCACACTGCATCACTCTTGCTCAAACACGCTCTTTCTCCTAATGTGTTGAGAACTTTCAACAAACCGGAAAAGAAGGGCACTGTGTAGGTAAATTCAGATGGGCATGTACAAGAGTTCATTTCTATTGGTTGCAGAGTGCAAAAGCATGATTGACTTCATCTTCTCCCTGAAACCCTTACATTTCCAAGTGACCTGAAGTAGGACATTTACAAAGGATGTGTTTGTGTGTCCGTAGTGAAACGAGCTCTAAGTTGTGTATTCAGTGTTGGAGTGTGACACGCTGTATATAGGATACACAGCGATTTGAAGGCACCAACATGCTTCAGACTGAAACTGCTACAAGGTGTGTGTAGCATGCAGGAAGAAGGCTTGTCATTTCAAAGAGAGAAGAGGAAACCAAAATCCAGGTACTGAAACGAGCACACCAGTACGGGAGATGTGCATGTGGACAGCTTCAAGCAGCAGCTCTGTGTGGACACTTGGAAACAGCGCTGCGACAAAATTTCGTACGAAGCGGGATTTGGCCAAAGTTGAAAGACCTTCCAAAACCAACCCTAAAGAACTTAGCCAAACAATGAATGTTGCAATAAGCTCCTGCACGAAAGGTGCTCCTCTGACACAACCCCCGAGCAGGTAGCTACATTCTGCACAGTACAAAATGCATATGAATTCCAGGCTGAAAACTCACTCCAGAAGGAGGAAATGCATGTGTTTCTCTCTGAAAGAACACTCAGCAACTAGGCTTTTGCTTGCTCCTTCAAAGTCTTTGTAGAAACGTGTGTTTTCACCGCTTGAATACGTTTTGAGATGCATTGTTTCAATCTCTTGCAAGCCTCATGTTGTTTCTTACACAATGTGGAAAAACACGGAGTATGTTCCCCAAATCACTTGAAATCCAGGGAAACGCACACTGCATCACTCTTGCCCAAACACGCTCTTTCACCTAATGCGTTGAGAACATTCTTTAAAGCAGAAAGGAAGGGCATTATGCAGTGAATTTGACGGGCATCTACAAAAGTCATTTCTATGGGTTGCAGAGCGCAAAAGCATGATTAAGTTCATGTTCTCGATGAAACCCTTACATTTCCAAGTGACCTGAAGTAGGACTCTTACAAAAGGATGCGTTTGCGTGTGTGTGCTGAAAGGAGCTCTAAGTTGTGTATTCAGTGTTGGATAGTGACACACTCTACATAGGTTACACAGCGTTTTGAAGGCACCAACATGCTTCAAACTGAAACTGCTACAAGGTGTGTGTAGCATGCAGAAAGAAGGCTTGTCATTTCAAAGAAAGAAGAGGAAACCAAAATCCAGGTAGTGTAACGAGAACACCAGTATGGGAGATGTGCATGTGGACAGGTTCAAAGAGAAGCTCTGTGTGGACACTTGGAAACATCGCTGTGACAAAATTTCGTACGAAGGGGCATTTGTCCAAAGTTGAAAGACCTTCCAAAACCAACCCTAAAGAACTTAGCTAAACAACGAATGTTGCAATCAGCTCCTGCACGAAAGGTGCTTCTATGACACAACCCCTGAACAGGTAGCTACATTCTGCGCAGTACAAAATGCATATGAACTCCAGGCTGAAAACTCACTCCAGAAGGAGGAAATGCATGTGTTTTGCTCTGAAACAACACTCAGGCACTAGGCTTTTGCTTGCTCCTTCAAAGTCTTTGTAGAAACGTGTGTTTTCACTGTTTGAATACGTTTTGAGATGCATTGTTTCAATCTCTTGCAAGCCTCATGTTGTTTCTTACACAATGTGGAAAAAAAAGGAGTATGTTTCCCAAACAGCTTAAAATCCAGGAAAACGCACACTGCATCACTCTTTCCCAAACACGCTCTTTCAACTGATGCGTTGAGAGCATTCTTTAAAGCAGAAAGGAAGGGCCTTTTCCAGTGAAATTCAGACGGGCATCTACAAAAGTCATATATATTGGATGCAGAGTGCAATAGCATGATGGACTTCATGTTCTCGATGAAAACCTTACATTTCAAAGAGACCTGAAGTAGGAATTTCACAAAAAGACGTGTTTGCGTGTCTCCTGTGAAAGGAGCTCTAACTTGTGTATTCAGTGCTTGAGAGTGTAACACTCTACATAGGTTACACAGCGTTTTGAGAGCACCAACATGCTTAAAACTGAAACTGCTACAAAGTGTGTGTAGCATACAGAAAGAAGGCTTGTCATTTCAAAGAAAGAAGAGGAAACCAAAATCCAGGTAGTGAAACGAGCACACCATTATGGGAGATGTGCATGTGGATAGCTTCAAGCAGCAGCTCTGTGTGGACACTTGGAAACAGCGCTCTGAAAAAATTTCTTAGGGGCGGGATTTGGGCAAAGTTGAAAGACCTTCCAAAACCCACCCTACGGAACTTAGCCAAACTATGAATGTTGCCATAAGCTCCTGAACGAAAGGTGCTTCTATGACACAACCCCCGAGCAGGTAGCTACATTCTGCACAGTACAAAATGCATATGAATTCCTGTCTGAAAACTCACTCCAGAAGGATGAAATGCGTGTGTTTCTCTCTGAAAGAACACTCAGCCACTAGGCTTTTGCTTGCTCCTTCAAAGTCTTTATAGAAACGTGTGTTTTCACTCCTGGAATACGTTTTGGGATGCATTGTTTCAATCTCTTGCAAGCCTCATGTTATATCTTACTCAATGTCAAAAAATAAGGAGTATGTTTCCCAAATCATTTGAAATCCAGGAAAAGGCACACTGCATCACTCTTGCTCAAACACGCTCTTTCTCCTAATGTGTTGAGAACTTTCAACAAACCGGAAAAGAAGGGCACTGTGTAGGTAAATTCAGATGGGCATGTACAAGAGTTCATTTCTATTGGTTGCAGAGTGCAAAAGCATGATTGACTTCATCTTCTCCCTGAAACCCTTACATTTCCAAGTGACCTGAAGTAGGACATTTACAAAGGATGTGTTTGTGTGTCCGTAGTGAAACGAGCTCTAAGTTGTGTATTCAGTGTTGGAGTGTGACACGCTGTATATAGGATACACAACGATTTGAAGGCACCAACATGCTTCAGACTGAAACTGCTACAAGGTGTGTGTAGCATGCAGGAAGAAGGCTTGTCATTTCAAAGAGAGAAGAGGAAACCAAAATCCAGGTACTGAAACGAGCACACCAGTACGGGAGATGTGCATGTGGACAGCTTCAAGCAGCAGCTCTGTGTGGACACTTGGAAACAGCGCTGCGACAAAATTTCGTACGAAGCGGGATTTGGCCAAAGTTGAAAGACCTTCCAAAACAAACCCTAAAGAACTTAGCCAAACAATGAATGTTGCAATAAGCTCCTGCACGAAAGGTGCTCCTCTGACACAACCCCCGAGCAGGTAGCTACATTCTGCACAGTACAAAATGCATATGAATTCCAGGCTGAAAACTCACTCCAGAAGGAGGAAATGCATGTGTTTCTCTCTGAAAGAACACTCAGCAACTAGGCTTTTGCTTGCTCCTTCAAAGTCTTTGTAGAAACGTGTGTTTTCACCGCTTGAATACGTTTTGAGATGCATTGTTTCAATCTCTTGCAAGCCTCATGTTGTTTCTTACACAATGTGGAAAAACACGGAGTATGTTCCCCAAATCACTTGAAATCCAGGGAAACGCACACTGCATCACTCTTGCCCAAACACGCTCTTTCACCTAATGCGTTGAGAACATTCTTTAAAGCAGAAAGGAAGGGCATTATGCAGTGAATTTGACGGGCATCTACAAAAGTCATTTCTATGGGTTGCAGAGCGCAAAAGCATGATTAAGTTCATGTTCTCGATGAAACCCTTACATTTCAAAGTGACCTGAAGTAGGACTCTTACAAAAGGATGCGTTTGCGTGTGTGTGCTGAAAGGAACTCTAAGTTGTGTATTCAGTGTTGGATAGTGACACACTCTACATAGGTTACACAGCGTTTTGAAGGCACCAACATGCTTCAAACTGAAACTGCTACAAGGTGTGTGTAGCATGCAGAAAGAAGGCTTGTCATTTCAAAGAAAGAAGAGGAAACCAAAATCCAGGTAGTGTAACGAGAACACCAGTATGGGAGATGTGCATGTGGACAGGTTCAAAGAGAAGCTCTGTGTGGACACTTGGAAACATCGCTGTGACAAAATTTCGTACGAAGGGGCATTTGTCCAAAGTTGAAAGACCTTCCAAAACCAACCCTAAAGAACTTAGCTAAACAACGAATGTTGCAATCAGCTCCTGCACGAAAGGTGCTTCTATGACACAACCCCTGAACAGGTAGCTACATTCTGCGCAGTACAAAATGCATATGAACTCCAGGCTGAAAACTCACTCCAGAAGGAGGAAATGCATGTGTTTTTCTCTGAAACAACACTCAGGCACTAGGCTTTTGCTTGCTCCTTCAAAGTCTTTGTAGAAACGTGTGTTTTCACTGTTTGAATACGTTTTGAGATGCATTGTTTCAATCTCTTGCAAGCCTCATGTTGTTTCTTACACACTGTGGAAAAAAAAGGAGTATGTTTCCCAAACAGCTTAAAATCCAGGAAAACGCACACTGCATCACACTTTCCCAAACACGCTCTTTCAACTGATGCGTTGAGAGCATTCTTTAAAGCAGAAAGGAAGGGCCTTTTCCAGTGAAATTCAGACGGGCATCTACAAAAGTCATATATATTGGATGCAGAGTGCAATAGCATGATGGACTTCATGTTCTCGATGAAAACCTTACATTTCAAAGAGACCTGAAGTAGGAATTTCACAAAAAGACCTGTTTGCGTCACTCCTGTGAAAGGAGCTCTAACTTGTGTATTCAGTGCTTGAGAGTGTAACACTCTACATAGGTTACACAGCGTTTTGAGAGCACCAACATGCTTAAAACTGAAACTGCTACAAAGTGTGTGTAGCATACAGAAAGAAGGCTTGTCATTTCAAAGAAAGAAGAGGAAACCAAAATCCAGGTAGTGAAACGAGCACACCATTATGGGAGATGTGCATGTGGATAGCTTCAAGCAGCAGCTCTGTGTGGACACTTGGAAACAGCGCTCTGAAAAAATTTCTTAGGGGCGGGATTTGGGCAAAGTTGAAAGACCTTCCAAAACCCACCCTACGGAACTTAGCCAAACTATGAATGTTGCCATAAGCTCCTGAACGAAAGGTGCTTCTATGACACAACCCCCGAGCAGGTAGCTACATTCTGCACAGTACAAAATGCATATGAATTCCTGTCTGAAAACTCACTCCAGAAGGATGAAATGCGTGTGTTTCTCTCTGAAAGAACACTCAGCCACTAGGCTTTTGCTTGCTCCTTCAAAGTCTTTATAGAAACGTGTGTTTTCACTCCTGGAATACGTTTTGGGATGCATTGTTTCAATCTCTTGCAAGCCTCATGTTATATCTTACTCAATGTCAAAAAATAAGGAGTATGTTTCCCAAATCATTTGAAATCCAGGAAAAGGCACACTGCATCACTCTTGCTCAAACACGCTCTTTCTCCTAATGTGTTGAGAACTTTCAACAAACCGGAAAAGAAGGGCACTGTGTAGGTAAATTCAGATGGGCATGTACAAGAGTTCATTTCTATTGGTTGCAGAGTGCAAAAGCATGATTGACTTCATCTTCTCCCTGAAACCCTTACATTTCCAAGTGACCTGAAGTAGGACATTTACAAAGGATGTGTTTGTGTGTTCGTAGTGAAACGAGCTCTAAGTTGTGTATTCAGTGTTGGAGTGTGACACGCTGTATATAGGATACACAACGATTTGAAGGCACCAACATGCTTCAGACTGAAACTGCTACAAGGTGTGTGTAGCATGCAGGAAGAAGGCTTGTCATTTCAAAGAGAGAAGAGGAAACCAAAATCCAGGTACTGAAACGAGCACACCAGTACGGGAGATGTGCATGTGGACAGCTTCAAGCAGCAGCTCTGTGTGGACACTTGGAAACAGCGCTGCGACAAAATTTCGTACGAAGCGGGATTTGGCCAAAGTTGAAAGACCTTCCAAAACCAACCCTAAAGAACTTAGCCAAACAATGAATGTTGCAATAAGCTCCTGCACGAAAGGTGCTCCTCTGACACAACCCCCGAGCAGGTAGCTACATTCTGCACAGTACAAAATGCATATGAATTCCAGGCTGAAAACTCACTCCAGAAGGAGGAAATGCATGTGTTTCTCTCTGAAAGAACACTCAGCAACTAGGCTTTTGCTTGCTCCTTCAAAGTCTTTGTAGAAACGTGTGTTTTCACCGCTTGAATACGTTTTGAGATGCATTGTTTCAATCTCTTGCAAGCCTCATGTTGTTTCTTACACAATGTGGAAAAACACGGAGTATGTTCCCCAAATCACTTGAAATCCAGGGAAACGCACACTGCATCACTCTTGCCCAAACACGCTCTTTCACCTAATGCGTTGAGAACATTCTTTAAAGCAGAAAGGAAGGGCATTATGCAGTGAATTTGACGGGCATCTACAAAAGTCATTTCTATGGGTTGCAGAGCGCAAAAGCATGATTAAGTTCATGTTCTCGATGAAACCCTTACATTTCAAAGTGACCTGAAGTAGGACTCTTACAAAAGGATGCGTTTGCGTGTGTGTGCTGAAAGGAGCTCTAAGTTGTGTATTCAGTGTTGGATAGTGACACACTCTACATAGGTTACACAGCGTTTTGAAGGCACCAACATGCTTCAAACTGAAACTGCTACAAGGTGTGTGTAGCATGCAGAAAGAAGGCTTGTCATTTCAAAGAAAGAAGAGGAAACCAAAATCCAGGTAGTGTAACGAGAACACCAGTATGGGAGATGTGCATGTGGACAGGTTCAAAGAGAAGCTCTGTGTGGACACTTGGAAACATCGCTGTGACAAAATTTCGTACGAAGGGGCATTTGTCCAAAGTTGAAAGACCTTCCAAAACCAACCCTAAAGAACTTAGCTAAACAACGAATGTTGCAATCAGCTCCTGCACGAAAGGTGCTTCTATGACACAACCCCTGAACAGGTAGCTACATTCTGCGCAGTACAAAATGCATATGAACTCCAGGCTGAAAACTCACTCCAGAAGGAGGAAATGCATGTGTTTTGCTCTGAAACAACACTCAGGCACTAGGCTTTTGCTTGCTCCTTCAAAGTCTTTGTAGAAACGTGTGTTTTCACTGTTTGAATACGTTTTGAGATGCATTGTTTCAATCTCTTGCAAGCCTCATGTTGTTTCTTACACACTGTGGAAAAAAAAGGAGTATGTTTCCCAAACAGCTTAAAATCCAGGAAAACGCACACTGCATCACTCTTTCCCAAACACGCTCTTTCAACTGATGCGTTGAGAGCATTCTTTAAAGCAGAAAGGAAGGGCCTTTTCCAGTGAAATTCAGACGGGCATCTACAAAAGTCATATATATTGGATGCAGAGTGCAATAGCATGATGGACTTCATGTTCTCGATGAAAACCTTACATTTCAAAGAGACCTGAAGTAGGAATTTCACAAAAAGACCTGTTTGCGTCACTCCTGTGAAAGGAGCTCTAACTTGTGTATTCAGTGCTTGAGAGTGTAACACTCTACATAGGTTACACAGCGTTTTGAGAGCACCAACATGCTTAAAACTGAAACTGCTACAAAGTGTGTGTAGCATACAGAAAGAAGGCTTGTCATTTCAAAGAAAGAAGAGGAAACCAAAATCCAGGTAGTGAAACGAGCACACCATTATGGGAGATGTGCATGTGGATAGCTTCAAGCAGCAGCTCTGTGTGGACACTTGGAAACAGCGCTCTGAAAAAATTTCTTAGGGGCGGGATTTGGGCAAAGTTGAAAGACCTTCCAAAACCCACCCTACGGAACTTAGCCAAACTATGAATGTTGCCATAAGCTCCTGAACGAAAGGTGCTTCTATGACACAACCCCCGAGCAGGTAGCTACATTCTGCACAGTACAAAATGCATATGAATTCCAGGCTGAAAACTCACTCCAGAAGGAGGAAATGCATGTGTTTCTCTCTGAAAGAACACTCAGCAACTAGGCTTTTGCTTGCTCCTTCAAAGTCTTTGTAGAAACGTGTGTTTTCACCGCTTGAATACGTTTTGAGATGCATTGTTTCAATCTCTTGCAAGCCTCATGTTGTTTCCTACACAATGTGGAAAAACACGGAGTATGTTCCCCAAATCACTTGAAATCCAGGGAAACGCACACTGCATCACTCTTGCCCAAACACGCTCTTTCACCTAATGCGTTGAGAACATTCTTTAAAGCAGAAAGGAAGGGCATTATGCAGTGAATTTGACGGGCATCTACAAAAGTCATTTCTATGGGTTGCAGAGCGCAAAAGCATGATTAAGTTCATGTTCTCGATGAAACCCTTACATTTCAAAGTGACCTGAAGTAGGACTCTTACAAAAGGATGCGTTTGCGTGTGTGTGCTGAAAGGAGCTCTAAGTTGTGTATTCAGTGTTGGATAGTGACACACTCTACATAGGTTACACAGCGTTTTGAAGGCACCAACATGCTTCAAACTGAAACTGCTACAAGGTGTGTGTAGCATGCAGAAAGAAGGCTTGTCATTTCAAAGAAAGAAGAGGAAACCAAAATCCAGGTAGTGTAACGAGAACACCAGTATGGGAGATGTGCATGTGGACAGGTTCAAAGAGAAGCTCTGTGTGGACACTTGGAAACATCGCTGTGACAAAATTTCGTACGAAGGGGCATTTGTCCAAAGTTGAAAGACCTTCCAAAACCAACCCTAAAGAACTTAGCTAAACAACGAATGTTGCAATCAGCTCCTGCACGAAAGGTGCTTCTATGACACAACCCCTGAACAGGTAGCTACATTCTGCGCAGTACAAAATGCATATGAACTCCAGGCTGAAAACTCACTCCAGAAGGAGGAAATGCATGTGTTTTGCTCTGAAACAACACTCAGGCACTAGGCTTTTGCTTGCTCCTTCAAAGTCTTTGTAGAAACGTGTGTTTTCACTGTTTGAATACGTTTTGAGATGCATTGTTTCAATCTCTTGCAAGCCTCATGTTGTTTCTTACACACTGTGGAAAAAAAAGGAGTATGTTTCCCAAACAGCTTAAAATCCAGGAAAACGCACACTGCATCACTCTTTCCCAAACACGCTCTTTCAACTGATGCGTTGAGAGCATTCTTTAAAGCAGAAAGGAAGGGCCTTTTCCAGTGAAATTCAGACGGGCATCTACAAAAGTCATATATATTGGATGCAGAGTGCAATAGCATGATGGACTTCATGTTCTCGATGAAAACCTTACATTTCAAAGAGACCTGAAGTAGGAATTTCACAAAAAGACCTGTTTGCGTCACTCCTGTGAAAGGAGCTCTAACTTGTGTATTCAGTGCTTGAGAGTGTAACACTCTACATAGGTTACACAGCGTTTTGAGAGCACCAACATGCTTAAAACTGAAACTGCTACAAAGTGTGTGTAGCATACAGAAAGAAGGCTTGTCATTTCAAAGAAAGAAGAGGAAACCAAAATCCAGGTAGTGAAACGAGCACACCATTATGGGAGATGTGCATGTGGATAGCTTCAAGCAGCAGCTCTGTGTGGACACTTGGAAACAGCGCTCTGAAAAAATTTCTTAGGGGCGGGATTTGGGCAAAGTTGAAAGACCTTCCAAAACCCACCCTACGGAACTTAGCCAAACTATGAATGTTGCCATAAGCTCCTGAACGAAAGGTGCTTCTATGACACAACCCCCGAGCAGGTAGCTACATTCTGCACAGTACAAAATGCATATGAATTCCTGTCTGAAAACTCACTCCAGAAGGATGAAATGCGTGTGTTTCTCTCTGAAAGAACACTCAGCCACTAGGCTTTTGCTTGCTCCTTCAAAGTCTTTATAGAAACGTGTGTTTTCACTCCTGGAATACGTTTTGGGATGCATTGTTTCAATCTCTTGCAAGCCTCATGTTATATCTTACTCAATGTCAAAAAATAAGGAGTATGTTTCCCAAATCATTTGAAATCCAGGAAAAGGCACACTGCATCACTCTTGCTCAAACACGCTCTTTCTCCTAATGTGTTGAGAACTTTCAACAAACCGGAAAAGAAGGGCACTGTGTAGGTAAATTCAGATGGGCATGTACAAGAGTTCATTTCTATTGGTTGCAGAGTGCAAAAGCATGATTGACTTCATCTTCTCCCTGAAACCCTTACATTTCCAAGTGACCTGAAGTAGGACATTTACAAAGGATGTGTTTGTGTGTCCGTAGTGAAACGAGCTCTAAGTTGTGTATTCAGTGTTGGAGTGTGACACGCTGTATATAGGATACACAACGATTTGAAGGCACCAACATGCTTCAGACTGAAACTGCTACAAGGTGTGTGTAGCATGCAGGAAGAAGGCTTGTCATTTCAAAGAGAGAAGAGGAAACCAAAATCCAGGTACTGAAACGAGCACACCAGTACGGGAGATGTGCATGTGGACAGCTTCAAGCAGCAGCTCTGTGTGGACACTTGGAAACAGCGCTGCGACAAAATTTCGTACGAAGCGGGATTTGGCCAAAGTTGAAAGACCTTCCAAAACCAACCCTAAAGAACTTAGCCAAACAATGAATGTTGCAATAAGCTCCTGCACGAAAGGTGCTCCTCTGACACAACCCCCGAGCAGGTAGCTACATTCTGCACAGTACAAAATGCATATGAATTCCAGGCTGAAAACTCACTCCAGAAGGAGGAAATGCATGTGTTTCTCTCTGAAAGAACACTCAGCAACTAGGCTTTTGCTTGCTCCTTCAAAGTCTTTGTAGAAACGTGTGTTTTCACCGCTTGAATACGTTTTGAGATGCATTGTTTCAATCTCTTGCAAGCCTCATGTTGTTTCTTACACAATGTGGAAAAACACGGAGTATGTTCCCCAAATCACTTGAAATCCAGGGAAACGCACACTGCATCACTCTTGCCCAAACACGCTCTTTCACCTAATGCGTTGAGAACATTCTTTAAAGCAGAAAGGAAGGGCATTATGCAGTGAATTTGACGGGCATCTACAAAAGTCATTTCTATGGGTTGCAGAGCGCAAAAGCATGATTAAGTTCATGTTCTCGATGAAACCCTTACATTTCAAAGTGACCTGAAGTAGGACTCTTACAAAAGGATGCGTTTGCGTGTGTGTGCTGAAAGGAGCTCTAAGTTGTGTATTCAGTGTTGGATAGTGACACACTCTACATAGGTTACACAGCGTTTTGAAGGCACCAACATGCTTCAAACTGAAACTGCTACAAGGTGTGTGTAGCATGCAGAAAGAAGGCTTGTCATTTCAAAGAAAGAAGAGGAAACCAAAATCCAGGTAGTGTAACGAGAACACCAGTATGGGAGATGTGCATGTGGACAGGTTCAAAGAGAAGCTCTGTGTGGACACTTGGAAACATCGCTGTGACAAAATTTCGTACGAAGGGGCATTTGTCCAAAGTTGAAAGACCTTCCAAAACCAACCCTAAAGAACTTAGCTAAACAACGAATGTTGCAATCAGCTCCTGCACGAAAGGTGCTTCTATGACACAACCCCTGAACAGGTAGCTACATTCTGCGCAGTACAAAATGCATATGAACTCCAGGCTGAAAACTCACTCCAGAAGGAGGAAATGCATGTGTTTTGCTCTGAAACAACACTCAGGCACTAGGCTTTTGCTTGCTCCTTCAAAGTCTTTGTAGAAACGTGTGTTTTCACTGTTTGAATACGTTTTGAGATGCATTGTTTCAATCTCTTGCAAGCCTCATGTTGTTTCTTACACACTGTGGAAAAAAAAGGAGTATGTTTCCCAAACAGCTTAAAATCCAGGAAAACGCACACTGCATCACTCTTTCCCAAACACGCTCTTTCAACTGATGCGTTGAGAGCATTCTTTAAAGCAGAAAGGAAGGGCCTTTTCCAGTGAAATTCAGACGGGCATCTACAAAAGTCATATATATTGGATGCAGAGTGCAATAGCATGATGGACTTCATGTTCTCGATGAAAACCTTACATTTCAAAGAGACCTGAAGTAGGAATTTCACAAAAAGACCTGTTTGCGTCACTCCTGTGAAAGGAGCTCTAACTTGTGTATTCAGTGCTTGAGAGTGTAACACTCTACATAGGTTACACAGCGTTTTGAGAGCACCAACATGCTTAAAACTGAAACTGCTACAAAGTGTGTGTAGCATACAGAAAGAAGGCTTGTCATTTCAAAGAAAGAAGAGGAAACCAAAATCCAGGTAGTGAAACGAGCACACCATTATGGGAGATGTGCATGTGGATAGCTTCAAGCAGCAGCTTTGTGTGGACACTTGGAAACAGCGCTCTGAAAAAATTTCTTAGGGGCGGGATTTGGGCAAAGTTGAAAGACCTTCCAAAACCCACCCTACGGAACTTAGCCAAACTATGAATGTTGCCATAAGCTCCTGAACGAAAGGTGCTTCTATGACACAACCCCCGAGCAGGTAGCTACATTCTGCACAGTACAAAATGCATATGAATTCCTGTCTGAAAACTCACTCCAGAAGGATGAAATGCGTGTGTTTCTCTCTGAAAGAACACTCAGCCACTAGGCTTTTGCTTGCTCCTTCAAAGTCTTTATAGAAACGTGTGTTTTCACTCCTGGAATACGTTTTGGGATGCATTGTTTCAATCTCTTGCAAGCCTCATGTTATATCTTACTCAATGTCAAAAAATAAGGAGTATGTTTCCCAAATCATTTGAAATCCAGGAAAAGGCACACTGCATCACTCTTGCTCAAACACGCTCTTTCTCCTAATGTGTTGAGAACTTTCAACAAACCGGAAAAGAAGGGCACTGTGTAGGTAAATTCAGATGGGCATGTACAAGAGTTCATTTCTATTGGTTGCAGAGTGCAAAAGCATGATTGACTTCATCTTCTCCCTGAAACCCTTACATTTCCAAGTGACCTGAAGTAGGACATTTACAAAGGATGTGTTTGTGTGTCCGTAGTGAAACGAGCTCTAAGTTGTGTATTCAGTGTTGGAGTGTGACACGCTGTATATAGGATACACAACGATTTGAAGGCACCAACATGCTTCAGACTGAAACTGCTACAAGGTGTGTGTAGCATGCAGGAAGAAGGCTTGTCATTTCAAAGAGAGAAGAGGAAACCAAAATCCAGGTACTGAAACGAGCACACCAGTACGGGAGATGTGCATGTGGACAGCTTCAAGCAGCAGCTCTGTGTGGACACTTGGAAACAGCGCTGCGACAAAATTTCGTACGAAGCGGGATTTGGCCAAAGTTGAAAGACCTTCCAAAACCAACCCTAAAGAACTTAGCCAAACAATGAATGTTGCAATAAGCTCCTGCACGAAAGGTGCTCCTCTGACACAACCCCCGAGCAGGTAGCTACATTCTGCACAGTACAAAATGCATATGAATTCCAGGCTGAAAACTCACTCCAGAAGGAGGAAATGCATGTGTTTCTCTCTGAAAGAACACTCAGCAACTAGGCTTTTGCTTGCTCCTTCAAAGTCTTTGTAGAAACGTGTGTTTTCACCGCTTGAATACGTTTTGAGATGCATTGTTTCAATCTCTTGCAAGCCTCATGTTGTTTCTTACACAATGTGGAAAAACACGGAGTATGTTCCCCAAATCACTTGAAATCCAGGGAAACGCACACTGCATCACTCTTGCCCAAACACGCTCTTTCACCTAATGCGTTGAGAACATTCTTTAAAGCAGAAAGGAAGGGCATTATGCAGTGAATTTGACGGGCATCTACAAAAGTCATTTCTATGGGTTGCAGAGCGCAAAAGCATGATTAAGTTCATGTTCTCGATGAAACCCTTACATTTCAAAGTGACCTGAAGTAGGACTCTTACAAAAGGATGCGTTTGCGTGTGTGTGCTGAAAGGAGCTCTAAGTTGTGTATTCAGTGTTGGATAGTGACACACTCTACATAGGTTACACAGCGTTTTGAAGGCACCAACATGCTTCAAACTGAAACTGCTACAAGGTGTGTGTAGCATGCAGAAAGAAGGCTTGTCATTTCAAAGAAAGAAGAGGAAACCAAAATCCAGGTAGTGTAACGAGAACACCAGTATGGGAGATGTGCATGTGGACAGGTTCAAAGAGAAGCTCTGTGTGGACACTTGGAAACATCGCTGTGACAAAATTTCGTACGAAGGGGCATTTGTCCAAAGTTGAAAGACCTTCCAAAACCAACCCTAAAGAACTTAGCTAAACAACGAATGTTGCAATCAGCTCCTGCACGAAAGGTGCTTCTATGACACAACCCCTGAACAGGTAGCTACATTCTGCGCAGTACAAAATGCATATGAACTCCAGGCTGAAAACTCACTCCAGAAGGAGGAAATGCATGTGTTTTGCTCTGAAACAACACTCAGGCACTAGGCTTTTGCTTGCTCCTTCAAAGTCTTTGTAGAAACGTGTGTTTTCACTGTTTGAATACGTTTTGAGATGCATTGTTTCAATCTCTTGCAAGCCTCATGTTGTTTCTTACACACTGTGGAAAAAAAAGGAGTATGTTTCCCAAACAGCTTAAAATCCAGGAAAACGCACACTGCATCACTCTTTCCCAAACACGCTCTTTCAACTGATGCGTTGAGAGCATTCTTTAAAGCAGAAAGGAAGGGCCTTTTCCAGTGAAATTCAGACGGGCATCTACAAAAGTCATATATATTGGATGCAGAGTGCAATAGCATGATGGACTTCATGTTCTCGATGAAAACCTTACATTTCAAAGAGACCTGAAGTAGGAATTTCACAAAAAGACGTGTTTGCGTCACTCCTGTGAAAGGAGCTCTAACTTGTGTATTCAGTGCTTGAGAGTGTAACACTCTACATAGGTTACACAGCGTTTTGAGAGCACCAACATGCTTAAAACTGAAACTGCTACAAAGTGTGTGTAGCATACAGAAAGAAGGCTTGTCATTTCAAAGAAAGAAGAGGAAACCAAAATCCAGGTAGTGAAACGAGCACACCATTATGGGAGATGTGCATGTGGATAGCTTCAAGCAGCAGCTCTGTGTGGACACTTGGAAACAGCGCTCTGAAAAAATTTCTTAGGGGCGGGATTTGGGCAAAGTTGAAAGACCTTCCAAAACCCACCCTACGGAACTTAGCCAAACTATGAATGTTGCCATAAGCTCCTGAACGAAAGGTGCTTCTATGACACAACCCCCGAGCAGGTAGCTACATTCTGCACAGTACAAAATGCATATGAATTCCTGTCTGAAAACTCACTCCAGAAGGATGAAATGCGTGTGTTTCTCTCTGAAAGAACACTCAGCCACTAGGCTTTTGCTTGCTCCTTCAAAGTCTTTATAGAAACGTGTGTTTTCACTCCTGGAATACGTTTTGGGATGCATTGTTTCAATCTCTTGCAAGCCTCATGTTATATCTTACTCAATGTCAAAAAATAAGGAGTATGTTTCCCAAATCATTTGAAATCCAGGAAAAGGCACACTGCATCACTCTTGCTCAAACACGCTCTTTCTCCTAATGTGTTGAGAACTTTCAACAAACCGGAAAAGAAGGGCACTGTGTAGGTAAATTCAGATGGGCATGTACAAGAGTTCATTTCTATTGGTTGCAGAGTGCAAAAGCATGATTGACTTCATCTTCTCCCTGAAACCCTTACATTTCCAAGTGACCTGAAGTAGGACATTTACAAAGGATGTGTTTGTGTGTCCGTAGTGAAACGAGCTCTAAGTTGTGTATTCAGTGTTGGAGTGTGACACGCTGTATATAGGATACACAACGATTTGAAGGCACCAACATGCTTCAGACTGAAACTGCTACAAGGTGTGTGTAGCATGCAGGAAGAAGGCTTGTCATTTCAAAGAGAGAAGAGGAAACCAAAATCCAGGTACTGAAACGAGCACACCAGTACGGGAGATGTGCATGTGGACAGCTTCAAGCAGCAGCTCTGTGTGGACACTTGGAAACAGTGCTGCGACAAAATTTCGTACGAAGCGGGATTTGGCCAAAGTTGAAAGACCTTCCAAAACCAACCCTAAAGAACTTAGCCAAACAATGAATGTTGCAATAAGCTCCTGCACGAAAGGTGCTCCTCTGACACAACCCCCGAGCAGGTAGCTACATTCTGCACAGTACAAAATGCATATGAATTCCAGGCTGAAAACTCACTCCAGAAGGAGGAAATGCATGTGTTTCTCTCTGAAAGAACACTCAGCAACTAGGCTTTTGCTTGCTCCTTCAAAGTCTTTGTAGAAACGTGTGTTTTCACCGCTTGAATACGTTTTGAGATGCATTGTTTCAATCTCTTGCAAGCCTCATGTTGTTTCTTACACAATGTGGAAAAACACGGAGTATGTTCCCCAAATCACTTGAAATCCAGGGAAACGCACACTGCATCACTCTTGCCCAAACACGCTCTTTCACCTAATGCGTTGAGAACATTCTTTAAAGCAGAAAGGAAGGGCATTATGCAGTGAATTTGACGGGCATCTACAAAAGTCATTTCTATGGGTTGCAGAGCGCAGAAGCATGATTAAGTTCATGTTCTCGATGAAACCCTTACATTTCAAAGTGACCTGAAGTAGGACTCTTACAAAAGGATGCGTTTGCGTGTGTGTGCTGAAAGGAACTCTAAGTTGTGTATTCAGTGTTGGATAGTGACACACTCTACATAGGTTACACAGCGTTTTGAAGGCACCAACATGCTTCAAACTGAAACTGCTACAAGGTGTGTGTAGCATGCAGAAAGAAGGCTTGTCATTTCAAAGAAAGAAGAGGAAACCAAAATCCAGGTAGTGTAACGAGAACACCAGTATGGGAGATGTGCATGTGGACAGGTTCAAAGAGAAGCTCTGTGTGGACACTTGGAAACATCGCTGTGACAAAATTTCGTACGAAGGGGCATTTGTCCAAAGTTGAAAGACCTTCCAAAACCAACCCTAAAGAACTTAGCTAAACAACGAATGTTGCAATCAGCTCCTGCACGAAAGGTGCTTCTATGACACAACCCCTGAACAGGTAGCTACATTCTGCGCAGTACAAAATGCATATGAACTCCAGGCTGAAAACTCACTCCAGAAGGAGGAAATGCATGTGTTTTGCTCTGAAACAACACTCAGGCACTAGGCTTTTGCTTGCTCCTTCAAAGTCTTTGTAGAAACGTGTGTTTTCACTGTTTGAATACGTTTTGAGATGCATTGTTTCAATCTCTTGCAAGCCTCATGTTGTTTCTTACACACTGTGGAAAAAAAAGGAGTATGTTTCCCAAACAGCTTAAAATCCAGGAAAACGCACACTGCATCACTCTTTCCCAAACACGCTCTTTCAACTGATGCGTTGAGAGCATTCTTTAAAGCAGAAAGGAAGGGCCTTTTCCAGTGAAATTCAGACGGGCATCTACAAAAGTCATATATATTGGATGCAGAGTGCAATAGCATGATGGACTTCATGTTCTCGATGAAAACCTTACATTTCAAAGAGACCTGAAGTAGGAATTTCACAAAAAGACGTGTTTGCGTCACTCCTGTGAAAGGAGCTCTAACTTGTGTATTCAGTGCTTGAGAGTGTAACACTCTACATAGGTTACACAGCGTTTTGAGAGCACCAACATGCTTAAAACTGAAACTGCTACAAAGTGTGTGTAGCATACAGAAAGAAGGCTTGTCATTTCAAAGAAAGAAGAGGAAACCAAAATCCAGGTAGTGAAACGAGCACACCATTATGGGAGATGTGCATGTGGATAGCTTCAAGCAGCAGCTCTGTGTGGACACTTGGAAACAGCGCTCTGAAAAAATTTCTTAGGGGCGGGATTTGGGCAAAGTTGAAAGACCTTCCAAAACCCACCCTACGGAACTTAGCCAAACTATGAATGTTGCCATAAGCTCCTGAACGAAAGGTGCTTCTATGACACAACCCCCGAGCAGGTAGCTACATTCTGCACAGTACAAAATGCATATGAATTCCTGTCTGAAAACTCACTCCAGAAGGATGAAATGCGTGTGTTTCTCTCTGAAAGAACACTCAGCCACTAGGCTTTTGCTTGCTCCTTCAAAGTCTTTATAGAAACGTGTGTTTTCACTCCTGGAATACGTTTTGGGATGCATTGTTTCAATCTCTTGCAAGCCTCATGTTATATCTTACTCAATGTCAAAAAATAAGGAGTATGTTTCCCAAATCATTTGAAATCCAGGAAAAGGCACACTGCATCACTCTTGCTCAAACACGCTCTTTCTCCTAATGTGTTGAGAACTTTCAACAAACCGGAAAAGAAGGGCACTGTGTAGGTAAATTCAGATGGGCATGTACAAGAGTTCATTTCTATTGGTTGCAGAGTGCAAAAGCATGATTGACTTCATCTTCTCCCTGAAACCCTTACATTTCCAAGTGACCTGAAGTAGGACATTTACAAAGGATGTGTTTGTGTGTCCGTAGTGAAACGAGCTCTAAGTTGTGTATTCAGTGTTGGAGTGTGACACGCTGTATATAGGATACACAACGATTTGAAGGCACCAACATGCTTCAGACTGAAACTGCTACAAGGTGTGTGTAGCATGCAGGAAGAAGGCTTGTCATTTCAAAGAGAGAAGAGGAAACCAAAATCCAGGTACTGAAACGAGCACACCAGTACGGGAGATGTGCATGTGGACAGCTTCAAGCAGCAGCTCTGTGTGGACACTTGGAAACAGCGCTGCGACAAAATTTCGTACGAAGCGGGATTTGGCCAAAGTTGAAAGACCTTCCAAAACCAACCCTAAAGAACTTAGCCAAACAATGAATGTTGCAATAAGCTCCTGCACGAAAGGTGCTCCTCTGACACAACCCCCGAGCAGGTAGCTACATTCTGCACAGTACAAAATGCATATGAATTCCAGGCTGAAAACTCACTCCAGAAGGAGGAAATGCATGTGTTTCTCTCTGAAAGAACACTCAGCAACTAGGCTTTTGCTTGCTCCTTCAAAGTCTTTGTAGAAACGTGTGTTTTCACCGCTTGAATACGTTTTGAGATGCATTGTTTCAATCTCTTGCAAGCCTCATGTTGTTTCTTACACAATGTGGAAAAACACGGAGTATGTTCCCCAAATCACTTGAAATCCAGGGAAACGCACACTGCATCACTCTTGCCCAAACACGCTCTTTCACCTAATGCGTTGAGAACATTCTTTAAAGCAGAAAGGAAGGGCATTATGCAGTGAATTTGACGGGCATCTACAAAAGTCATTTCTATGGGTTGCAGAGCGCAGAAGCATGATTAAGTTCATGTTCTCGATGAAACCCTTACATTTCAAAGTGACCTGAAGTAGGACTCTTACAAAAGGATGCGTTTGCGTGTGTGTGCTGAAAGGAACTCTAAGTTGTGTATTCAGTGTTGGATAGTGACACACTCTACATAGGTTACACAGCGTTTTGAAGGCACCAACATGCTTCAAACTGAAACTGCTACAAGGTGTGTGTAGCATGCAGAAAGAAGGCTTGTCATTTCAAAGAAAGAAGAGGAAACCAAAATCCAGGTAGTGTAACGAGAACACCAGTATGGGAGATGTGCATGTGGACAGGTTCAAAGAGAAGCTCTGTGTGGACACTTGGAAACATCGCTGTGACAAAATTTCGTACGAAGGGGCATTTGTCCAAAGTTGAAAGACCTTCCAAAACCAACCCTAAAGAACTTAGCTAAACAACGAATGTTGCAATCAGCTCCTGCACGAAAGGTGCTTCTATGACACAACCCCTGAACAGGTAGCTACATTCTGCGCAGTACAAAATGCATATGAACTCCAGGCTGAAAACTCACTCCAGAAGGAGGAAATGCATGTGTTTTGCTCTGAAACAACACTCAGGCACTAGGCTTTTGCTTGCTCCTTCAAAGTCTTTGTAGAAACGTGTGTTTTCACTGTTTGAATACGTTTTGAGATGCATTGTTTCAATCTCTTGCAAGCCTCATGTTGTTTCTTACACACTGTGGAAAAAAAAGGAGTATGTTTCCCAAACAGCTTAAAATCCAGGAAAACGCACACTGCATCACTCTTTCCCAAACACGCTCTTTCAACTGATGCGTTGAGAGCATTCTTTAAAGCAGAAAGGAAGGGCCTTTTCCAGTGAAATTCAGACGGGCATCTACAAAAGTCATATATATTGGATGCAGAGTGCAATAGCATGATGGACTTCATGTTCTCGATGAAAACCTTACATTTCAAAGAGACCTGAAGTAGGAATTTCACAAAAAGACCTGTTTGCGTCACTCCTGTGAAAGGAGCTCTAACTTGTGTATTCAGTGCTTGAGAGTGTAACACTCTACATAGGTTACACAGCGTTTTGAGAGCACCAACATGCTTAAAACTGAAACTGCTACAAAGTGTGTGTAGCATACAGAAAGAAGGCTTGTCATTTCAAAGAAAGAAGAGGAAACCAAAATCCAGGTAGTGAAACGAGCACACCATTATGGGAGATGTGCATGTGGATAGCTTCAAGCAGCAGCTCTGTGTGGACACTTGGAAACAGCGCTCTGAAAAAATTTCTTAGGGGCGGGATTTGGGCAAAGTTGAAAGACCTTCCAAAACCCACCCTACGGAACTTAGCCAAACTATGAATGTTGCCATAAGCTCCTGAACGAAAGGTGCTTCTATGACACAACCCCCGAGCAGGTAGCTACATTCTGCACAGTACAAAATGCATATGAATTCCTGTCTGAAAACTCACTCCAGAAGGATGAAATGCGTGTGTTTCTCTCTGAAAGAACACTCAGCCACTAGGCTTTTGCTTGCTCCTTCAAAGTCTTTATAGAAACGTGTGTTTTCACTCCTGGAATACGTTTTGGGATGCATTGTTTCAATCTCTTGCAAGCCTCATGTTATATCTTACTCAATGTGAAAAAATAAGGAGTATGTTTCCCAAATCATTTGAAATCCAGGAAAAGGCACACTGCATCACTCTTGCTCAAACACGCTCTTTCTCCTAATGTGTTGAGAACTTTCAACAAACCGGAAAAGAAGGGCACTGTGTAGGTAAATTCAGATGGGCATGTACAAGAGTTCATTTCTATTGGTTGCAGAGTGCAAAAGCATGATTGACTTCATCTTCTCCCTGAAACCCTTACATTTCCAAGTGACCTGAAGTAGGACATTTACAAAGGATGTGTTTGTGTGTCCGTAGTGAAACGAGCTCTAAGTTGTGTATTCAGTGTTGGAGTGTGACACGCTGTATATAGGATACACAACGATTTGAAGGCACCAACATGCTTCAGACTGAAACTGCTACAAGGTGTGTGTAGCATGCAGGAAGAAGGCTTGTCATTTCAAAGAGAGAAGAGGAAACCAAAATCCAGGTACTGAAACGAGCACACCAGTACGGGAGATGTGCATGTGGACAGCTTCAAGCAGCAGCTCTGTGTGGACACTTGGAAACAGCGCTGCGACAAAATTTCGTACGAAGCGGGATTTGGCCAAAGTTGAAAGACCTTCCAAAACCAACCCTAAAGAACTTAGCCAAACAATGAATGTTGCAATAAGCTCCTGCACGAAAGGTGCTCCTCTGACACAACCCCCGAGCAGGTAGCTACATTCTGCACAGTACAAAATGCATATGAATTCCAGGCTGAAAACTCACTCCAGAAGGAGGAAATGCATGTGTTTCTCTCTGAAAGAACACTCAGCAACTAGGCTTTTGCTTGCTCCTTCAAAGTCTTTGTAGAAACGTGTGTTTTCACCGCTTGAATACGTTTTGAGATGCATTGTTTCAATCTCTTGCAAGCCTCATGTTGTTTCTTACACAATGTGGAAAAACACGGAGTATGTTCCCCAAATCACTTGAAATCCAGGGAAACGCACACTGCATCACTCTTGCCCAAACACGCTCTTTCACCTAATGCGTTGAGAACATTCTTTAAAGCAGAAAGGAAGGGCATTATGCAGTGAATTTGACGGGCATCTACAAAAGTCATTTCTATGGGTTGCAGAGCGCAGAAGCATGATTAAGTTCATGTTCTCGATGAAACCCTTACATTTCAAAGTGACCTGAAGTAGGACTCTTACAAAAGGATGCGTTTGCGTGTGTGTGCTGAAAGGAACTCTAAGTTGTGTATTCAGTGTTGGATAGTGACACACTCTACATAGGTTACACAGCGTTTTGAAGGCACCAACATGCTTCAAACTGAAACTGCTACAAGGTGTGTGTAGCATGCAGAAAGAAGGCTTGTCATTTCAAAGAAAGAAGAGGAAACCAAAATCCAGGTAGTGTAACGAGAACACCAGTATGGGAGATGTGCATGTGGACAGGTTCAAAGAGAAGCTCTGTGTGGACACTTGGAAACATCGCTGTGACAAAATTTCGTACGAAGGGGCATTTGTCCAAAGTTGAAAGACCTTCCAAAACCAACCCTAAAGAACTTAGCTAAACAACGAATGTTGCAATCAGCTCCTGCACGAAAGGTGCTTCTATGACACAACCCCTGAACAGGTAGCTACATTCTGCGCAGTACAAAATGCATATGAACTCCAGGCTGAAAACTCACTCCAGAAGGAGGAAATGCATGTGTTTTGCTCTGAAACAACACTCAGGCACTAGGCTTTTGCTTGCTCCTTCAAAGTCTTTGTAGAAACGTGTGTTTTCACTGTTTGAATACGTTTTGAGATGCATTGTTTCAATCTCTTGCAAGCCTCATGTTGTTTCTTACACACTGTGGAAAAAAAAGGAGTATGTTTCCCAAACAGCTTAAAATCCAGGAAAACGCACACTGCATCACTCTTTCCCAAACACGCTCTTTCAACTGATGCGTTGAGAGCATTCTTTAAAGCAGAAAGGAAGGGCCTTTTCCAGTGATATTCAGACGGGCATCTACAAAAGTCATATATATTGGATGCAGAGTGCAATAGCATGATGGACTTCATGTTCTCGATGAAAACCTTACATTTCAAAGAGACCTGAAGTAGGAATTTCACAAAAAGACCTGTTTGCGTCACTCCTGTGAAAGGAGCTCTAACTTGTGTATTCAGTGCTTGAGAGTGTAACACTCTACATAGGTTACACAGCGTTTTGAGAGCACCAACATGCTTAAAACTGAAACTGCTACAAAGTGTGTGTAGCATACAGAAAGAAGGCTTGTCATTTCAAAGAAAGAAGAGGAAACCAAAATCCAGGTAGTGAAACGAGCACACCATTATGGGAGATGTGCATGTGGATAGCTTCAAGCAGCAGCTCTGTGTGGACACTTGGAAACAGCGCTCTGAAAAAATTTCTTAGGGGCGGGATTTGGGCAAAGTTGAAAGACCTTCCAAAACCCACCCTACGGAACTTAGCCAAACTATGAATGTTGCCATAAGCTCCTGAACGAAAGGTGCTTCTATGACACAACCCCCGAGCAGGTAGCTACATTCTGCACAGTACAAAATGCATATGAATTCCTGTCTGAAAACTCACTCCAGAAGGATGAAATGCGTGTGTTTCTCTCTGAAAGAACACTCAGCCACTAGGCTTTTGCTTGCTCCTTCAAAGTCTTTATAGAAACGTGTGTTTTCACTCCTGGAATACGTTTTGGGATGCATTGTTTCAATCTCTTGCAAGCCTCATGTTATATCTTACTCAATGTGAAAAAATAAGGAGTATGTTTCCCAAATCATTTGAAATCCAGGAAAAGGCACACTGCATCACTCTTGCTCAAACACGCTCTTTCTCCTAATGTGTTGAGAACTTTCAACAAACCGGAAAAGAAGGGCACTGTGTAGGTAAATTCAGATGGGCATGTACAAGAGTTCATTTCTATTGGTTGCAGAGTGCAAAAGCATGATTGACTTCATCTTCTCCCTGAAACCCTTACATTTCCAAGTGACCTGAAGTAGGACATTTACAAAGGATGTGTTTGTGTGTCCGTAGTGAAACGAGCTCTAAGTTGTGTATTCAGTGTTGGAGTGTGACACGCTGTATATAGGATACACAACGATTTGAAGGCACCAACATGCTTCAGACTGAAACTGCTACAAGGTGTGTGTAGCATGCAGGAAGAAGGCTTGTCATTTCAAAGAGAGAAGAGGAAACCAAAATCCAGGTACTGAAACGAGCACACCAGTACGGGAGATGTGCATGTGGACAGCTTCAAGCAGCAGCTCTGTGTGGACACTTGGAAACAGCGCTGCGACAAAATTTCGTACGAAGCGGGATTTGGCCAAAGTTGAAAGACCTTCCAAAACCAACCCTAAAGAACTTAGCCAAACAATGAATGTTGCAATAAGCTCCTGCACGAAAGGTGCTCCTCTGACACAACCCCCGAGCAGGTAGCTACATTCTGCACAGTACAAAATGCATATGAATTCCAGGCTGAAAACTCACTCCAGAAGGAGGAAATGCATGTGTTTCTCTCTGAAAGAACACTCAGCAACTAGGCTTTTGCTTGCTCCTTCAAAGTCTTTGTAGAAACGTGTGTTTTCACCGCTTGAATACGTTTTGAGATGCATTGTTTCAATCTCTTGCAAGCCTCATGTTGTTTCTTACACAATGTGGAAAAACACGGAGTATGTTCCCCAAATCACTTGAAATCCAGGGAAACGCACACTGCATCACTCTTGCCCAAACACGCTCTTTCACCTAATGCGTTGAGAACATTCTTTAAAGCAGAAAGGAAGGGCATTATGCAGTGAATTTGACGGGCATCTACAAAAGTCATTTCTATGGGTTGCAGAGCGCAAAAGCATGATTAAGTTCATGTTCTCGATGAAACCCTTACATTTCAAAGTGACCTGAAGTAGGACTCTTACAAAAGGATGCGTTTGCGTGTGTGTGCTGAAAGGAACTCTAAGTTGTGTATTCAGTGTTGGATAGTGACACACTCTACATAGGTTACACAGCGTTTTGAAGGCACCAACATGCTTCAAACTGAAACTGCTACAAGGTGTGTGTAGCATGCAGAAAGAAGGCTTGTCATTTCAAAGAAAGAAGAGGAAACCAAAATCCAGGTAGTGTAACGAGAACACCAGTATGGGAGATGTGCATGTGGACAGGTTCAAAGAGAAGCTCTGTGTGGACACTTGGAAACATCGCTGTGACAAAATTTCGTACGAAGGGGCATTTGTCCAAAGTTGAAAGACCTTCCAAAACCAACCCTAAAGAACTTAGCTAAACAACGAATGTTGCAATCAGCTCCTGCACGAAAGGTGCTTCTATGACACAACCCCTGAACAGGTAGCTACATTCTGCGCAGTACAAAATGCATATGAACTCCAGGCTGAAAACTCACTCCAGAAGGAGGAAATGCATGTGTTTTGCTCTGAAACAACACTCAGGCACTAGGCTTTTGCTTGCTCCTTCAAAGTCTTTGTAGAAACGTGTGTTTTCACTGTTTGAATACGTTTTGAGATGCATTGTTTCAATCTCTTGCAAGCCTCATGTTGTTTCTTACACACTGTGGAAAAAAAAGGAGTATGTTTCCCAAACAGCTTAAAATCCAGGAAAACGCACACTGCATCACTCTTTCCCAAACACGCTCTTTCAACTGATGCGTTGAGAGCATTCTTTAAAGCAGAAAGGAAGGGCCTTTTCCAGTGAAATTCAGACGGGCATCTACAAAAGTCATATATATTGGATGCAGAGTGCAATAGCATGATGGACTTCATGTTCTCGATGAAAACCTTACATTTCAAAGAGACCTGAAGTAGGAATTTCACAAAAAGACCTGTTTGCGTCACTCCTGTGAAAGGAGCTCTAACTTGTGTATTCAGTGCTTGAGAGTGTAACACTCTACATAGGTTACACAGCGTTTTGAGAGCACCAACATGCTTAAAACTGAAACTGCTACAAAGTGTGTGTAGCATACAGAAAGAAGGCTTGTCATTTCAAAGAAAGAAGAGGAAACCAAAATCCAGGTAGTGAAACGAGCACACCATTATGGGAGATGTGCATGTGGATAGCTTCAAGCAGCAGCTCTGTGTGGACACTTGGAAACAGCGCTCTGAAAAAATTTCTTAGGGGCGGGATTTGGGCAAAGTTGAAAGACCTTCCAAAACCCACCCTACGGAACTTAGCCAAACTATGAATGTTGCCATAAGCTCCTGAACGAAAGGTGCTTCTATGACACAACCCCCGAGCAGGTAGCTACATTCTGCACAGTACAAAATGCATATGAATTCCTGTCTGAAAACTCACTCCAGAAGGATGAAATGCGTGTGTTTCTCTCTGAAAGAACACTCAGCCACTAGGCTTTTGCTTGCTCCTTCAAAGTCTTTATAGAAACGTGTGTTTTCACTCCTGGAATACGTTTTGGGATGCATTGTTTCAATCTCTTGCAAGCCTCATGTTATATCTTACTCAATGTGAAAAAATAAGGAGTATGTTTCCCAAATCATTTGAAATCCAGGAAAAGGCACACTGCATCACTCTTGCTCAAACACGCTCTTTCTCCTAATGTGTTGAGAACTTTCAACAAACCGGAAAAGAAGGGCACTGTGTAGGTAAATTCAGATGGGCATGTACAAGAGTTCATTTCTATTGGTTGCAGAGTGCAAAAGCATGATTGACTTCATCTTCTCCCTGAAACCCTTACATTTCCAAGTGACCTGAAGTAGGACATTTACAAAGGATGTGTTTGTGTGTCCGTAGTGAAACGAGCTCTAAGTTGTGTATTCAGTGTTGGAGTGTGACACGCTGTATATAGGATACACAACGATTTGAAGGCACCAACATGCTTCAGACTGAAACTGCTACAAGGTGTGTGTAGCATGCAGGAAGAAGGCTTGTCATTTCAAAGAGAGAAGAGGAAACCAAAATCCAGGTACTGAAACGAGCACACCAGTACGGGAGATGTGCATGTGGACAGCTTCAAGCAGCAGCTCTGTGTGGACACTTGGAAACAGCGCTGCGACAAAATTTCGTACGAAGCGGGATTTGGCCAAAGTTGAAAGACCTTCCAAAACCAACCCTAAAGAACTTAGCCAAACAATGAATGTTGCAATAAGCTCCTGCACGAAAGGTGCTCCTCTGACACAACCCCCGAGCAGGTAGCTACATTCTGCACAGTACAAAATGCATATGAATTCCAGGCTGAAAACTCACTCCAGAAGGAGGAAATGCATGTGTTTCTCTCTGAAAGAACACTCAGCAACTAGGCTTTTGCTTGCTCCTTCAAAGTCTTTGTAGAAACGTGTGTTTTCACCGCTTGAATACGTTTTGAGATGCATTGTTTCAATCTCTTGCAAGCCTCATGTTGTTTCTTACACAATGTGGAAAAACACGGAGTATGTTCCCCAAATCACTTGAAATCCAGGGAAACGCACACTGCATCACTCTTGCCCAAACACGCTCTTTCA
The DNA here is from genome assembly GCF_964146895.1 of Miniopterus schreibersii. Lineage (NCBI taxonomy): Eukaryota > Metazoa > Chordata > Mammalia > Chiroptera > Miniopteridae > Miniopterus > Miniopterus schreibersii. The sequence goes on along the minus strand of NC_138118.1, from coordinate 34,553,648 downwards.
CCTAATGCGTTGAGAACATTCTTTAAAGCAGAAAGGAAGGGCATTATGCAGTGAATTTGACGGGCATCTACAAAAGTCATTTCTATGGGTTGCAGAGCGCAGAAGCATGATTAAGTTCATGTTCTCGATGAAACCCTTACATTTCAAAGTGACCTGAAGTAGGACTCTTACAAAAGGATGCGTTTGCGTGTGTGTGCTGAAAGGAACTCTAAGTTGTGTATTCAGTGTTGGATAGTGACACACTCTACATAGGTTACACAGCGTTTTGAAGGCACCAACATGCTTCAAACTGAAACTGCTACAAGGTGTGTGTAGCATGCAGAAAGAAGGCTTGTCATTTCAAAGAAAGAAGAGGAAACCAAAATCCAGGTAGTGTAACGAGAACACCAGTATGGGAGATGTGCATGTGGACAGGTTCAAAGAGAAGCTCTGTGTGGACACTTGGAAACATCGCTGTGACAAAATTTCGTACGAAGGGGCATTTGTCCAAAGTTGAAAGACCTTCCAAAACCAACCCTAAAGAACTTAGCTAAACAACGAATGTTGCAATCAGCTCCTGCACGAAAGGTGCTTCTATGACACAACCCCTGAACAGGTAGCTACATTCTGCGCAGTACAAAATGCATATGAACTCCAGGCTGAAAACTCACTCCAGAAGGAGGAAATGCATGTGTTTTGCTCTGAAACAACACTCAGGCACTAGGCTTTTGCTTGCTCCTTCAAAGTCTTTGTAGAAACGTGTGTTTTCACTGTTTGAATACGTTTTGAGATGCATTGTTTCAATCTCTTGCAAGCCTCATGTTGTTTCTTACACACTGTGGAAAAAAAAGGAGTATGTTTCCCAAACAGCTTAAAATCCAGGAAAACGCACACTGCATCACTCTTTCCCAAACACGCTCTTTCAACTGATGCGTTGAGAGCATTCTTTAAAGCAGAAAGGAAGGGCCTTTTCCAGTGAAATTCAGACGGGCATCTACAAAAGTCATATATATTGGATGCAGAGTGCAATAGCATGATGGACTTCATGTTCTCGATGAAAACCTTACATTTCAAAGAGACCTGAAGTAGGAATTTCACAAAAAGACCTGTTTGCGTCACTCCTGTGAAAGGAGCTCTAACTTGTGTATTCAGTGCTTGAGAGTGTAACACTCTACATAGGTTACACAGCGTTTTGAGAGCACCAACATGCTTAAAACTGAAACTGCTACAAAGTGTGTGTAGCATACAGAAAGAAGGCTTGTCATTTCAAAGAAAGAAGAGGAAACCAAAATCCAGGTAGTGAAACGAGCACACCATTATGGGAGATGTGCATGTGGATAGCTTCAAGCAGCAGCTCTGTGTGGACACTTGGAAACAGCGCTCTGAAAAAATTTCTTAGGGGCGGGATTTGGGCAAAGTTGAAAGACCTTCCAAAACCCACCCTACGGAACTTAGCCAAACTATGAATGTTGCCATAAGCTCCTGAACGAAAGGTGCTTCTATGACACAACCCCCGAGCAGGTAGCTACATTCTGCACAGTACAAAATGCATATGAATTCCTGTCTGAAAACTCACTCCAGAAGGATGAAATGCGTGTGTTTCTCTCTGAAAGAACACTCAGCCACTAGGCTTTTGCTTGCTCCTTCAAAGTCTTTATAGAAACGTGTGTTTTCACTCCTGGAATACGTTTTGGGATGCATTGTTTCAATCTCTTGCAAGCCTCATGTTATATCTTACTCAATGTGAAAAAATAAGGAGTATGTTTCCCAAATCATTTGAAATCCAGGAAAAGGCACACTGCATCACTCTTGCTCAAACACGCTCTTTCTCCTAATGTGTTGAGAACTTTCAACAAACCGGAAAAGAAGGGCACTGTGTAGGTAAATTCAGATGGGCATGTACAAGAGTTCATTTCTATTGGTTGCAGAGTGCAAAAGCATGATTGACTTCATCTTCTCCCTGAAACCCTTACATTTCCAAGTGACCTGAAGTAGGACATTTACAAAGGATGTGTTTGTGTGTCCGTAGTGAAACGAGCTCTAAGTTGTGTATTCAGTGTTGGAGTGTGACACGCTGTATATAGGATACACAACGATTTGAAGGCACCAACATGCTTCAGACTGAAACTGCTACAAGGTGTGTGTAGCATGCAGGAAGAAGGCTTGTCATTTCAAAGAGAGAAGAGGAAACCAAAATCCAGGTACTGAAACGAGCACACCAGTACGGGAGATGTGCATGTGGACAGCTTCAAGCAGCAGCTCTGTGTGGACACTTGGAAACAGCGCTGCGACAAAATTTCGTACGAAGCGGGATTTGGCCAAAGTTGAAAGACCTTCCAAAACCAACCCTAAAGAACTTAGCCAAACAATGAATGTTGCAATAAGCTCCTGCACGAAAGGTGCTCCTCTGACACAACCCCCGAGCAGGTAGCTACATTCTGCACAGTACAAAATGCATATGAATTCCAGGCTGAAAACTCACTCCAGAAGGAGGAAATGCATGTGTTTCTCTCTGAAAGAACACTCAGCAACTAGGCTTTTGCTTGCTCCTTCAAAGTCTTTGTAGAAACGTGTGTTTTCACCGCTTGAATACGTTTTGAGATGCATTGTTTCAATCTCTTGCAAGCCTCATGTTGTTTCTTACACAATGTGGAAAAACACGGAGTATGTTCCCCAAATCACTTGAAATCCAGGGAAACGCACACTGCATCACTCTTGCCCAAACACGCTCTTTCACCTAATGCGTTGAGAACATTCTTTAAAGCAGAAAGGAAGGGCATTATGCAGTGAATTTGACGGGCATCTACAAAAGTCATTTCTATGGGTTGCAGAGCGCAGAAGCATGATTAAGTTCATGTTCTCGATGAAACCCTTACATTTCAAAGTGACCTGAAGTAGGACTCTTACAAAAGGATGCGTTTGCGTGTGTGTGCTGAAAGGAACTCTAAGTTGTGTATTCAGTGTTGGATAGTGACACACTCTACATAGGTTACACAGCGTTTTGAAGGCACCAACATGCTTCAAACTGAAACTGCTACAAGGTGTGTGTAGCATGCAGAAAGAAGGCTTGTCATTTCAAAGAAAGAAGAGGAAACCAAAATCCAGGTAGTGTAACGAGAACACCAGTATGGGAGATGTGCATGTGGACAGGTTCAAAGAGAAGCTCTGTGTGGACACTTGGAAACATCGCTGTGACAAAATTTCGTACGAAGGGGCATTTGTCCAAAGTTGAAAGACCTTCCAAAACCAACCCTAAAGAACTTAGCTAAACAACGAATGTTGCAATCAGCTCCTGCACGAAAGGTGCTTCTATGACACAACCCCTGAACAGGTAGCTACATTCTGCGCAGTACAAAATGCATATGAACTCCAGGCTGAAAACTCACTCCAGAAGGAGGAAATGCATGTGTTTTGCTCTGAAACAACACTCAGGCACTAGGCTTTTGCTTGCTCCTTCAAAGTCTTTGTAGAAACGTGTGTTTTCACTGTTTGAATACGTTTTGAGATGCATTGTTTCAATCTCTTGCAAGCCTCATGTTGTTTCTTACACACTGTGGAAAAAAAAGGAGTATGTTTCCCAAACAGCTTAAAATCCAGGAAAACGCACACTGCATCACTCTTTCCCAAACACGCTCTTTCAACTGATGCGTTGAGAGCATTCTTTAAAGCAGAAAGGAAGGGCCTTTTCCAGTGAAATTCAGACGGGCATCTACAAAAGTCATATATATTGGATGCAGAGTGCAATAGCATGATGGACTTCATGTTCTCGATGAAAACCTTACATTTCAAAGAGACCTGAAGTAGGAATTTCACAAAAAGACCTGTTTGCGTCACTCCTGTGAAAGGAGCTCTAACTTGTGTATTCAGTGCTTGAGAGTGTAACACTCTACATAGGTTACACAGCGTTTTGAGAGCACCAACATGCTTAAAACTGAAACTGCTACAAAGTGTGTGTAGCATACAGAAAGAAGGCTTGTCATTTCAAAGAAAGAAGAGGAAACCAAAATCCAGGTAGTGAAACGAGCACACCATTATGGGAGATGTGCATGTGGATAGCTTCAAGCAGCAGCTCTGTGTGGACACTTGGAAACAGCGCTCTGAAAAAATTTCTTAGGGGCGGGATTTGGGCAAAGTTGAAAGACCTTCCAAAACCCACCCTACGGAACTTAGCCAAACTATGAATGTTGCCATAAGCTCCTGAACGAAAGGTGCTTCTATGACACAACCCCCGAGCAGGTAGCTACATTCTGCACAGTACAAAATGCATATGAATTCCTGTCTGAAAACTCACTCCAGAAGGATGAAATGCGTGTGTTTCTCTCTGAAAGAACACTCAGCCACTAGGCTTTTGCTTGCTCCTTCAAAGTCTTTATAGAAACGTGTGTTTTCACTCCTGGAATACGTTTTGGGATGCATTGTTTCAATCTCTTGCAAGCCTCATGTTATATCTTACTCAATGTGAAAAAATAAGGAGTATGTTTCCCAAATCATTTGAAATCCAGGAAAAGGCACACTGCATCACTCTTGCTCAAACACGCTCTTTCTCCTAATGTGTTGAGAACTTTCAACAAACCGGAAAAGAAGGGCACTGTGTAGGTAAATTCAGATGGGCATGTACAAGAGTTCATTTCTATTGGTTGCAGAGTGCAAAAGCATGATTGACTTCATCTTCTCCCTGAAACCCTTACATTTCCAAGTGACCTGAAGTAGGACATTTACAAAGGATGTGTTTGTGTGTCCGTAGTGAAACGAGCTCTAAGTTGTGTATTCAGTGTTGGAGTGTGACACGCTGTATATAGGATACACAACGATTTGAAGGCACCAACATGCTTCAGACTGAAACTGCTACAAGGTGTGTGTAGCATGCAGGAAGAAGGCTTGTCATTTCAAAGAGAGAAGAGGAAACCAAAATCCAGGTACTGAAACGAGCACACCAGTACGGGAGATGTGCATGTGGACAGCTTCAAGCAGCAGCTCTGTGTGGACACTTGGAAACAGCGCTGCGACAAAATTTCGTACGAAGCGGGATTTGGCCAAAGTTGAAAGACCTTCCAAAACCAACCCTAAAGAACTTAGCCAAACAATGAATGTTGCAATAAGCTCCTGCACGAAAGGTGCTCCTCTGACACAACCCCCGAGCAGGTAGCTACATTCTGCACAGTACAAAATGCATATGAATTCCAGGCTGAAAACTCACTCCAGAAGGAGGAAATGCATGTGTTTCTCTCTGAAAGAACACTCAGCAACTAGGCTTTTGCTTGCTCCTTCAAAGTCTTTGTAGAAACGTGTGTTTTCACCGCTTGAATACGTTTTGAGATGCATTGTTTCAATCTCTTGCAAGCCTCATGTTGTTTCTTACACAATGTGGAAAAACACGGAGTATGTTCCCCAAATCACTTGAAATCCAGGGAAACGCACACTGCATCACTCTTGCCCAAACACGCTCTTTCACCTAATGCGTTGAGAACATTCTTTAAAGCAGAAAGGAAGGGCATTATGCAGTGAATTTGACGGGCATCTACAAAAGTCATTTCTATGGGTTGCAGAGCGCAAAAGCATGATTAAGTTCATGTTCTCGATGAAACCCTTACATTTCAAAGTGACCTGAAGTAGGACTCTTACAAAAGGATGCGTTTGCGTGTGTGTGCTGAAAGGAACTCTAAGTTGTGTATTCAGTGTTGGATAGTGACACACTCTACATAGGTTACACAGCGTTTTGAAGGCACCAACATGCTTCAAACTGAAACTGCTACAAGGTGTGTGTAGCATGCAGAAAGAAGGCTTGTCATTTCAAAGAAAGAAGAGGAAACCAAAATCCAGGTAGTGTAACGAGAACACCAGTATGGGAGATGTGCATGTGGACAGGTTCAAAGAGAAGCTCTGTGTGGACACTTGGAAACATCGCTGTGACAAAATTTCGTACGAAGGGGCATTTGTCCAAAGTTGAAAGACCTTCCAAAACCAACCCTAAAGAACTTAGCTAAACAACGAATGTTGCAATCAGCTCCTGCACGAAAGGTGCTTCTATGACACAACCCCTGAACAGGTAGCTACATTCTGCGCAGTACAAAATGCATATGAACTCCAGGCTGAAAACTCACTCCAGAAGGAGGAAATGCATGTGTTTTGCTCTGAAACAACACTCAGGCACTAGGCTTTTGCTTGCTCCTTCAAAGTCTTTGTAGAAACGTGTGTTTTCACTGTTTGAATACGTTTTGAGATGCATTGTTTCAATCTCTTGCAAGCCTCATGTTGTTTCTTACACACTGTGGAAAAAAAAGGAGTATGTTTCCCAAACAGCTTAAAATCCAGGAAAACGCACACTGCATCACTCTTTCCCAAACACGCTCTTTCAACTGATGCGTTGAGAGCATTCTTTAAAGCAGAAAGGAAGGGCCTTTTCCAGTGAAATTCAGACGGGCATCTACAAAAGTCATATATATTGGATGCAGAGTGCAATAGCATGATGGACTTCATGTTCTCGATGAAAACCTTACATTTCAAAGAGACCTGAAGTAGGAATTTCACAAAAAGACCTGTTTGCTTCACTCCTGTGAAAGGAGCTCTAACTTGTGTATTCAGTGCTTGAGAGTGTAACACTCTACATAGGTTACACAGCGTTTTGAGAGCACCAACATGCTTAAAACTGAAACTGCTACAAAGTGTGTGTAGCATACAGAAAGAAGGCTTGTCATTTCAAAGAAAGAAGAGGAAACCAAAATCCAGGTAGTGAAACGAGCACACCATTATGGGAGATGTGCATGTGGATAGCTTCAAGCAGCAGCTCTGTGTGGACACTTGGAAACAGCGCTCTGAAAAAATTTCTTAGGGGCGGGATTTGGGCAAAGTTGAAAGACCTTCCAAAACCCACCCTACGGAACTTAGCCAAACTATGAATGTTGCCATAAGCTCCTGAACGAAAGGTGCTTCTATGACACAACCCCCGAGCAGGTAGCTACATTCTGCACAGTACAAAATGCATATGAATTCCTGTCTGAAAACTCACTCCAGAAGGATGAAATGCGTGTGTTTCTCTCTGAAAGAACACTCAGCCACTAGGCTTTTGCTTGCTCCTTCAAAGTCTTTATAGAAACGTGTGTTTTCACTCCTGGAATACGTTTTGGGATGCATTGTTTCAATCTCTTGCAAGCCTCATGTTATATCTTACTCAATGTCAAAAAATAAGGAGTATGTTTCCCAAATCATTTGAAATCCAGGAAAAGGCACACTGCATCACTCTTGCTCAAACACGCTCTTTCTCCTAATGTGTTGAGAACTTTCAACAAACCGGAAAAGAAGGGCACTGTGTAGGTAAATTCAGATGGGCATGTACAAGAGTTCATTTCTATTGGTTGCAGAGTGCAAAAGCATGATTGACTTCATCTTCTCCCTGAAACCCTTACATTTCCAAGTGACCTGAAGTAGGACTTTTACAAAGGATGTGTTTGTGTGTCCGTAGTGAAACGAGCTCTAAGTTGTGTATTCAGTGTTGGAGTGTGACACGCTGTATATAGGATACACAACGATTTGAAGGCACCAACATGCTTCAGACTGAAACTGCTACAAGGTGTGTGTAGCATGCAGGAAGAAGGCTTGTCATTTCAAAGAGAGAAGAGGAAACCAAAATCCAGGTACTGAAACGAGCACACCAGTACGGGAGATGTGCATGTGGACAGCTTCAAGCAGCAGCTCTGTGTGGACACTTGGAAACAGCGCTGCGACAAAATTTCGTACGAAGCGGGATTTGGCCAAAGTTGAAAGACCTTCCAAAACCAACCCTAAAGAACTTAGCCAAACAATGAATGTTGCAATAAGCTCCTGCACGAAAGGTGCTCCTCTGACACAACCCCCGAGCAGGTAGCTACATTCTGCACAGTACAAAATGCATATGAATTCCAGGCTGAAAACTCACTCCAGAAGGAGGAAATGCATGTGTTTCTCTCTGAAAGAACACTCAGCAACTAGGCTTTTGCTTGCTCCTTCAAAGTCTTTGTAGAAACGTGTGTTTTCACCGCTTGAATACGTTTTGAGATGCATTGTTTCAATCTCTTGCAAGCCTCATGTTGTTTCTTACACAATGTGGAAAAACACGGAGTATGTTCCCCAAATCACTTGAAATCCAGGGAAACGCACACTGCATCACTCTTGCCCAAACACGCTCTTTCACCTAATGCGTTGAGAACATTCTTTAAAGCAGAAAGGAAGGGCATTATGCAGTGAATTTGACGGGCATCTACAAAAGTCATTTCTATGGGTTGCAGAGCGCAGAAGCATGATTAAGTTCATGTTCTCGATGAAACCCTTACATTTCAAAGAGACCTGAAGTAGGACTCTTACAAAAGGATGCGTTTGCGTGTGTGTGCTGAAAGGAGCTCTAAGTTGTGTATTCAGTGTTGGATAGTGACACACTCTACATAGGTTACACAGCGTTTTGAAGGCACCAACATGCTTCAAACTGAAACTGCTACAAGGTGTGTGTAGCATGCAGAAAGAAGGCTTGTCATTTCAAAGAAAGAAGAGGAAACCAAAATCCAGGTAGTGTAACGAGAACACCAGTATGGGAGATGTGCATGTGGACAGGTTCAAAGAGAAGCTCTGTGTGGACACTTGGAAACATCGCTGTGACAAAATTTCGTACGAAGGGGCATTTGTCCAAAGTTGAAAGACCTTCCAAAACCAACCCTAAAGAACTTAGCTAAACAACGAATGTTGCAATCAGCTCCTGCACGAAAGGTGCTTCTATGACACAACCCCTGAACAGGTAGCTACATTCTGCGCAGTACAAAATGCATATGAACTCCAGGCTGAAAACTCACTCCAGAAGGAGGAAATGCATGTGTTTTGCTCTGAAACAACACTCAGGCACTAGGCTTTTGCTTGCTCCTTCAAAGTCTTTGTAGAAACGTGTGTTTTCACTGTTTGAATACGTTTTGAGATGCATTGTTTCAATCTCTTGCAAGCCTCATGTTGTTTCTTACACACTGTGGAAAAAAAAGGAGTATGTTTCCCAAACAGCTTAAAATCCAGGAAAACGCACACTGCATCACTCTTTCCCAAACACGCTCTTTCAACTGATGCGTTGAGAGCATTCTTTAAAGCAGAAAGGAAGGGCCTTTTCCAGTGAAATTCAGACGGGCATCTACAAAAGTCATATATATTGGATGCAGAGTGCAATAGCATGATGGACTTCATGTTCTCGATGAAAACCTTACATTTCAAAGAGACCTGAAGTAGGAATTTCACAAAAAGACCTGTTTGCGTCACTCCTGTGAAAGGAGCTCTAACTTGTGTATTCAGTGCTTGAGAGTGTAACACTCTACATAGGTTACACAGCGTTTTGAGAGCACCAACATGCTTAAAACTGAAACTGCTACAAAGTGTGTGTAGCATACAGAAAGAAGGCTTGTCATTTCAAAGAAAGAAGAGGAAACCAAAATCCAGGTAGTGAAACGAGCACACCATTATGGGAGATGTGCATGTGGATAGCTTCAAGCAGCAGCTCTGTGTGGACACTTGGAAACAGCGCTCTGAAAAAATTTCTTAGGGGCGGGATTTGGGCAAAGTTGAAAGACCTTCCAAAACCCACCCTACGGAACTTAGCCAAACTATGAATGTTGCCATAAGCTCCTGAACGAAAGGTGCTTCTATGACACAACCCCCGAGCAGGTAGCTACATTCTGCACAGTACAAAATGCATATGAATTCCTGTCTGAAAACTCACTCCAGAAGGATGAAATGCGTGTGTTTCTCTCTGAAAGAACACTCAGCCACTAGGCTTTTGCTTGCTCCTTCAAAGTCTTTATAGAAACGTGTGTTTTCACTCCTGGAATACGTTTTGGGATGCATTGTTTCAATCTCTTGCAAGCCTCATGTTATATCTTACTCAATGTGAAAAAATAAGGAGTATGTTTCCCAAATCATTTGAAATCCAGGAAAAGGCACACTGCATCACTCTTGCTCAAACACGCTCTTTCTCCTAATGTGTTGAGAACTTTCAACAAACCGGAAAAGAAGGGCACTGTGTAGGTAAATTCAGATGGGCATGTACAAGAGTTCATTTCTATTGGTTGCAGAGTGCAAAAGCATGATTGACTTCATCTTCTCCCTGAAACCCTTACATTTCCAAGTGACCTGAAGTAGGACATTTACAAAGGATGTGTTTGTGTGTCCGTAGTGAAACGAGCTCTAAGTTGTGTATTCAGTGTTGGAGTGTGACACGCTGTATATAGGATACACAACGATTTGAAGGCACCAACATGCTTCAGACTGAAACTGCTACAAGGTGTGTGTAGCATGCAGGAAGAAGGCTTGTCATTTCAAAGAGAGAAGAGGAAACCAAAATCCAGGTACTGAAACGAGCACACCAGTACGAGAGATGTGCATGTGGACAGCTTCAAGCAGCAGCTCTGTGTGGACACTTGGAAACAGCGCTGCGACAAAATTTCGTACGAAGCGGGATTTGGCCAAAGTTGAAAGACCTTCCAAAACCAACCCTAAAGAACTTAGCCAAACAATGAATGTTGCAATAAGCTCCTGCACGAAAGGTGCTCCTCTGACACAACCCCCGAGCAGGTAGCTACATTCTGCACAGTACAAAATGCATATGAATTCCAGGCTGAAAACTCACTCCAGAAGGAGGAAATGCATGTGTTTCTCTCTGAAAGAACACTCAGCAACTAGGCTTTTGCTTGCTCCTTCAAAGTCTTTGTAGAAACGTGTGTTTTCACCGCTTGAATACGTTTTGAGATGCATTGTTTCAATCTCTTGCAAGCCTCATGTTGTTTCTTACACAATGTGGAAAAACACGGAGTATGTTCCCCAAATCACTTGAAATCCAGGGAAACGCACACTGCATCACTCTTGCCCAAACACGCTCTTTCACCTAATGCGTTGAGAACATTCTTTAAAGCAGAAAGGAAGGGCATTATGCAGTGAATTTGACGGGCATCTACAAAAGTCATTTCTATGGGTTGCAGAGCGCAGAAGCATGATTAAGTTCATGTTCTCGATGAAACCCTTACATTTCAAAGTGACCTGAAGTAGGACTCTTACAAAAGGATGCGTTTGCGTGTGTGTGCTGAAAGGAACTCTAAGTTGTGTATTCAGTGTTGGATAGTGACACACTCTACATAGGTTACACAGCGTTTTGAAGGCACCAACATGCTTCAAACTGAAACTGCTACAAGGTGTGTGTAGCATGCAGAAAGAAGGCTTGTCATTTCAAAGAAAGAAGAGGAAACCAAAATCCAGGTAGTGTAACGAGAACACCAGTATGGGAGATGTGCATGTGGACAGGTTCAAAGAGAAGCTCTGTGTGGACACTTGGAAACATCGCTGTGACAAAATTTCGTACGAAGGGGCATTTGTCCAAAGTTGAAAGACCTTCCAAAACCAACCCTAAAGAACTTAGCTAAACAACGAATGTTGCAATCAGCTCCTGCACGAAAGGTGCTTCTATGACACAACCCCTGAACAGGTAGCTACATTCTGCGCAGTACAAAATGCATATGAACTCCAGGCTGAAAACTCACTCCAGAAGGAGGAAATGCATGTGTTTTGCTCTGAAACAACACTCAGGCACTAGGCTTTTGCTTGCTCCTTCAAAGTCTTTGTAGAAACGTGTGTTTTCACTGTTTGAATACGTTTTGAGATGCATTGTTTCAATCTCTTGCAAGCCTCATGTTGTTTCTTACACACTGTGGAAAAAAAAGGAGTATGTTTCCCAAACAGCTTAAAATCCAGGAAAACGCACACTGCATCACTCTTTCCCAAACACGCTCTTTCAACTGATGCGTTGAGAGCATTCTTTAAAGCAGAAAGGAAGGGCCTTTTCCAGTGAAATTCAGACGGGCATCTACAAAAGTCATATATATTGGATGCAGAGTGCAATAGCATGATGGACTTCATGTTCTCGATGAAAACCTTACATTTCAAAGAGACCTGAAGTAGGAATTTCACAAAAAGACCTGTTTGCTTCACTCCTGTGAAAGGAGCTCTAACTTGTGTATTCAGTGCTTGAGAGTGTAACACTCTACATAGGTTACACAGCGTTTTGAGAGCACCAACATGCTTAAAACTGAAACTGCTACAAAGTGTGTGTAGCATACAGAAAGAAGGCTTGTCATTTCAAAGAAAGAAGAGGAAACCAAAATCCAGGTAGTGAAACGAGCACACCATTATGGGAGATGTGCATGTGGATAGCTTCAAGCAGCAGCTCTGTGTGGACACTTGGAAACAGCGCTCTGAAAAAATTTCTTAGGGGCGGGATTTGGGCAAAGTTGAAAGACCTTCCAAAACCCACCCTACGGAACTTAGCCAAACTATGAATGTTGCCATAAGCTCCTGAACGAAAGGTGCTTCTATGACACAACCCCCGAGCAGGTAGCTACATTCTGCACAGTACAAAATGCATATGAATTCCTGTCTGAAAACTCACTCCAGAAGGATGAAATGCGTGTGTTTCTCTCTGAAAGAACACTCAGCCACTAGGCTTTTGCTTGCTCCTTCAAAGTCTTTATAGAAACGTGTGTTTTCACTCCTGGAATACGTTTTGGGATGCATTGTTTCAATCTCTTGCAAGCCTCATGTTATATCTTACTCAATGTCAAAAAATAAGGAGTATGTTTCCCAAATCATTTGAAATCCAGGAAAAGGCACACTGCATCACTCTTGCTCAAACACGCTCTTTCTCCTAATGTGTTGAGAACTTTCAACAAACCGGAAAAGAAGGGCACTGTGTAGGTAAATTCAGATGGGCATGTACAAGAGTTCATTTCTATTGGTTGCAGAGTGCAAAAGCATGATTGACTTCATCTTCTCCCTGAAACCCTTACATTTCCAAGTAACCTGAAGTAGGACTTTTACAAAGGATGTGTTTGTGTGTCCGTAGTGAAACGAGCTCTAAGTTGTGTATTCAGTGTTGGAGTGTGACACGCTGTATATAGGATACACAACGATTTGAAGGCACCAACATGCTTCAGACTGAAACTGCTACAAGGTGTGTGTAGCATGCAGGAAGAAGGCTTGTCATTTCAAAGAGAGAAGAGGAAACCAAAATCCAGGTACTGAAACGAGCACACCAGTACGGGAGATGTGCATGTGGACAGCTTCAAGCAGCAGCTCTGTGTGGACACTTGGAAACAGCGCTGCGACAAAATTTCGTACGAAGCGGGATTTGGCCAAAGTTGAAAGACCTTCCAAAACCAACCCTAAAGAACTTAGCCAAACAATGAATGTTGCAATAAGCTCCTGCACGAAAGGTGCTCCTCTGACACAACCCCCGAGCAGGTAGCTACATTCTGCACAGTACAAAATGCATATGAATTCCAGGCTGAAAACTCACTCCAGAAGGAGGAAATGCATGTGTTTCTCTCTGAAAGAACACTCAGCAACTAGGCTTTTGCTTGCTCCTTCAAAGTCTTTGTAGAAACGTGTGTTTTCACCGCTTGAATACGTTTTGAGATGCATTGTTTCAATCTCTTGCAAGCCTCATGTTGTTTCTTACACAATGTGGAAAAACACGGAGTATGTTCCCCAAATCACTTGAAATCCAGGGAAACGCACACTGCATCACTCTTGCCCAAACACGCTCTTTCACCTAATGCGTTGAGAACATTCTTTAAAGCAGAAAGGAAGGGCATTATGCAGTGAATTTGACGGGCATCTACAAAAGTCATTTCTATGGGTTGCAGAGCGCAGAAGCATGATTAAGTTCATGTTCTCGATGAAACCCTTACATTTCAAAGAGACCTGAAGTAGGACTCTTACAAAAGGATGCGTTTGCGTGTGTGTGCTGAAAGGAGCTCTAAGTTGTGTATTCAGTGTTGGATAGTGACACACTCTACATAGGTTACACAGCGTTTTGAAGGCACCAACATGCTTCAAACTGAAACTGCTACAAGGTGTGTGTAGCATGCAGAAAGAAGGCTTGTCATTTCAAAGAAAGAAGAGGAAACCAAAATCCAGGTAGTGTAACGAGAACACCAGTATGGGAGATGTGCATGTGGACAGGTTCAAAGAGAAGCTCTGTGTGGACACTTGGAAACATCGCTGTGACAAAATTTCGTACGAAGGGGCATTTGTCCAAAGTTGAAAGACCTTCCAAAACCAACCCTAAAGAACTTAGCTAAACAACGAATGTTGCAATCAGCTCCTGCACGAAAGGTGCTTCTATGACACAACCCCTGAACAGGTAGCTACATTCTGCGCAGTACAAAATGCATATGAACTCCAGGCTGAAAACTCACTCCAGAAGGAGGAAATGCATGTGTTTTGCTCTGAAACAACACTCAGGCACTAGGCTTTTGCTTGCTCCTTCAAAGTCTTTGTAGAAACGTGTGTTTTCACTGTTTGAATACGTTTTGAGATGCATTGTTTCAATCTCTTGCAAGCCTCATGTTGTTTCTTACACAATGTGGAAAAAAAAGGAGTATGTTTCCCAAACAGCTTAAAATCCAGGAAAACGCACACTGCATCACTCTTTCCCAAACACGCTCTTTCAACTGATGCGTTGAGAGCATTCTTTAAAGCAGAAAGGAAGGGCCTTTTCCAGTGAAATTCAGACGGGCATCTACAAAAGTCATATATATTGGATGCAGAGTGCAATAGCATGATGGACTTCATGTTCTCGATGAAAACCTTACATTTCAAAGAGACCTGAAGTAGGAATTTCACAAAAAGACCTGTTTGCGTCACTCCTGTGAAAGGAGCTCTAACTTGTGTATTCAGTGCTTGAGAGTGTAACACTCTACATAGGTTACACAGCGTTTTGAGAGCACCAACATGCTTAAAACTGAAACTGCTACAAAGTGTGTGTAGCATACAGAAAGAAGGCTTGTCATTTCAAAGAAAGAAGAGGAAACCAAAATCCAGGTAGTGAAACGAGCACACCATTATGGGAGATGTGCATGTGGATAGCTTCAAGCAGCAGCTCTGTGTGGACACTTGGAAACAGCGCTCTGAAAAAATTTCTTAGGGGCGGGATTTGGGCAAAGTTGAAAGACCTTCCAAAACCCACCCTACGGAACTTAGCCAAACTATGAATGTTGCCATAAGCTCCTGAACGAAAGGTGCTTCTATGACACAACCCCCGAGCAGGTAGCTACATTCTGCACAGTACAAAATGCATATGAATTCCTGTCTGAAAACTCACTCCAGAAGGATGAAATGCGTGTGTTTCTCTCTGAAAGAACACTCAGCCACTAGGCTTTTGCTTGCTCCTTCAAAGTCTTTATAGAAACGTGTGTTTTCACTCCTGGAATACGTTTTGGGATGCATTGTTTCAATCTCTTGCAAGCCTCATGTTATATCTTACTCAATGTGAAAAAATAAGGAGTATGTTTCCCAAATCATTTGAAATCCAGGAAAAGGCACACTGCATCACTCTTGCTCAAACACGCTCTTTCTCCTAATGTGTTGAGAACTTTCAACAAACCGGAAAAGAAGGGCACTGTGTAGGTAAATTCAGATGGGCATGTACAAGAGTTCATTTCTATTGGTTGCAGAGTGCAAAAGCATGATTGACTTCATCTTCTCCCTGAAACCCTTACATTTCCAAGTGACCTGAAGTAGGACATTTACAAAGGATGTGTTTGTGTGTCCGTAGTGAAACGAGCTCTAAGTTGTGTATTCAGTGTTGGAGTGTGACACGCTGTATATAGGATACACAACGATTTGAAGGCACCAACATGCTTCAGACTGAAACTGCTACAAGGTGTGTGTAGCATGCAGGAAGAAGGCTTGTCATTTCAAAGAGAGAAGAGGAAACCAAAATCCAGGTACTGAAACGAGCACACCAGTACGGGAGATGTGCATGTGGACAGCTTCAAGCAGCAGCTCTGTGTGGACACTTGGAAACAGCGCTGCGACAAAATTTCGTACGAAGCGGGATTTGGCCAAAGTTGAAAGACCTTCCAAAACCAACCCTAAAGAACTTAGCCAAACAATGAATGTTGCAATAAGCTCCTGCACGAAAGGTGCTCCTCTGACACAACCCCCGAGCAGGTAGCTACATTCTGCACAGTACAAAATGCATATGAATTCCAGGCTGAAAACTCACTCCAGAAGGAGGAAATGCATGTGTTTCTCTCTGAAAGAACACTCAGCAACTAGGCTTTTGCTTGCTCCTTCAAAGTCTTTGTAGAAACGTGTGTTTTCACCGCTTGAATACGTTTTGAGATGCATTGTTTCAATCTCTTGCAAGCCTCATGTTGTTTCTTACACAATGTGGAAAAACACGGAGTATGTTCCCCAAATCACTTGAAATCCAGGGAAACGCACACTGCATCACTCTTGCCCAAACACGCTCTTTCACCTAATGCGTTGAGAACATTCTTTAAAGCAGAAAGGAAGGGCATTATGCAGTGAATTTGACGGGCATCTACAAAAGTCATTTCTATGGGTTGCAGAGCGCAGAAGCATGATTAAGTTCATGTTCTCGATGAAACCCTTACATTTCAAAGAGACCTGAAGTAGGACTCTTACAAAAGGATGCGTTTGCGTGTGTGTGCTGAAAGGAGCTCTAAGTTGTGTATTCAGTGTTGGATAGTGACACACTCTACATAGGTTACACAGCGTTTTGAAGGCACCAACATGCTTCAAACTGAAACTGCTACAAGGTGTGTGTAGCATGCAGAAAGAAGGCTTGTCATTTCAAAGAAAGAAGAGGAAACCAAAATCCAGGTAGTGTAACGAGAACACCAGTATGGGAGATGTGCATGTGGACAGGTTCAAAGAGAAGCTCTGTGTGGACACTTGGAAACATCGCTGTGACAAAATTTCGTACGAAGGGGCATTTGTCCAAAGTTGAAAGACCTTCCAAAACCAACCCTAAAGAACTTAGCTAAACAACGAATGTTGCAATCAGCTCCTGCACGAAAGGTGCTTCTATGACACAACCCCTGAACAGGTAGCTACATTCTGCGCAGTACAAAATGCATATGAACTCCAGGCTGAAAACTCACTCCAGAAGGAGGAAATGCATGTGTTTTGCTCTGAAACAACACTCAGGCACTAGGCTTTTGCTTGCTCCTTCAAAGTCTTTGTAGAAACGTGTGTTTTCACTGTTTGAATACGTTTTGAGATGCATTGTTTCAATCTCTTGCAAGCCTCATGTTGTTTCTTACACACTGTGGAAAAAAAAGGAGTATGTTTCCCAAACAGCTTAAAATCCAGGAAAACGCACACTGCATCACTCTTTCCCAAACACGCTCTTTCAACTGATGCGTTGAGAGCATTCTTTAAAGCAGAAAGGAAGGGCCTTTTCCAGTGAAATTCAGACGGGCATCTACAAAAGTCATATATATTGGATGCAGAGTGCAATAGCATGATGGACTTCATGTTCTCGATGAAAACCTTACATTTCAAAGAGACCTGAAGTAGGAATTTCACAAAAAGACCTGTTTGCGTCACTCCTGTGAAAGGAGCTCTAACTTGTGTATTCAGTGCTTGAGAGTGTAACACTCTACATAGGTTACACAGCGTTTTGAGAGCACCAACATGCTTAAAACTGAAACTGCTACAAAGTGTGTGTAGCATACAGAAAGAAGGCTTGTCATTTCAAAGAAAGAAGAGGAAACCAAAATCCAGGTAGTGAAACGAGCACACCATTATGGGAGATGTGCATGTGGATAGCTTCAAGCAGCAGCTCTGTGTGGACACTTGGAAACAGCGCTCTGAAAAAATTTCTTAGGGGCGGGATTTGGGCAAAGTTGAAAGACCTTCCAAAACCCACCCTACGGAACTTAGCCAAACTATGAATGTTGCCATAAGCTCCTGAACGAAAGGTGCTTCTATGACACAACCCCCGAGCAGGTAGCTACATTCTGCACAGTACAAAATGCATATGAATTCCTGTCTGAAAACTCACTCCAGAAGGATGAAATGCGTGTGTTTCTCTCTGAAAGAACACTCAGCCACTAGGCTTTTGCTTGCTCCTTCAAAGTCTTTATAGAAACGTGTGTTTTCACTCCTGGAATACGTTTTGGGATGCATTGTTTCAATCTCTTGCAAGCCTCATGTTATATCTTACTCAATGTCAAAAAATAAGGAGTATGTTTCCCAAATCATTTGAAATCCAGGAAAAGGCACACTGCATCACTCTTGCTCAAACACGCTCTTTCTCCTAATGTGTTGAGAACTTTCAACAAACCGGAAAAGAAGGGCACTGTGTAGGTAAATTCAGATGGGCATGTACAAGAGTTCATTTCTATTGGTTGCAGAGTGCAAAAGCATGATTGACTTCATCTTCTCCCTGAAACCCTTACATTTCCAAGTGACCTGAAGTAGGACTTTTACAAAGGATGTGTTTGTGTGTCCGTAGTGAAACGAGCTCTAAGTTGTGTATTCAGTGTTGGAGTGTGACACGCTGTATATAGGATACACAACGATTTGAAGGCACCAACATGCTTCAGACTGAAACTGCTACAAGGTGTGTGTAGCATGCAGGAAGAAGGCTTGTCATTTCAAAGAGAGAAGAGGAAACCAAAATCCAGGTACTGAAACGAGCACACCAGTACGGGAGATGTGCATGTGGACAGCTTCAAGCAGCAGCTCTGTGTGGACACTTGGAAACAGCGCTGCGACAAAATTTCGTACGAAGCGGGATTTGGCCAAAGTTGAAAGACCTTCCAAAACCAACCCTAAAGAACTTAGCCAAACAATGAATGTTGCAATAAGCTCCTGCACGAAAGGTGCTCCTCTGACACAACCCCCGAGCAGGTAGCTACATTCTGCACAGTACAAAATGCATATGAATTCCAGGCTGAAAACTCACTCCAGAAGGAGGAAATGCATGTGTTTCTCTCTGAAAGAACACTCAGCAACTAGGCTTTTGCTTGCTCCTTCAAAGTCTTTGTAGAAACGTGTGTTTTCACCGCTTGAATACGTTTTGAGATGCATTGTTTCAATCTCTTGCAAGCCTCATGTTGTTTCTTACACAATGTGGAAAAACACGGAGTATGTTCCCCAAATCACTTGAAATCCAGGGAAACGCACACTGCATCACTCTTGCCCAAACACGCTCTTTCACCTAATGCGTTGAGAACATTCTTTAAAGCAGAAAGGAAGGGCATTATGCAGTGAATTTGACGGGCATCTACAAAAGTCATTTCTATGGGTTGCAGAGCGCAGAAGCATGATTAAGTTCATGTTCTCGATGAAACCCTTACATTTCAAAGAGACCTGAAGTAGGACTCTTAGAAAAGGATGCGTTTGCGTGTGTGTGCTGAAAGGAACTCTAAGTTGTGTATTCAGTGTTGGATAGTGACACACTCTACATAGGTTACACAGCGTTTTGAAGGCACCAACATGCTTCAAACTGAAACTGCTACAAGGTGTGTGTAGCATGCAGAAAGAAGGCTTGTCATTTCAAAGAAAGAAGAGGAAACCAAAATCCAGGTAGTGTAACGAGAACACCAGTATGGGAGATGTGCATGTGGACAGGTTCAAAGAGAAGCTCTGTGTGGACACTTGGAAACATCGCTGTGACAAAATTTCGTACGAAGGGGCATTTGTCCAAAGTTGAAAGACCTTCCAAAACCAACCCTAAAGAACTTAGCTAAACAACGAATGTTGCAATCAGCTCCTGCACGAAAGGTGCTTCTATGACACAACCCCTGAACAGGTAGCTACATTCTGCGCAGTACAAAATGCATATGAACTCCAGGCTGAAAACTCACTCCAGAAGGAGGAAATGCATGTGTTTTGCTCTGAAACAACACTCAGGCACTAGGCTTTTGCTTGCTCCTTCAAAGTCTTTGTAGAAACGTGTGTTTTCACTGTTTGAATACGTTTTGAGATGCATTGTTTCAATCTCTTGCAAGCCTCATGTTGTTTCTTACACAATGTGGAAAAAAAAGGAGTATGTTTCCCAAACAGCTTAAAATCCAGGAAAACGCACACTGCATCACTCTTTCCCAAACACGCTCTTTCAACTGATGCGTTGAGAGCATTCTTTAAAGCAGAAAGGAAGGGCCTTTTCCAGTGAAATTCAGACGGGCATCTACAAAAGTCATATATATTGGATGCAGAGTGCAATAGCATGATGGACTTCATGTTCTCGATGAAAACCTTACATTTCAAAGAGACCTGAAGTAGGAATTTCACAAAAAGACCTGTTTGCGTCACTCCTGTGAAAGGAGCTCTAACTTGTGTATTCAGTGCTTGAGAGTGTAACACTCTACATAGGTTACACAGCGTTTTGAGAGCACCAACATGCTTAAAACTGAAACTGCTACAAAGTGTGTGTAGCATACAGAAAGAAGGCTTGTCATTTCAAAGAAAGAAGAGGAAACCAAAATCCAGGTAGTGAAACGAGCACACCATTATGGGAGATGTGCATGTGGATAGCTTCAAGCAGCAGCTCTGTGTGGACACTTGGAAACAGCGCTCTGAAAAAATTTCTTAGGGGCGGGATTTGGGCAAAGTTGAAAGACCTTCCAAAACCCACCCTACGGAACTTAGCCAAACTATGAATGTTGCCATAAGCTCCTGAACGAAAGGTGCTTCTATGACACAACCCCCGAGCAGGTAGCTACATTCTGCACAGTACAAAATGCATATGAATTCCTGTCTGAAAACTCACTCCAGAAGGATGAAATGCGTGTGTTTCTCTCTGAAAGAACACTCAGCCACTAGGCTTTTGCTTGCTCCTTCAAAGTCTTTATAGAAACGTGTGTTTTCACTCCTGGAATACGTTTTGGGATGCATTGTTTCAATCTCTTGCAAGCCTCATGTTATATCTTACTCAATGTCAAAAAATAAGGAGTATGTTTCCCAAATCATTTGAAATCCAGGAAAAGGCACACTGCATCACTCTTGCTCAAACACGCTCTTTCTCCTAATGTGTTGAGAACTTTCAACAAACCGGAAAAGAAGGGCACTGTGTAGGTAAATTCAGATGGGCATGTACAAGAGTTCATTTCTATTGGTTGCAGAGTGCAAAAGCATGATTGACTTCATCTTCTCCCTGAAACCCTTACATTTCCAAGTGACCTGAAGTAGGACTTTTACAAAGGATGTGTTTGTGTGTCCGTAGTGAAACGAGCTCTAAGTTGTGTATTCAGTGTTGGAGTGTGACACGCTGTATATAGGATACACAACGATTTGAAGGCACCAACATGCTTCAGACTGAAACTGCTACAAGGTGTGTGTAGCATGCAGGAAGAAGGCTTGTCATTTCAAAGAGAGAAGAGGAAACCAAAATCCAGGTACTGAAACGAGCACACCAGTACGGGAGATGTGCATGTGGACAGCTTCAAGCAGCAGCTCTGTGTGGACACTTGGAAACAGCGCTGCGACAAAATTTCGTACGAAGCGGGATTTGGCCAAAGTTGAAAGACCTTCCAAAACCAACCCTAAAGAACTTAGCCAAACAATGAATGTTGCAATAAGCTCCTGCACGAAAGGTGCTCCTCTGACACAACCCCCGAGCAGGTAGCTACATTCTGCACAGTACAAAATGCATATGAATTCCAGGCTGAAAACTCACTCCAGAAGGAGGAAATGCATGTGTTTCTCTCTGAAAGAACACTCAGCAACTAGGCTTTTGCTTGCTCCTTCAAAGTCTTTGTAGAAACGTGTGTTTTCACCGCTTGAATACGTTTTGAGATGCATTGTTTCAATCTCTTGCAAGCCTCATGTTGTTTCTTACACAATGTGGAAAAACACGGAGTATGTTCCCCAAATCACTTGAAATCCAGGGAAACGCACACTGCATCACTCTTGCCCAAACACGCTCTTTCACCTAATGCGTTGAGAACATTCTTTAAAGCAGAAAGGAAGGGCATTATGCAGTGAATTTGACGGGCATCTACAAAAGTCATTTCTATGGGTTGCAGAGCGCAGAAGCATGATTAAGTTCATGTTCTCGATGAAACCCTTACATTTCAAAGAGACCTGAAGTAGGACTCTTACAAAAGGATGCGTTTGCGTGTGTGTGCTGAAAGGAGCTCTAAGTTGTGTATTCAGTGTTGGATAGTGACACACTCTACATAGGTTACACAGCGTTTTGAAGGCACCAACATGCTTCAAACTGAAACTGCTACAAGGTGTGTGTAGCATGCAGAAAGAAGGCTTGTCATTTCAAAGAAAGAAGAGGAAACCAAAATCCAGGTAGTGTAACGAGAACACCAGTATGGGAGATGTGCATGTGGACAGGTTCAAAGAGAAGCTCTGTGTGGACACTTGGAAACATCGCTGTGACAAAATTTCGTACGAAGGGGCATTTGTCCAAAGTTGAAAGACCTTCCAAAACCAACCCTAAAGAACTTAGCTAAACAACGAATGTTGCAATCAGCTCCTGCACGAAAGGTGCTTCTATGACACAACCCCTGAACAGGTAGCTACATTCTGCGCAGTACAAAATGCATATGAACTCCAGGCTGAAAACTCACTCCAGAAGGAGGAAATGCATGTGTTTTGCTCTGAAACAACACTCAGGCACTAGGCTTTTGCTTGCTCCTTCAAAGTCTTTGTAGAAACGTGTGTTTTCACTGTTTGAATACGTTTTGAGATGCATTGTTTCAATCTCTTGCAAGCCTCATGTTGTTTCTTACACACTGTGGAAAAAAAAGGAGTATGTTTCCCAAACAGCTTAAAATCCAGGAAAACGCACACTGCATCACTCTTTCCCAAACACGCTCTTTCAACTGATGCGTTGAGAGCATTCTTTAAAGCAGAAAGGAAGGGCCTTTTCCAGTGAAATTCAGACGGGCATCTACAAAAGTCATATATATTGGATGCAGAGTGCAATAGCATGATGGACTTCATGTTCTCGATGAAAACCTTACATTTCAAAGAGACCTGAAGTAGGAATTTCACAAAAAGACCTGTTTGCTTCACTCCTGTGAAAGGAGCTCTAACTTGTGTATTCAGTGCTTGAGAGTGTAACACTCTACATAGGTTACACAGCGTTTTGAGAGCACCAACATGCTTAAAACTGAAACTGCTACAAAGTGTGTGTAGCATACAGAAAGAAGGCTTGTCATTTCAAAGAAAGAAGAGGAAACCAAAATCCAGGTAGTGAAACGAGCACACCATTATGGGAGATGTGCATGTGGATAGCTTCAAGCAGCAGCTCTGTGTGGACACTTGGAAACAGCGCTCTGAAAAAATTTCTTAGGGGCGGGATTTGGGCAAAGTTGAAAGACCTTCCAAAACCCACCCTACGGAACTTAGCCAAACTATGAATGTTGCCATAAGCTCCTGAACGAAAGGTGCTTCTATGACACAACCCCCGAGCAGGTAGCTACATTCTGCACAGTACAAAATGCATATGAATTCCTGTCTGAAAACTCACTCCAGAAGGATGAAATGCGTGTGTTTCTCTCTGAAAGAACACTCAGCCACTAGGCTTTTGCTTGCTCCTTCAAAGTCTTTATAGAAACGTGTGTTTTCACTCCTGGAATACGTTTTGGGATGCATTGTTTCAATCTCTTGCAAGCCTCATGTTATATCTTACTCAATGTCAAAAAATAAGGAGTATGTTTCCCAAATCATTTGAAATCCAGGAAAAGGCACACTGCATCACTCTTGCTCAAACACGCTCTTTCTCCTAATGTGTTGAGAACTTTCAACAAACCGGAAAAGAAGGGCACTGTGTAGGTAAATTCAGATGGGCATGTACAAGAGTTCATTTCTATTGGTTGCAGAGTGCAAAAGCATGATTGACTTCATCTTCTCCCTGAAACCCTTACATTTCCAAGTGACCTGAAGTAGGACTTTTACAAAGGATGTGTTTGTGTGTCCGTAGTGAAACGAGCTCTAAGTTGTGTATTCAGTGTTGGAGTGTGACACGCTGTATATAGGATACACAACGATTTGAAGGCACCAACATGCTTCAGACTGAAACTGCTACAAGGTGTGTGTAGCATGCAGGAAGAAGGCTTGTCATTTCAAAGAGAGAAGAGGAAACCAAAATCCAGGTACTGAAACGAGCACACCAGTACGGGAGATGTGCATGTGGACAGCTTCAAGCAGCAGCTCTGTGTGGACACTTGGAAACAGCGCTGCGACAAAATTTCGTACGAAGCGGGATTTGGCCAAAGTTGAAAGACCTTCCAAAACCAACCCTAAAGAACTTAGCCAAACAATGAATGTTGCAATAAGCTCCTGCACGAAAGGTGCTCCTCTGACACAACCCCCGAGCAGGTAGCTACATTCTGCACAGTACAAAATGCATATGAATTCCAGGCTGAAAACTCACTCCAGAAGGA
The DNA here is from genome assembly GCF_964146895.1 of Miniopterus schreibersii. Classification (NCBI taxonomy): domain Eukaryota; kingdom Metazoa; phylum Chordata; class Mammalia; order Chiroptera; family Miniopteridae; genus Miniopterus; species Miniopterus schreibersii. The sequence goes on along the minus strand of NC_138118.1, from coordinate 34,529,457 downwards.
GGAAATGCATGTGTTTCTCTCTGAAAGAACACTCAGCAACTAGGCTTTTGCTTGCTCCTTCAAAGTCTTTGTAGAAACGTGTGTTTTCACCGCTTGAATACGTTTTGAGATGCATTGTTTCAATCTCTTGCAAGCCTCATGTTGTTTCTTACACAATGTGGAAAAACACGGAGTATGTTCCCCAAATCACTTGAAATCCAGGGAAACGCACACTGCATCACTCTTGCCCAAACACGCTCTTTCACCTAATGCGTTGAGAACATTCTTTAAAGCAGAAAGGAAGGGCATTATGCAGTGAATTTGACGGGCATCTACAAAAGTCATTTCTATGGGTTGCAGAGCGCAGAAGCATGATTAAGTTCATGTTCTCGATGAAACCCTTACATTTCAAAGAGACCTGAAGTAGGACTCTTACAAAAGGATGCGTTTGCGTGTGTGTGCTGAAAGGAGCTCTAAGTTGTGTATTCAGTGTTGGATAGTGACACACTCTACATAGGTTACACAGCGTTTTGAAGGCACCAACATGCTTCAAACTGAAACTGCTACAAGGTGTGTGTAGCATGCAGAAAGAAGGCTTGTCATTTCAAAGAAAGAAGAGGAAACCAAAATCCAGGTAGTGTAACGAGAACACCAGTATGGGAGATGTGCATGTGGACAGGTTCAAAGAGAAGCTCTGTGTGGACACTTGGAAACATCGCTGTGACAAAATTTCGTACGAAGGGGCATTTGTCCAAAGTTGAAAGACCTTCCAAAACCAACCCTAAAGAACTTAGCTAAACAACGAATGTTGCAATCAGCTCCTGCACGAAAGGTGCTTCTATGACACAACCCCTGAACAGGTAGCTACATTCTGCGCAGTACAAAATGCATATGAACTCCAGGCTGAAAACTCACTCCAGAAGGAGGAAATGCATGTGTTTTGCTCTGAAACAACACTCAGGCACTAGGCTTTTGCTTGCTCCTTCAAAGTCTTTGTAGAAACGTGTGTTTTCACTGTTTGAATACGTTTTGAGATGCATTGTTTCAATCTCTTGCAAGCCTCATGTTGTTTCTTACACAATGTGGAAAAAAAAGGAGTATGTTTCCCAAACAGCTTAAAATCCAGGAAAACGCACACTGCATCACTCTTTCCCAAACACGCTCTTTCAACTGATGCGTTGAGAGCATTCTTTAAAGCAGAAAGGAAGGGCCTTTTCCAGTGAAATTCAGACGGGCATCTACAAAAGTCATATATATTGGATGCAGAGTGCAATAGCATGATGGACTTCATGTTCTCGATGAAAACCTTACATTTCAAAGAGACCTGAAGTAGGAATTTCACAAAAAGACCTGTTTGCGTCACTCCTGTGAAAGGAGCTCTAACTTGTGTATTCAGTGCTTGAGAGTGTAACACTCTACATAGGTTACACAGCGTTTTGAGAGCACCAACATGCTTAAAACTGAAACTGCTACAAAGTGTGTGTAGCATACAGAAAGAAGGCTTGTCATTTCAAAGAAAGAAGAGGAAACCAAAATCCAGGTAGTGAAACGAGCACACCATTATGGGAGATGTGCATGTGGATAGCTTCAAGCAGCAGCTCTGTGTGGACACTTGGAAACAGCGCTCTGAAAAAATTTCTTAGGGGCGGGATTTGGGCAAAGTTGAAAGACCTTCCAAAACCCACCCTACGGAACTTAGCCAAACTATGAATGTTGCCATAAGCTCCTGAACGAAAGGTGCTTCTATGACACAACCCCCGAGCAGGTAGCTACATTCTGCACAGTACAAAATGCATATGAATTCCTGTCTGAAAACTCACTCCAGAAGGATGAAATGCGTGTGTTTCTCTCTGAAAGAACACTCAGCCACTAGGCTTTTGCTTGCTCCTTCAAAGTCTTTATAGAAACGTGTGTTTTCACTCCTGGAATACGTTTTGGGATGCATTGTTTCAATCTCTTGCAAGCCTCATGTTATATCTTACTCAATGTCAAAAAATAAGGAGTATGTTTCCCAAATCATTTGAAATCCAGGAAAAGGCACACTGCATCACTCTTGCTCAAACACGCTCTTTCTCCTAATGTGTTGAGAACTTTCAACAAACCGGAAAAGAAGGGCACTGTGTAGGTAAATTCAGATGGGCATGTACAAGAGTTCATTTCTATTGGTTGCAGAGTGCAAAAGCATGATTGACTTCATCTTCTCCCTGAAACCCTTACATTTCCAAGTGACCTGAAGTAGGACTTTTACAAAGGATGTGTTTGTGTGTCCGTAGTGAAACGAGCTCTAAGTTGTGTATTCAGTGTTGGAGTGTGACACGCTGTATATAGGATACACAACGATTTGAAGGCACCAACATGCTTCAGACTGAAACTGCTACAAGGTGTGTGTAGCATGCAGGAAGAAGGCTTGTCATTTCAAAGAGAGAAGAGGAAACCAAAATCCAGGTACTGAAACGAGCACACCAGTACGGGAGATGTGCATGTGGACAGCTTCAAGCAGCAGCTCTGTGTGGACACTTGGAAACAGCGCTGCGACAAAATTTCGTACGAAGCGGGATTTGGCCAAAGTTGAAAGACCTTCCAAAACCAACCCTAAAGAACTTAGCCAAACAATGAATGTTGCAATAAGCTCCTGCACGAAAGGTGCTCCTCTGACACAACCCCCGAGCAGGTAGCTACATTCTGCACAGTACAAAATGCATATGAATTCCAGGCTGAAAACTCACTCCAGAAGGAGGAAATGCATGTGTTTCTCTCTGAAAGAACACTCAGCAACTAGGCTTTTGCTTGCTCCTTCAAAGTCTTTGTAGAAACGTGTGTTTTCACCGCTTGAATACGTTTTGAGATGCATTGTTTCAATCTCTTGCAAGCCTCATGTTGTTTCTTACACAATGTGGAAAAACACGGAGTATGTTCCCCAAATCACTTGAAATCCAGGGAAACGCACACTGCATCACTCTTGCCCAAACACGCTCTTTCACCTAATGCGTTGAGAACATTCTTTAAAGCAGAAAGGAAGGGCATTATGCAGTGAATTTGACGGGCATCTACAAAAGTCATTTCTATGGGTTGCAGAGCGCAGAAGCATGATTAAGTTCATGTTCTCGATGAAACCCTTACATTTCAAAGAGACCTGAAGTAGGACTCTTACAAAAGGATGCGTTTGCGTGTGTGTGCTGAAAGGAGCTCTAAGTTGTGTATTCAGTGTTGGATAGTGACACACTCTACATAGGTTACACAGCGTTTTGAAGGCACCAACATGCTTCAAACTGAAACTGCTACAAGGTGTGTGTAGCATGCAGAAAGAAGGCTTGTCATTTCAAAGAAAGAAGAGGAAACCAAAATCCAGGTAGTGTAACGAGAACACCAGTATGGGAGATGTGCATGTGGACAGGTTCAAAGAGAAGCTCTGTGTGGACACTTGGAAACATCGCTGTGACAAAATTTCGTACGAAGGGGCATTTGTCCAAAGTTGAAAGACCTTCCAAAACCAACCCTAAAGAACTTAGCTAAACAACGAATGTTGCAATCAGCTCCTGCACGAAAGGTGCTTCTATGACACAACCCCTGAACAGGTAGCTACATTCTGCGCAGTACAAAATGCATATGAACTCCAGGCTGAAAACTCACTCCAGAAGGAGGAAATGCATGTGTTTTGCTCTGAAACAACACTCAGGCACTAGGCTTTTGCTTGCTCCTTCAAAGTCTTTGTAGAAACGTGTGTTTTCACTGTTTGAATACGTTTTGAGATGCATTGTTTCAATCTCTTGCAAGCCTCATGTTGTTTCTTACACACTGTGGAAAAAAAAGGAGTATGTTTCCCAAACAGCTTAAAATCCAGGAAAACGCACACTGCATCACTCTTTCCCAAACACGCTCTTTCAACTGATGCGTTGAGAGCATTCTTTAAAGCAGAAAGGAAGGGCCTTTTCCAGTGAAATTCAGACGGGCATCTACAAAAGTCATATATATTGGATGCAGAGTGCAATAGCATGATGGACTTCATGTTCTCGATGAAAACCTTACATTTCAAAGAGACCTGAAGTAGGAATTTCACAAAAAGACCTGTTTGCGTCACTCCTGTGAAAGGAGCTCTAACTTGTGTATTCAGTGCTTGAGAGTGTAACACTCTACATAGGTTACACAGCGTTTTGAGAGCACCAACATGCTTAAAACTGAAACTGCTACAAAGTGTGTGTAGCATACAGAAAGAAGGCTTGTCATTTCAAAGAAAGAAGAGGAAACCAAAATCCAGGTAGTGAAACGAGCACACCATTATGGGAGATGTGCATGTGGATAGCTTCAAGCAGCAGCTCTGTGTGGACACTTGGAAACAGCGCTCTGAAAAAATTTCTTAGGGGCGGGATTTGGGCAAAGTTGAAAGACCTTCCAAAACCCACCCTACGGAACTTAGCCAAACTATGAATGTTGCCATAAGCTCCTGAACGAAAGGTGCTTCTATGACACAACCCCCGAGCAGGTAGCTACATTCTGCACAGTACAAAATGCATATGAATTCCTGTCTGAAAACTCACTCCAGAAGGATGAAATGCGTGTGTTTCTCTCTGAAAGAACACTCAGCCACTAGGCTTTTGCTTGCTCCTTCAAAGTCTTTATAGAAACGTGTGTTTTCACTCCTGGAATACGTTTTGGGATGCATTGTTTCAATCTCTTGCAAGCCTCATGTTATATCTTACTCAATGTCAAAAAATAAGGAGTATGTTTCCCAAATCATTTGAAATCCAGGAAAAGGCACACTGCATCACTCTTGCTCAAACACGCTCTTTCTCCTAATGTGTTGAGAACTTTCAACAAACCGGAAAAGAAGGGCACTGTGTAGGTAAATTCAGATGGGCATGTACAAGAGTTCATTTCTATTGGTTGCAGAGTGCAAAAGCATGATTGACTTCATCTTCTCCCTGAAACCCTTACATTTCCAAGTGACCTGAAGTAGGACATTTACAAAGGATGTGTTTGTGTGTCCGTAGTGAAACGAGCTCTAAGTTGTGTATTCAGTGTTGGAGTGTGACACGCTGTATATAGGATACACAACGATTTGAAGGCACCAACATGCTTCAGACTGAAACTGCTACAAGGTGTGTGTAGCATGCAGGAAGAAGGCTTGTCATTTCAAAGAGAGAAGAGGAAACCAAAATCCAGGTACTGAAACGAGCACACCAGTACGGGAGATGTGCATGTGGACAGCTTCAAGCAGCAGCTCTGTGTGGACACTTGGAAACAGCGCTGCGACAAAATTTCGTACGAAGCGGGATTTGGCCAAAGTTGAAAGACCTTCCAAAACCAACCCTAAAGAACTTAGCCAAACAATGAATGTTGCAATAAGCTCCTGCACGAAAGGTGCTCCTCTGACACAACCCCCGAGCAGGTAGCTACATTCTGCACAGTACAAAATGCATATGAATTCCAGGCTGAAAACTCACTCCAGAAGGAGGAAATGCATGTGTTTCTCTCTGAAAGAACACTCAGCAACTAGGCTTTTGCTTGCTCCTTCAAAGTCTTTGTAGAAACGTGTGTTTTCACCGCTTGAATACGTTTTGAGATGCATTGTTTCAATCTCTTGCAAGCCTCATGTTGTTTCTTACACAATGTGGAAAAACACGGAGTATGTTCCCCAAATCACTTGAAATCCAGGGAAACGCACACTGCATCACTCTTGCCCAAACACGCTCTTTCACCTAATGCGTTGAGAACATTCTTTAAAGCAGAAAGGAAGGGCATTATGCAGTGAATTTGACGGGCATCTACAAAAGTCATTTCTATGGGTTGCAGAGCGCAGAAGCATGATTAAGTTCATGTTCTCGATGAAACCCTTACATTTCAAAGAGACCTGAAGTAGGACTCTTACAAAAGGATGCGTTTGCGTGTGTGTGCTGAAAGGAGCTCTAAGTTGTGTATTCAGTGTTGGATAGTGACACACTCTACATAGGTTACACAGCGTTTTGAAGGCACCAACATGCTTCAAACTGAAACTGCTACAAGGTGTGTGTAGCATGCAGAAAGAAGGCTTGTCATTTCAAAGAAAGAAGAGGAAACCAAAATCCAGGTAGTGTAACGAGAACACCAGTATGGGAGATGTGCATGTGGACAGGTTCAAAGAGAAGCTCTGTGTGGACACTTGGAAACATCGCTGTGACAAAATTTCGTACGAAGGGGCATTTGTCCAAAGTTGAAAGACCTTCCAAAACCAACCCTAAAGAACTTAGCTAAACAACGAATGTTGCAATCAGCTCCTGCACGAAAGGTGCTTCTATGACACAACCCCTGAACAGGTAGCTACATTCTGCGCAGTACAAAATGCATATGAACTCCAGGCTGAAAACTCACTCCAGAAGGAGGAAATGCATGTGTTTTGCTCTGAAACAACACTCAGGCACTAGGCTTTTGCTTGCTCCTTCAAAGTCTTTGTAGAAACGTGTGTTTTCACTGTTTGAATACGTTTTGAGATGCATTGTTTCAATCTCTTGCAAGCCTCATGTTGTTTCTTACACAATGTGGAAAAAAAAGGAGTATGTTTCCCAAACAGCTTAAAATCCAGGAAAACGCACACTGCATCACTCTTTCCCAAACACGCTCTTTCAACTGATGCGTTGAGAGCATTCTTTAAAGCAGAAAGGAAGGGCCTTTTCCAGTGAAATTCAGACGGGCATCTACAAAAGTCATATATATTGGATGCAGAGTGCAATAGCATGATGGACTTCATGTTCTCGATGAAAACCTTACATTTCAAAGAGACCTGAAGTAGGAATTTCACAAAAAGACCTGTTTGCGTCACTCCTGTGAAAGGAGCTCTAACTTGTGTATTCAGTGCTTGAGAGTGTAACACTCTACATAGGTTACACAGCGTTTTGAGAGCACCAACATGCTTAAAACTGAAACTGCTACAAAGTGTGTGTAGCATACAGAAAGAAGGCTTGTCATTTCAAAGAAAGAAGAGGAAACCAAAATCCAGGTAGTGAAACGAGCACACCATTATGGGAGATGTGCATGTGGATAGCTTCAAGCAGCAGCTCTGTGTGGACACTTGGAAACAGCGCTCTGAAAAAATTTCTTAGGGGCGGGATTTGGGCAAAGTTGAAAGACCTTCCAAAACCCACCCTACGGAACTTAGCCAAACTATGAATGTTGCCATAAGCTCCTGAACGAAAGGTGCTTCTATGACACAACCCCCGAGCAGGTAGCTACATTCTGCACAGTACAAAATGCATATGAATTCCTGTCTGAAAACTCACTCCAGAAGGATGAAATGCGTGTGTTTCTCTCTGAAAGAACACTCAGCCACTAGGCTTTTGCTTGCTCCTTCAAAGTCTTTATAGAAACGTGTGTTTTCACTCCTGGAATACGTTTTGGGATGCATTGTTTCAATCTCTTGCAAGCCTCATGTTATATCTTACTCAATGTCAAAAAATAAGGAGTATGTTTCCCAAATCATTTGAAATCCAGGAAAAGGCACACTGCATCACTCTTGCTCAAACACGCTCTTTCTCCTAATGTGTTGAGAACTTTCAACAAACCGGAAAAGAAGGGCACTGTGTAGGTAAATTCAGATGGGCATGTACAAGAGTTCATTTCTATTGGTTGCAGAGTGCAAAAGCATGATTGACTTCATCTTCTCCCTGAAACCCTTACATTTCCAAGTGACCTGAAGTAGGACATTTACAAAGGATGTGTTTGTGTGTCCGTAGTGAAACGAGCTCTAAGTTGTGTATTCAGTGTTGGAGTGTGACACGCTGTATATAGGATACACAACGATTTGAAGGCACCAACATGCTTCAGACTGAAACTGCTACAAGGTGTGTGTAGCATGCAGGAAGAAGGCTTGTCATTTCAAAGAGAGAAGAGGAAACCAAAATCCAGGTACTGAAACGAGCACACCAGTACGGGAGATGTGCATGTGGACAGCTTCAAGCAGCAGCTCTGTGTGGACACTTGGAAACAGCGCTGCGACAAAATTTCGTACGAAGCGGGATTTGGCCAAAGTTGAAAGACCTTCCAAAACCAACCCTAAAGAACTTAGCCAAACAATGAATGTTGCAATAAGCTCCTGCACGAAAGGTGCTCCTCTGACACAACCCCCGAGCAGGTAGCTACATTCTGCACAGTACAAAATGCATATGAATTCCAGGCTGAAAACTCACTCCAGAAGGAGGAAATGCATGTGTTTCTCTCTGAAAGAACACTCAGCAACTAGGCTTTTGCTTGCTCCTTCAAAGTCTTTGTAGAAACGTGTGTTTTCACCGCTTGAATACGTTTTGAGATGCATTGTTTCAATCTCTTGCAAGCCTCATGTTGTTTCTTACACAATGTGGAAAAACACGGAGTATGTTCCCCAAATCACTTGAAATCCAGGGAAACGCACACTGCATCACTCTTGCCCAAACACGCTCTTTCACCTAATGCGTTGAGAACATTCTTTAAAGCAGAAAGGAAGGGCATTATGCAGTGAATTTGACGGGCATCTACAAAAGTCATTTCTATGGGTTGCAGAGCGCAGAAGCATGATTAAGTTCATGTTCTCGATGAAACCCTTACATTTCAAAGAGACCTGAAGTAGGACTCTTACAAAAGGATGCGTTTGCGTGTGTGTGCTGAAAGGAGCTCTAAGTTGTGTATTCAGTGTTGGATAGTGACACACTCTACATAGGTTACACAGCGTTTTGAAGGCACCAACATGCTTCAAACTGAAACTGCTACAAGGTGTGTGTAGCATGCAGAAAGAAGGCTTGTCATTTCAAAGAAAGAAGAGGAAACCAAAATCCAGGTAGTGTAACGAGAACACCAGTATGGGAGATGTGCATGTGGACAGGTTCAAAGAGAAGCTCTGTGTGGACACTTGGAAACATCGCTGTGACAAAATTTCGTACGAAGGGGCATTTGTCCAAAGTTGAAAGACCTTCCAAAACCAACCCTAAAGAACTTAGCTAAACAACGAATGTTGCAATCAGCTCCTGCACGAAAGGTGCTTCTATGACACAACCCCTGAACAGGTAGCTACATTCTGCGCAGTACAAAATGCATATGAACTCCAGGCTGAAAACTCACTCCAGAAGGAGGAAATGCATGTGTTTTGCTCTGAAACAACACTCAGGCACTAGGCTTTTGCTTGCTCCTTCAAAGTCTTTGTAGAAACGTGTGTTTTCACTGTTTGAATACGTTTTGAGATGCATTGTTTCAATCTCTTGCAAGCCTCATGTTGTTTCTTACACACTGTGGAAAAAAAAGGAGTATGTTTCCCAAACAGCTTAAAATCCAGGAAAACGCACACTGCATCACTCTTTCCCAAACACGCTCTTTCAACTGATGCGTTGAGAGCATTCTTTAAAGCAGAAAGGAAGGGCCTTTTCCAGTGAAATTCTGACGGGCATCTACAAAAGTCATATATATTGGATGCAGAGTGCAATAGCATGATGGACTTCATGTTCTCGATGAAAACCTTACATTTCAAAGAGACCTGAAGTAGGAATTTCACAAAAAGACCTGTTTGCGTCACTCCTGTGAAAGGAGCTCTAACTTGTGTATTCAGTGCTTGAGAGTGTAACACTCTACATAGGTTACACAGCGTTTTGAGAGCACCAACATGCTTAAAACTGAAACTGCTACAAAGTGTGTGTAGCATACAGAAAGAAGGCTTGTCATTTCAAAGAAAGAAGAGGAAACCAAAATCCAGGTAGTGAAACGAGCACACCATTATGGGAGATGTGCATGTGGATAGCTTCAAGCAGCAGCTCTGTGTGGACACTTGGAAACAGCGCTCTGAAAAAATTTCTTAGGGGCGGGATTTGGGCAAAGTTGAAAGACCTTCCAAAACCCACCCTACGGAACTTAGCCAAACTATGAATGTTGCCATAAGCTCCTGAACGAAAGGTGCTTCTATGACACAACCCCCGAGCAGGTAGCTACATTCTGCACAGTACAAAATGCATATGAATTCCTGTCTGAAAACTCACTCCAGAAGGATGAAATGCGTGTGTTTCTCTCTGAAAGAACACTCAGCCACTAGGCTTTTGCTTGCTCCTTCAAAGTCTTTATAGAAACGTGTGTTTTCACTCCTGGAATACGTTTTGGGATGCATTGTTTCAATCTCTTGCAAGCCTCATGTTATATCTTACTCAATGTCAAAAAATAAGGAGTATGTTTCCCAAATCATTTGAAATCCAGGAAAAGGCACACTGCATCACTCTTGCTCAAACACGCTCTTTCTCCTAATGTGTTGAGAACTTTCAACAAACCGGAAAAGAAGGGCACTGTGTAGGTAAATTCAGATGGGCATGTACAAGAGTTCATTTCTATTGGTTGCAGAGTGCAAAAGCATGATTGACTTCATCTTCTCCCTGAAACCCTTACATTTCCAAGTGACCTGAAGTAGGACATTTACAAAGGATGTGTTTGTGTGTCCGTAGTGAAACGAGCTCTAAGTTGTGTATTCAGTGTTGGAGTGTGACACGCTGTATATAGGATACACAACGATTTGAAGGCACCAACATGCTTCAGACTGAAACTGCTACAAGGTGTGTGTAGCATGCAGGAAGAAGGCTTGTCATTTCAAAGAGAGAAGAGGAAACCAAAATCCAGGTACTGAAACGAGCACACCAGTACGGGAGATGTGCATGTGGACAGCTTCAAGCAGCAGCTCTGTGTGGACACTTGGAAACAGCGCTGCGACAAAATTTCGTACGAAGCGGGATTTGGCCAAAGTTGAAAGACCTTCCAAAACCAACCCTAAAGAACTTAGCCAAACAATGAATGTTGCAATAAGCTCCTGCACGAAAGGTGCTCCTCTGACACAACCCCCGAGCAGGTAGCTACATTCTGCACAGTACAAAATGCATATGAATTCCAGGCTGAAAACTCACTCCAGAAGGAGGAAATGCATGTGTTTCTCTCTGAAAGAACACTCAGCAACTAGGCTTTTGCTTGCTCCTTCAAAGTCTTTGTAGAAACGTGTGTTTTCACCGCTTGAATACGTTTTGAGATGCATTGTTTCAATCTCTTGCAAGCCTCATGTTGTTTCTTACACAATGTGGAAAAACACGGAGTATGTTCCCCAAATCACTTGAAATCCAGGGAAACGCACACTGCATCACTCTTGCCCAAACACGCTCTTTCACCTAATGCGTTGAGAACATTCTTTAAAGCAGAAAGGAAGGGCATTATGCAGTGAATTTGACGGGCATCTACAAAAGTCATTTCTATGGGTTGCAGAGCGCAGAAGCATGATTAAGTTCATGTTCTCGATGAAACCCTTACATTTCAAAGAGACCTGAAGTAGGACTCTTACAAAAGGATGCGTTTGCGTGTGTGTGCTGAAAGGAGCTCTAAGTTGTGTATTCAGTGTTGGATAGTGACACACTCTACATAGGTTACACAGCGTTTTGAAGGCACCAACATGCTTCAAACTGAAACTGCTACAAGGTGTGTGTAGCATGCAGAAAGAAGGCTTGTCATTTCAAAGAAAGAAGAGGAAACCAAAATCCAGGTAGTGTAACGAGAACACCAGTATGGGAGATGTGCATGTGGACAGGTTCAAAGAGAAGCTCTGTGTGGACACTTGGAAACATCGCTGTGACAAAATTTCGTACGAAGGGGCATTTGTCCAAAGTTGAAAGACCTTCCAAAACCAACCCTAAAGAACTTAGCTAAACAACGAATGTTGCAATCAGCTCCTGCACGAAAGGTGCTTCTATGACACAACCCCTGAACAGGTAGCTACATTCTGCGCAGTACAAAATGCATATGAACTCCAGGCTGAAAACTCACTCCAGAAGGAGGAAATGCATGTGTTTTGCTCTGAAACAACACTCAGGCACTAGGCTTTTGCTTGCTCCTTCAAAGTCTTTGTAGAAACGTGTGTTTTCACTGTTTGAATACGTTTTGAGATGCATTGTTTCAATCTCTTGCAAGCCTCATGTTGTTTCTTACACAATGTGGAAAAAAAAGGAGTATGTTTCCCAAACAGCTTAAAATCCAGGAAAACGCACACTGCATCACTCTTTCCCAAACACGCTCTTTCAACTGATGCGTTGAGAGCATTCTTTAAAGCAGAAAGGAAGGGCCTTTTCCAGTGAAATTCTGACGGGCATCTACAAAAGTCATATATATTGGATGCAGAGTGCAATAGCATGATGGACTTCATGTTCTCGATGAAAACCTTACATTTCAAAGAGACCTGAAGTAGGAATTTCACAAAAAGACCTGTTTGCGTCACTCCTGTGAAAGGAGCTCTAACTTGTGTATTCAGTGCTTGAGAGTGTAACACTCTACATAGGTTACACAGCGTTTTGAGAGCACCAACATGCTTAAAACTGAAACTGCTACAAAGTGTGTGTAGCATACAGAAAGAAGGCTTGTCATTTCAAAGAAAGAAGAGGAAACCAAAATCCAGGTAGTGAAACGAGCACACCATTATGGGAGATGTGCATGTGGATAGCTTCAAGCAGCAGCTCTGTGTGGACACTTGGAAACAGCGCTCTGAAAAAATTTCTTAGGGGCGGGATTTGGGCAAAGTTGAAAGACCTTCCAAAACCCACCCTACGGAACTTAGCCAAACTATGAATGTTGCCATAAGCTCCTGAACGAAAGGTGCTTCTATGACACAACCCCCGAGCAGGTAGCTACATTCTGCACAGTACAAAATGCATATGAATTCCTGTCTGAAAACTCACTCCAGAAGGATGAAATGCGTGTGTTTCTCTCTGAAAGAACACTCAGCCACTAGGCTTTTGCTTGCTCCTTCAAAGTCTTTATAGAAACGTGTGTTTTCACTCCTGGAATACGTTTTGGGATGCATTGTTTCAATCTCTTGCAAGCCTCATGTTATATCTTACTCAATGTCAAAAAATAAGGAGTATGTTTCCCAAATCATTTGAAATCCAGGAAAAGGCACACTGCATCACTCTTGCTCAAACACGCTCTTTCTCCTAATGTGTTGAGAACTTTCAACAAACCGGAAAAGAAGGGCACTGTGTAGGTAAATTCAGATGGGCATGTACAAGAGTTCATTTCTATTGGTTGCAGAGTGCAAAAGCATGATTGACTTCATCTTCTCCCTGAAACCCTTACATTTCCAAGTGACCTGAAGTAGGACATTTACAAAGGATGTGTTTGTGTGTCCGTAGTGAAACGAGCTCTAAGTTGTGTATTCAGTGTTGGAGTGTGACACGCTGTATATAGGATACACAACGATTTGAAGGCACCAACATGCTTCAGACTGAAACTGCTACAAGGTGTGTGTAGCATGCAGGAAGAAGGCTTGTCATTTCAAAGAGAGAAGAGGAAACCAAAATCCAGGTACTGAAACGAGCACACCAGTACGGGAGATGTGCATGTGGACAGCTTCAAGCAGCAGCTCTGTGTGGACACTTGGAAACAGCGCTGCGACAAAATTTCGTACGAAGCGGGATTTGGCCAAAGTTGAAAGACCTTCCAAAACCAACCCTAAAGAACTTAGCCAAACAATGAATGTTGCAATAAGCTCCTGCACGAAAGGTGCTCCTCTGACACAACCCCCGAGCAGGTAGCTACATTCTGCACAGTACAAAATGCATATGAATTCCAGGCTGAAAACTCACTCCAGAAGGAGGAAATGCATGTGTTTCTCTCTGAAAGAACACTCAGCAACTAGGCTTTTGCTTGCTCCTTCAAAGTCTTTGTAGAAACGTGTGTTTTCACCGCTTGAATACGTTTTGAGATGCATTGTTTCAATCTCTTGCAAGCCTCATGTTGTTTCTTACACAATGTGGAAAAACACGGAGTATGTTCCCCAAATCACTTGAAATCCAGGGAAACGCACACTGCATCACTCTTGCCCAAACACGCTCTTTCACCTAATGCGTTGAGAACATTCTTTAAAGCAGAAAGGAAGGGCATTATGCAGTGAATTTGACGGGCATCTACAAAAGTCATTTCTATGGGTTGCAGAGCGCAGAAGCATGATTAAGTTCATGTTCTCGATGAAACCCTTACATTTCAAAGTGACCTGAAGTAGGACTCTTACAAAAGGATGCGTTTGCGTGTGTGTGCTGAAAGGAGCTCTAAGTTGTGTATTCAGTGTTGGATAGTGACACACTCTACATAGGTTACACAGCGTTTTGAAGGCACCAACATGCTTCAAACTGAAACTGCTACAAGGTGTGTGTAGCATGCAGAAAGAAGGCTTGTCATTTCAAAGAAAGAAGAGGAAACCAAAATCCAGGTAGTGTAACGAGAACACCAGTATGGGAGATGTGCATGTGGACAGGTTCAAAGAGAAGCTCTGTGTGGACACTTGGAAACATCGCTGTGACAAAATTTCGTACGAAGGGGCATTTGTCCAAAGTTGAAAGACCTTCCAAAACCAACCCTAAAGAACTTAGCTAAACAACGAATGTTGCAATCAGCTCCTGCACGAAAGGTGCTTCTATGACACAACCCCTGAACAGGTAGCTACATTCTGCGCAGTACAAAATGCATATGAACTCCAGGCTGAAAACTCACTCCAGAAGGAGGAAATGCATGTGTTTTGCTCTGAAACAACACTCAGGCACTAGGCTTTTGCTTGCTCCTTCAAAGTCTTTGTAGAAACGTGTGTTTTCACTGTTTGAATACGTTTTGAGATGCATTGTTTCAATCTCTTGCAAGCCTCATGTTGTTTCTTACACAATGTGGAAAAAAAAGGAGTATGTTTCCCAAACAGCTTAAAATCCAGGAAAACGCACACTGCATCACTCTTTCCCAAACACGCTCTTTCAACTGATGCGTTGAGAGCATTCTTTAAAGCAGAAAGGAAGGGCCTTTTCCAGTGAAATTCTGACGGGCATCTACAAAAGTCATATATATTGGATGCAGAGTGCAATAGCATGATGGACTTCATGTTCTCGATGAAAACCTTACATTTCAAAGAGACCTGAAGTAGGAATTTCACAAAAAGACCTGTTTGCGTCACTCCTGTGAAAGGAGCTCTAACTTGTGTATTCAGTGCTTGAGAGTGTAACACTCTACATAGGTTACACAGCGTTTTGAGAGCACCAACATGCTTAAAACTGAAACTGCTACAAAGTGTGTGTAGCATACAGAAAGAAGGCTTGTCATTTCAAAGAAAGAAGAGGAAACCAAAATCCAGGTAGTGAAACGAGCACACCATTATGGGAGATGTGCATGTGGATAGCTTCAAGCAGCAGCTCTGTGTGGACACTTGGAAACAGCGCTCTGAAAAAATTTCTTAGGGGCGGGATTTGGGCAAAGTTGAAAGACCTTCCAAAACCCACCCTACGGAACTTAGCCAAACTATGAATGTTGCCATAAGCTCCTGAACGAAAGGTGCTTCTATGACACAACCCCCGAGCAGGTAGCTACATTCTGCACAGTACAAAATGCATATGAATTCCTGTCTGAAAACTCACTCCAGAAGGATGAAATGCGTGTGTTTCTCTCTGAAAGAACACTCAGCCACTAGGCTTTTGCTTGCTCCTTCAAAGTCTTTATAGAAACGTGTGTTTTCACTCCTGGAATACGTTTTGGGATGCATTGTTTCAATCTCTTGCAAGCCTCATGTTATATCTTACTCAATGTCAAAAAATAAGGAGTATGTTTCCCAAATCATTTGAAATCCAGGAAAAGGCACACTGCATCACTCTTGCTCAAACACGCTCTTTCTCCTAATGTGTTGAGAACTTTCAACAAACCGGAAAAGAAGGGCACTGTGTAGGTAAATTCAGATGGGCATGTACAAGAGTTCATTTCTATTGGTTGCAGAGTGCAAAAGCATGATTGACTTCATCTTCTCCCTGAAACCCTTACATTTCCAAGTGACCTGAAGTAGGACATTTACAAAGGATGTGTTTGTGTGTCCGTAGTGAAACGAGCTCTAAGTTGTGTATTCAGTGTTGGAGTGTGACACGCTGTATATAGGATACACAACGATTTGAAGGCACCAACATGCTTCAGACTGAAACTGCTACAAGGTGTGTGTAGCATGCAGGAAGAAGGCTTGTCATTTCAAAGAGAGAAGAGGAAACCAAAATCCAGGTACTGAAACGAGCACACCAGTACGGGAGATGTGCATGTGGACAGCTTCAAGCAGCAGCTCTGTGTGGACACTTGGAAACAGCGCTGCGACAAAATTTCGTACGAAGCGGGATTTGGCCAAAGTTGAAAGACCTTCCAAAACCAACCCTAAAGAACTTAGCCAAACAATGAATGTTGCAATAAGCTCCTGCACGAAAGGTGCTCCTCTGACACAACCCCCGAGCAGGTAGCTACATTCTGCACAGTACAAAATGCATATGAATTCCAGGCTGAAAACTCACTCCAGAAGGAGGAAATGCATGTGTTTCTCTCTGAAAGAACACTCAGCAACTAGGCTTTTGCTTGCTCCTTCAAAGTCTTTGTAGAAACGTGTGTTTTCACCGCTTGAATACGTTTTGAGATGCATTGTTTCAATCTCTTGCAAGCCTCATGTTGTTTCTTACACAATGTGGAAAAACACGGAGTATGTTCCCCAAATCACTTGAAATCCAGGGAAACGCACACTGCATCACTCTTGCCCAAACACGCTCTTTCACCTAATGCGTTGAGAACATTCTTTAAAGCAGAAAGGAAGGGCATTATGCAGTGAATTTGACGGGCATCTACAAAAGTCATTTCTATGGGTTGCAGAGCGCAGAAGCATGATTAAGTTCATGTTCTCGATGAAACCCTTACATTTCAAAGAGACCTGAAGTAGGACTCTTACAAAAGGATGCGTTTGCGTGTGTGTGCTGAAAGGAGCTCTAAGTTGTGTATTCAGTGTTGGATAGTGACACACTCTACATAGGTTACACAGCGTTTTGAAGGCACCAACATGCTTCAAACTGAAACTGCTACAAGGTGTGTGTAGCATGCAGAAAGAAGGCTTGTCATTTCAAAGAAAGAAGAGGAAACCAAAATCCAGGTAGTGTAACGAGAACACCAGTATGGGAGATGTGCATGTGGACAGGTTCAAAGAGAAGCTCTGTGTGGACACTTGGAAACATCGCTGTGACAAAATTTCGTACGAAGGGGCATTTGTCCAAAGTTGAAAGACCTTCCAAAACCAACCCTAAAGAACTTAGCTAAACAACGAATGTTGCAATCAGCTCCTGCACGAAAGGTGCTTCTATGACACAACCCCTGAACAGGTAGCTACATTCTGCGCAGTACAAAATGCATATGAACTCCAGGCTGAAAACTCACTCCAGAAGGAGGAAATGCATGTGTTTTGCTCTGAAACAACACTCAGGCACTAGGCTTTTGCTTGCTCCTTCAAAGTCTTTGTAGAAACGTGTGTTTTCACTGTTTGAATACGTTTTGAGATGCATTGTTTCAATCTCTTGCAAGCCTCATGTTGTTTCTTACACAATGTGGAAAAAAAAGGAGTATGTTTCCCAAACAGCTTAAAATCCAGGAAAACGCACACTGCATCACTCTTTCCCAAACACGCTCTTTCAACTGATGCGTTGAGAGCATTCTTTAAAGCAGAAAGGAAGGGCCTTTTCCAGTGAAATTCAGACGGGCATCTACAAAAGTCATATATATTGGATGCAGAGTGCAATAGCATGATGGACTTCATGTTCTCGATGAAAACCTTACATTTCAAAGAGACCTGAAGTAGGAATTTCACAAAAAGACCTGTTTGCGTCACTCCTGTGAAAGGAGCTCTAACTTGTGTATTCAGTGCTTGAGAGTGTAACACTCTACATAGGTTACACAGCGTTTTGAGAGCACCAACATGCTTAAAACTGAAACTGCTACAAAGTGTGTGTAGCATACAGAAAGAAGGCTTGTCATTTCAAAGAAAGAAGAGGAAACCAAAATCCAGGTAGTGAAACGAGCACACCATTATGGGAGATGTGCATGTGGATAGCTTCAAGCAGCAGCTCTGTGTGGACACTTGGAAACAGCGCTCTGAAAAAATTTCTTAGGGGCGGGATTTGGGCAAAGTTGAAAGACCTTCCAAAACCCACCCTACGGAACTTAGCCAAACTATGAATGTTGCCATAAGCTCCTGAACGAAAGGTGCTTCTATGACACAACCCCCGAGCAGGTAGCTACATTCTGCACAGTACAAAATGCATATGAATTCCTGTCTGAAAACTCACTCCAGAAGGATGAAATGCGTGTGTTTCTCTCTGAAAGAACACTCAGCCACTAGGCTTTTGCTTGCTCCTTCAAAGTCTTTATAGAAACGTGTGTTTTCACTCCTGGAATACGTTTTGGGATGCATTGTTTCAATCTCTTGCAAGCCTCATGTTATATCTTACTCAATGTCAAAAAATAAGGAGTATGTTTCCCAAATCATTTGAAATCCAGGAAAAGGCACACTGCATCACTCTTGCTCAAACACGCTCTTTCTCCTAATGTGTTGAGAACTTTCAACAAACCGGAAAAGAAGGGCACTGTGTAGGTAAATTCAGATGGGCATGTACAAGAGTTCATTTCTATTGGTTGCAGAGTGCAAAAGCATGATTGACTTCATCTTCTCCCTGAAACCCTTACATTTCCAAGTGACCTGAAGTAGGACTTTTACAAAGGATGTGTTTGTGTGTCCGTAGTGAAACGAGCTCTAAGTTGTGTATTCAGTGTTGGAGTGTGACACGCTGTATATAGGATACACAACGATTTGAAGGCACCAACATGCTTCAGACTGAAACTGCTACAAGGTGTGTGTAGCATGCAGGAAGAAGGCTTGTCATTTCAAAGAGAGAAGAGGAAACCAAAATCCAGGTACTGAAACGAGCACACCAGTACGGGAGATGTGCATGTGGACAGCTTCAAGCAGCAGCTCTGTGTGGACACTTGGAAACAGCGCTGCGACAAAATTTCGTACGAAGCGGGATTTGGCCAAAGTTGAAAGACCTTCCAAAACCAACCCTAAAGAACTTAGCCAAACAATGAATGTTGCAATAAGCTCCTGCACGAAAGGTGCTCCTCTGACACAACCCCCGAGCAGGTAGCTACATTCTGCACAGTACAAAATGCATATGAATTCCAGGCTGAAAACTCACTCCAGAAGGAGGAAATGCATGTGTTTCTCTCTGAAAGAACACTCAGCAACTAGGCTTTTGCTTGCTCCTTCAAAGTCTTTGTAGAAACGTGTGTTTTCACCGCTTGAATACGTTTTGAGATGCATTGTTTCAATCTCTTGCAAGCCTCATGTTGTTTCTTACACAATGTGGAAAAACACGGAGTATGTTCCCCAAATCACTTGAAATCCAGGGAAACGCACACTGCATCACTCTTGCCCAAACACGCTCTTTCACCTAATGCGTTGAGAACATTCTTTAAAGCAGAAAGGAAGGGCATTATGCAGTGAATTTGACGGGCATCTACAAAAGTCATTTCTATGGGTTGCAGAGCGCAGAAGCATGATTAAGTTCATGTTCTCGATGAAACCCTTACATTTCAAAGAGACCTGAAGTAGGACTCTTACAAAAGGATGCGTTTGCGTGTGTGTGCTGAAAGGAGCTCTAAGTTGTGTATTCAGTGTTGGATAGTGACACACTCTACATAGGTTACACAGCGTTTTGAAGGCACCAACATGCTTCAAACTGAAACTGCTACAAGGTGTGTGTAGCATGCAGAAAGAAGGCTTGTCATTTCAAAGAAAGAAGAGGAAACCAAAATCCAGGTAGTGTAACGAGAACACCAGTATGGGAGATGTGCATGTGGACAGGTTCAAAGAGAAGCTCTGTGTGGACACTTGGAAACATCGCTGTGACAAAATTTCGTACGAAGGGGCATTTGTCCAAAGTTGAAAGACCTTCCAAAACCAACCCTAAAGAACTTAGCTAAACAACGAATGTTGCAATCAGCTCCTGCACGAAAGGTGCTTCTATGACACAACCCCTGAACAGGTAGCTACATTCTGCGCAGTACAAAATGCATATGAACTCCAGGCTGAAAACTCACTCCAGAAGGAGGAAATGCATGTGTTTTGCTCTGAAACAACACTCAGGCACTAGGCTTTTGCTTGCTCCTTCAAAGTCTTTGTAGAAACGTGTGTTTTCACTGTTTGAATACGTTTTGAGATGCATTGTTTCAATCTCTTGCAAGCCTCATGTTGTTTCTTACACAATGTGGAAAAAAAAGGAGTATGTTTCCCAAACAGCTTAAAATCCAGGAAAACGCACACTGCATCACTCTTTCCCAAACACGCTCTTTCAACTGATGCGTTGAGAGCATTCTTTAAAGCAGAAAGGAAGGGCCTTTTCCAGTGAAATTCTGACGGGCATCTACAAAAGTCATATATATTGGATGCAGAGTGCAATAGCATGATGGACTTCATGTTCTCGATGAAAACCTTACATTTCAAAGAGACCTGAAGTAGGAATTTCACAAAAAGACCTGTTTGCGTCACTCCTGTGAAAGGAGCTCTAACTTGTGTATTCAGTGCTTGAGAGTGTAACACTCTACATAGGTTACACAGCGTTTTGAGAGCACCAACATGCTTAAAACTGAAACTGCTACAAAGTGTGTGTAGCATACAGAAAGAAGGCTTGTCATTTCAAAGAAAGAAGAGGAAACCAAAATCCAGGTAGTGAAACGAGCACACCATTATGGGAGATGTGCATGTGGATAGCTTCAAGCAGCAGCTCTGTGTGGACACTTGGAAACAGCGCTCTGAAAAAATTTCTTAGGGGCGGGATTTGGGCAAAGTTGAAAGACCTTCCAAAACCCACCCTACGGAACTTAGCCAAACTATGAATGTTGCCATAAGCTCCTGAACGAAAGGTGCTTCTATGACACAACCCCCGAGCAGGTAGCTACATTCTGCACAGTACAAAATGCATATGAATTCCTGTCTGAAAACTCACTCCAGAAGGATGAAATGCGTGTGTTTCTCTCTGAAAGAACACTCAGCCACTAGGCTTTTGCTTGCTCCTTCAAAGTCTTTATAGAAACGTGTGTTTTCACTCCTGGAATACGTTTTGGGATGCATTGTTTCAATCTCTTGCAAGCCTCATGTTATATCTTACTCAATGTCAAAAAATAAGGAGTATGTTTCCCAAATCATTTGAAATCCAGGAAAAGGCACACTGCATCACTCTTGCTCAAACACGCTCTTTCTCCTAATGTGTTGAGAACTTTCAACAAACCGGAAAAGAAGGGCACTGTGTAGGTAAATTCAGATGGGCATGTACAAGAGTTCATTTCTATTGGTTGCAGAGTGCAAAAGCATGATTGACTTCATCTTCTCCCTGAAACCCTTACATTTCCAAGTGACCTGAAGTAGGACATTTACAAAGGATGTGTTTGTGTGTCCGTAGTGAAACGAGCTCTAAGTTGTGTATTCAGTGTTGGAGTGTGACACGCTGTATATAGGATACACAACGATTTGAAGGCACCAACATGCTTCAGACTGAAACTGCTACAAGGTGTGTGTAGCATGCAGGAAGAAGGCTTGTCATTTCAAAGAGAGAAGAGGAAACCAAAATCCAGGTACTGAAACGAGCACACCAGTACGGGAGATGTGCATGTGGACAGCTTCAAGCAGCAGCTCTGTGTGGACACTTGGAAACAGCGCTGCGACAAAATTTCGTACGAAGCGGGATTTGGCCAAAGTTGAAAGACCTTCCAAAACCAACCCTAAAGAACTTAGCCAAACAATGAATGTTGCAATAAGCTCCTGCACGAAAGGTGCTCCTCTGACACAACCCCCGAGCAGGTAGCTACATTCTGCACAGTACAAAATGCATATGAATTCCAGGCTGAAAACTCACTCCAGAAGGAGGAAATGCATGTGTTTCTCTCTGAAAGAACACTCAGCAACTAGGCTTTTGCTTGCTCCTTCAAAGTCTTTGTAGAAACGTGTGTTTTCACCGCTTGAATACGTTTTGAGATGCATTGTTTCAATCTCTTGCAAGCCTCATGTTGTTTCTTACACAATGTGGAAAAACACGGAGTATGTTCCCCAAATCACTTGAAATCCAGGGAAACGCACACTGCATCACTCTTGCCCAAACACGCTCTTTCACCTAATGCGTTGAGAACATTCTTTAAAGCAGAAAGGAAGGGCATTATGCAGTGAATTTGACGGGCATCTACAAAAGTCATTTCTATGGGTTGCAGAGCGCAGAAGCATGATTAAGTTCATGTTCTCGATGAAACCCTTACATTTCAAAGAGACCTGAAGTAGGACTCTTACAAAAGGATGCGTTTGCGTGTGTGTGCTGAAAGGAGCTCTAAGTTGTGTATTCAGTGTTGGATAGTGACACACTCTACATAGGTTACACAGCGTTTTGAAGGCACCAACATGCTTCAAACTGAAACTGCTACAAGGTGTGTGTAGCATGCAGAAAGAAGGCTTGTCATTTCAAAGAAAGAAGAGGAAACCAAAATCCAGGTAGTGTAACGAGAACACCAGTATGGGAGATGTGCATGTGGACAGGTTCAAAGAGAAGCTCTGTGTGGACACTTGGAAACATCGCTGTGACAAAATTTCGTACGAAGGGGCATTTGTCCAAAGTTGAAAGACCTTCCAAAACCAACCCTAAAGAACTTAGCTAAACAACGAATGTTGCAATCAGCTCCTGCACGAAAGGTGCTTCTATGACACAACCCCTGAACAGGTAGCTACATTCTGCGCAGTACAAAATGCATATGAACTCCAGGCTGAAAACTCACTCCAGAAGGAGGAAATGCATGTGTTTTGCTCTGAAACAACACTCAGGCACTAGGCTTTTGCTTGCTCCTTCAAAGTCTTTGTAGAAACGTGTGTTTTCACTGTTTGAATACGTTTTGAGATGCATTGTTTCAATCTCTTGCAAGCCTCATGTTGTTTCTTACACAATGTGGAAAAAAAAGGAGTATGTTTCCCAAACAGCTTAAAATCCAGGAAAACGCACACTGCATCACTCTTTCCCAAACACGCTCTTTCAACTGATGCGTTGAGAGCATTCTTTAAAGCAGAAAGGAAGGGCCTTTTCCAGTGAAATTCAGACGGGCATCTACAAAAGTCATATATATTGGATGCAGAGTGCAATAGCATGATGGACTTCATGTTCTCGATGAAAACCTTACATTTCAAAGAGACCTGAAGTAGGAATTTCACAAAAAGACCTGTTTGCGTCACTCCTGTGAAAGGAGCTCTAACTTGTGTATTCAGTGCTTGAGAGTGTAACACTCTACATAGGTTACACAGCGTTTTGAGAGCACCAACATGCTTAAAACTGAAACTGCTACAAAGTGTGTGTAGCATACAGAAAGAAGGCTTGTCATTTCAAAGAAAGAAGAGGAAACCAAAATCCAGGTAGTGAAACGAGCACACCATTATGGGAGATGTGCATGTGGATAGCTTCAAGCAGCAGCTCTGTGTGGACACTTGGAAACAGCGCTCTGAAAAAATTTCTTAGGGGCGGGATTTGGGCAAAGTTGAAAGACCTTCCAAAACCCACCCTACGGAACTTAGCCAAACTATGAATGTTGCCATAAGCTCCTGAACGAAAGGTGCTTCTATGACACAACCCCCGAGCAGGTAGCTACATTCTGCACAGTACAAAATGCATATGAATTCCTGTCTGAAAACTCACTCCAGAAGGATGAAATGCGTGTGTTTCTCTCTGAAAGAACACTCAGCCACTAGGCTTTTGCTTGCTCCTTCAAAGTCTTTATAGAAACGTGTGTTTTCACTCCTGGAATACGTTTTGGGATGCATTGTTTCAATCTCTTGCAAGCCTCATGTTATATCTTACTCAATGTCAAAAAATAAGGAGTATGTTTCCCAAATCATTTGAAATCCAGGAAAAGGCACACTGCATCACTCTTGCTCAAACACGCTCTTTCTCCTAATGTGTTGAGAACTTTCAACAAACCGGAAAAGAAGGGCACTGTGTAGGTAAATTCAGATGGGCATGTACAAGAGTTCATTTCTATTGGTTGCAGAGTGCAAAAGCATGATTGACTTCATCTTCTCCCTGAAACCCTTACATTTCCAAGTGACCTGAAGTAGGACTTTTACAAAGGATGTGTTTGTGTGTCCGTAGTGAAACGAGCTCTAAGTTGTGTATTCAGTGTTGGAGTGTGACACGCTGTATATAGGATACACAACGATTTGAAGGCACCAACATGCTTCAGACTGAAACTGCTACAAGGTGTGTGTAGCATGCAGGAAGAAGGCTTGTCATTTCAAAGAGAGAAGAGGAAACCAAAATCCAGGTACTGAAACGAGCACACCAGTACGGGAGATGTGCATGTGGACAGCTTCAAGCAGCAGCTCTGTGTGGACACTTGGAAACAGCGCTGCGACAAAATTTCGTACGAAGCGGGATTTGGCCAAAGTTGAAAGACCTTCCAAAACCAACCCTAAAGAACTTAGCCAAACAATGAATGTTGCAATAAGCTCCTGCACGAAAGGTGCTCCTCTGACACAACCCCCGAGCAGGTAGCTACATTCTGCACAGTACAAAATGCATATGAATTCCAGGCTGAAAACTCACTCCAGAAGGAGGAAATGCATGTGTTTCTCTCTGAAAGAACACTCAGCAACTAGGCTTTTGCTTGCTCCTTCAAAGTCTTTGTAGAAACGTGTGTTTTCACCGCTTGAATACGTTTTGAGATGCATTGTTTCAATCTCTTGCAAGCCTCATGTTGTTTCTTACACAATGTGGAAAAACACGGAGTATGTTCCCCAAATCACTTGAAATCCAGGGAAACGCACACTGCATCACTCTTGCCCAAACACGCTCTTTCACCTAATGCGTTGAGAACATTCTTTAAAGCAGAAAGGAAGGGCATTATGCAGTGAATTTGACGGGCATCTACAAAAGTCATTTCTATGGGTTGCAGAGCGCAGAAGCATGATTAAGTTCATGTTCTCGATGAAACCCTTACATTTCAAAGAGACCTGAAGTAGGACTCTTACAAAAGGATGCGTTTGCGTGTGTGTGCTGAAAGGAGCTCTAAGTTGTGTATTCAGTGTTGGATAGTGACACACTCTACATAGGTTACACAGCGTTTTGAAGGCACCAACATGCTTCAAACTGAAACTGCTACAAGGTGTGTGTAGCATGCAGAAAGAAGGCTTGTCATTTCAAAGAAAGAAGAGGAAACCAAAATCCAGGTAGTGTAACGAGAACACCAGTATGGGAGATGTGCATGTGGACAGGTTCAAAGAGAAGCTCTGTGTGGACACTTGGAAACATCGCTGTGACAAAATTTCGTACGAAGGGGCATTTGTCCAAAGTTGAAAGACCTTCCAAAACCAACCCTAAAGAACTTAGCTAAACAACGAATGTTGCAATCAGCTCCTGCACGAAAGGTGCTTCTATGACACAACCCCTGAACAGGTAGCTACATTCTGCGCAGTACAAAATGCATATGAACTCCAGGCTGAAAACTCACTCCAGAAGGAGGAAATGCATGTGTTTTGCTCTGAAACAACACTCAGGCACTAGGCTTTTGCTTGCTCCTTCAAAGTCTTTGTAGAAACGTGTGTTTTCACTGTTTGAATACGTTTTGAGATGCATTGTTTCAATCTCTTGCAAGCCTCATGTTGTTTCTTACACAATGTGGAAAAAAAAGGAGTATGTTTCCCAAACAGCTTAAAATCCAGGAAAACGCACACTGCATCACTCTTTCCCAAACACGCTCTTTCAACTGATGCGTTGAGAGCATTCTTTAAAGCAGAAAGGAAGGGCCTTTTCCAGTGAAATTCAGACGGGCATCTACAAAAGTCATATATATTGGATGCAGAGTGCAATAGCATGATGGACTTCATGTTCTCGATGAAAACCTTACATTTCAAAGAGACCTGAAGTAGGAATTTCACAAAAAGACCTGTTTGCGTCACTCCTGTGAAAGGAGCTCTAACTTGTGTATTCAGTGCTTGAGAGTGTAACACTCTACATAGGTTACACAGCGTTTTGAGAGCACCAACATGCTTAAAACTGAAACTGCTACAAAGTGTGTGTAGCATACAGAAAGAAGGCTTGTCATTTCAAAGAAAGAAGAGGAAACCAAAATCCAGGTAGTGAAACGAGCACACCATTATGGGAGATGTGCATGTGGATAGCTTCAAGCAGCAGCTCTGTGTGGACACTTGGAAACAGCGCTCTGAAAAAATTTCTTAGGGGCGGGATTTGGGCAAAGTTGAAAGACCTTCCAAAACCCACCCTACGGAACTTAGCCAAACTATGAATGTTGCCATAAGCTCCTGAACGAAAGGTGCTTCTATGACACAACCCCCGAGCAGGTAGCTACATTCTGCACAGTACAAAATGCATATGAATTCCTGTCTGAAAACTCACTCCAGAAGGATGAAATGCGTGTGTTTCTCTCTGAAAGAACACTCAGCCACTAGGCTTTTGCTTGCTCCTTCAAAGTCTTTATAGAAACGTGTGTTTTCACTCCTGGAATACGTTTTGGGATGCATTGTTTCAATCTCTTGCAAGCCTCATGTTATATCTTACTCAATGTCAAAAAATAAGGAGTATGTTTCCCAAATCATTTGAAATCCAGGAAAAGGCACACTGCATCACTCTTGCTCAAACACGCTCTTTCTCCTAATGTGTTGAGAACTTTCAACAAACCGGAAAAGAAGGGCACTGTGTAGGTAAATTCAGATGGGCATGTACAAGAGTTCATTTCTATTGGTTGCAGAGTGCAAAAGCATGATTGACTTCATCTTCTCCCTGAAACCCTTACATTTCCAAGTGACCTGAAGTAGGACTTTTACAAAGGATGTGTTTGTGTGTCCGTAGTGAAACGAGCTCTAAGTTGTGTATTCAGTGTTGGAGTGTGACACGCTGTATATAGGATACACAACGATTTGAAGGCACCAACATGCTTCAGACTGAAACTGCTACAAGGTGTGTGTAGCATGCAGGAAGAAGGCTTGTCATTTCAAAGAGAGAAGAGGAAACCAAAATCCAGGTACTGAAACAAGCACACCAGTACGGGAGATGTGCATGTGGACAGCTTCAAGCAGCAGCTCTGTGTGGACACTTGGAAACAGCGCTGCGACAAAATTTCGTACGAAGCGGGATTTGGCCAAAGTTGAAAGACCTTCCAAAACCAACCCTAAAGAACTTAGCCAAACAATGAATGTTGCAATAAGGTCCTGCACGAAAGGTGCTCCTCTGACACAACCCCCGAGCAGGTAGCTACATTCTGCACAGTACAAAATGCATATGAATTCCAGGCTGAAAACTCACTCCAGAAGGAGGAAATGCATGTGTTCCTCTCTGAAAGAACACTCAGCAACTAGGCTTTTGCTTGCTCCTTCAAAGTCTTTGTAGAAACGTGTGTTTTCACCGCTTGAATACGTTTTGAGATGCATTGTTTCAATCTCTTGCAAGCCTCATGTTGTTTCTTACACAATGTGGAAAAACACGGAGTATGTTCCCCAAATCACTTGAAATCCAGGGAAACGCACACTGCATCACTCTTGCCCAAACACGCTCTTTCACCTAATGCGTTGAGAACATTCTTTAAAGCAGAAAGGAAGGGCATTATGCAGTGAATTTGACGGGCATCTACAAAAGTCATTTCTATGGGTTGCAGAGCGCAGAAGCATGATTAAGTTCATGTTCTCGATGAAACCCTTACATTTCAAAGTGACCTGAAGTAGGACTCTTACAAAAGGATGCGTTTGCGTGTGTGTGCTGAAAGGAACTCTAAGTTGTGTATTCAGTGTTGGATAGTGACACACTCTACATAGGTTACACAGCGTTTTGAAGGCACCAACATGCTTCAAACTGAAACTGCTACAAGGTGTGTGTAGCATGCAGAAAGAAGGCTTGTCATTTCAAAGAAAGAAGAGGAAACCAAAATCCAGGTAGTGTAACGAGAACACCAGTATGGGAGATGTGCATGTGGACAGGTTCAAAGAGAAGCTCTGTGTGGACACTTGGAAACATCGCTGTGACAAAATTTCGTACGAAGGGGCATTTGTCCAAAGTTGAAAGACCTTCCAAAACCAACCCTAAAGAACTTAGCTAAACAACGAATGTTGCAATCAGCTCCTGCACGAAAGGTGCTTCTATGACACAACCCCTGAACAGGTAGCTACATTCTGCGCAGTACAAAATGCATATGAACTCCAGGCTGAAAACTCACTCCAGAAGGAGGAAATGCATGTGTTTTGCTCTGAAACAACACTCAGGCACTAGGCTTTTGCTTGCTCCTTCAAAGTCTTTGTAGAAACGTGTGTTTTCACTGTTTGAATACGTTTTGAGATGCATTGTTTCAATCTCTTGCAAGCCTCATGTTGTTTCTTACACACTGTGGAAAAAAAAGGAGTATGTTTCCCAAACAGCTTAAAATCCAGGAAAACGCACACTGCATCACTCTTTCCCAAACACGCTCTTTCAACTGATGCGTTGAGAGCATTCTTTAAAGCAGAAAGGAAGGGCCTTTTCCAGTGAAATTCAGACGGGCATCTACAAAAGTCATATATATTGGATGCAGAGTGCAATAGCATGATGGACTTCATGTTCTCGATGAAAACCTTACATTTCAAAGAGACCTGAAGTAGGAATTTCACAAAAAGACGTGTTTGCGTCACTCCTGTGAAAGGAGCTCTAACTTGTGTATTCAGTGCTTGAGAGTGTAACACTCTACATAGGTTACACAGCGTTTTGAGAGCACCAACATGCTTAAAACTGAAACTGCTACAAAGTGTGTGTAGCATACAGAAAGAAGGCTTGTCATTTCAAAGAAAGAAGAGGAAACCAAAATCCAGGTAGTGAAACGAGCACACCATTATGGGAGATGTGCATGTGGATAGCTTCAAGCAGCAGCTCTGTGTGGACACTTGGAAACAGCGCTCTGAAAAAATTTCTTAGGGGCGGGATTTGGGCAAAGTTGAAAGACCTTCCAAAACCCACCCTACGGAACTTAGCCAAACTATGAATGTTGCCATAAGCTCCTGAACGAAAGGTGCTTCTATGACACAACCCCCGAGCAGGTAGCTACATTCTGCACAGTACAAAATGCATATGAATTCCTGTCTGAAAACTCACTCCAGAAGGATGAAATGCGTGTGTTTCTCTCTGAAAGAACACTCAGCCACTAGGCTTTTGCTTGCTCCTTCAAAGTCTTTATAGAAACGTGTGTTTTCACTCCTGGAATACGTTTTGGGATGCATTGTTTCAATCTCTTGCAAGCCTCATGTTATATCTTACTCAATGTCAAAAAATAAGGAGTATGTTTCCCAAATCATTTGAAATCCAGGAAAAGGCACACTGCATCACTCTTGCTCAAACACGCTCTTTCTCCTAATGTGTTGAGAACTTTCAACAAACCGGAAAAGAAGGGCACTGTGTAGGTAAATTCAGATGGGCATGTACAAGAGTTCATTTCTATTGGTTGCAGAGTGCAAAAGCATGATTGACTTCATCTTCTCCCTGAAACCCTTACATTTCCAAGTGACCTGAAGTAGGACATTTACAAAGGATGTGTTTGTGTGTCCGTAGTGAAACGAGCTCTAAGTTGTGTATTCAGTGTTGGAGTGTGACACGCTGTATATAGGATACACAACGATTTGAAGGCACCAACATGCTTCAGACTGAAACTGCTACAAGGTGTGTGTAGCATGCAGGAAGAAGGCTTGTCATTTCAAAGAGAGAAGAGGAAACCAAAATCCAGGTACTGAAACGAGCACACCAGTACGGGAGATGTGCATGTGGACAGCTTCAAGCAGCAGCTCTGTGTGGACACTTGGAAACAGCGCTGCGACAAAATTTCGTACGAAGCGGGATTTGGCCAAAGTTGAAAGACCTTCCAAAACCAACCCTAAAGAACTTAGCCAAACAATGAATGTTGCAATAAGGTCCTGCACGAAAGGTGCTCCTCTGACACAACCCCCGAGCAGGTAGCTACATTCTGCACAGTACAAAATGCATATGAATTCCAGGCTGAAAACTCACTCCAGAAGGAGGAAATGCATGTGTTTCTCTCTGAAAGAACACTCAGCAACTAGGCTTTTGCTTGCTCCTTCAAAGTCTTTGTAGAAACGTGTGTTTTCACCGCTTGAATACGTTTTGAGATGCATTGTTTCAATCTCTTGCAAGCCTCATGTTGTTTCTTACACAATGTGGAAAAACACGGAGTATGTTCCCCAAATCACTTGAAATCCAGGGAAACGCACACTGCATCACTCTTGCCCAAACACGCTCTTTCACCTAATGAGTTGAGAACATTCTTTAAAGCAGAAAGGAAGGGCATTATGCAGTGAATTTGACGGGCATCTACAAAAGTCATTTCTATGGATTGCAGAGCGCAGAAGCATGATTAAGTTCATGTTCTCGATGAAACCCTTACATTTCAAAGTGACCTGAAGTAGGACTCTTACAAAAGGATGCGTTTGCGTGTGTGTGCTGAAAGGAACTCTAAGTTGTGTATTCAGTGTTGGATAGTGACACACTCTACATAGGTTACACAGCGTTTTGAAGGCACCAACATGCTTCAAACTGAAACTGCTACAAGGTGTGTGTAGCATGCAGAAAGAAGGCTTGTCATTTCAAAGAAAGAAGAGGAAACCAAAATCCAGGTAGTGTAACGAGAACACCAGTATGGGAGATGTGCATGTGGACAGGTTCAAAGAGAAGCTCTGTGTGGACACTTGGAAACATCGCTGTGACAAAATTTCGTACGAAGGGGCATTTGTTCAAAGTTGAAAGACCTTCCAAAACCAACCCTAAAGAACTTAGCTAAACAACGAATGTTGCAATCAGCTCCTGCACGAAAGGTGCTTCTATGACACAACCCCTGAACAGGTAGCTACATTCTGCGCAGTACAAAATGCATATGAACTCCAGGCTGAAAACTCACTCCAGAAGGAGGAAATGCATGTGTTTTGCTCTGAAACAACACTCAGGCACTAGGCTTTTGCTTGCTCCTTCAAAGTCTTTGTAGAAACGTGTGTTTTCACTGTTTGAATACGTTTTGAGATGCATTGTTTCAATCTCTTGCAAGCCTCATGTTGTTTCTTACACAATGTGGAAAAAAAAGGAGTATGTTTCCCAAACAGCTTAAAATCCAGGAAAACGCACACTGCATCACTCTTTCCCAAACACGCTCTTTCAACTGATGCGTTGAGAGCATTCTTTAAAGCAGAAAGGAAGGGCCTTTTCCAGTGAAATTCAGACGGGCATCTACAAAAGTCATATATATTGGATGCAGAGTGCAATAGCATGATGGACTTCATGTTCTCGATGAAAACCTTACATTTCAAAGAGACCTGACGTAGGAATTTCACAAAAAGACGTGTTTGCGTCTCTCCTGTGAAAGGAGCTCTAACTTGTGTATTCAGTGCTTGAGAGTGTAACACTCTACATAGGTTACACAGCGTTTTGAGAGCACCAACATGCTTAAAACTGAAACTGCTAGAAAGTGTGTGTAGCATACAGAAAGTAGGCTTGTCATTTCAAAGAAAGAAGAGGAAACCAAAATCCAGGTAGTGAAACGAGCACACCATTATGGGAGATGTGCATGTGGATAGCTTCAAGCAGCAGCTCTGTGTGGACACTTGGAAACAGCGCTCTGAAAAAATTTCTTAGGGGCGGGATTTGGGCAAAGTTGAAAGACCTTCCAAAACCCACCCTACGGAACTTAGCCAAACTATGAATGTTGCCATAAGCTCCTGAACGAAAGGTGCTTCTATGACACAACCCCCGAGCAGGTAGCTACATTCTGCACAGTACAAAATGCATATGAATTCCTGTCTGAAAACTCACTCCAGAAGGATGAAATGCGTGTGTTTCTCTCTGAAAGAACACTCAGCCACTAGGCTTTTGCTTGCTCCTTCAAAGTCTTTATAGAAACGTGTGTTTTCACTCCTGGAATACGTTTTGGGATGCATTGTTTCAATCTCTTGCAAGCCTCATGTTATATCTTACTCAATGTCAAAAAATAAGGAGTATGTTTCCCAAATCATTTGAAATCCAGGAAAAGGCACACTGCATCACTCTTGCTCAAACACGCTCTTTCTCCTAATGTGTTGAGAACTTTCAACAAACCGGAAAAGAAGGGCACTGTGTAGGTAAATTCAGATGGGCATGTACAAGAGTTCATTTCTATTGGTTGCAGAGTGCAAAAGCATGATTGACTTCATCTTCTCCCTGAAACCCTTACATTTCCAAGTGACCTGAAGTAGGACATTTACAAAGGATGTGTTTGTGTGTCCGTAGTGAAACGAGCTCTAAGTTGTGTATTCAGTGTTGGAGTGTGACACGCTGTATATAGGATACACAACGATTTGAAGGCACCAACATGCTTCAGACTGAAACTGCTACAAGGTGTGTGTAGCATGCAGGAAGAAGGCTTGTCATTTCAAAGAGAGAAGAGGAAACCAAAATCCAGGTACTGAAACGAGCACACCAGTATGGGAGATGTGCATGTGGACAGCTTCAAGCAGCAGCTCTGTGTGGACACTTGGAAACATCGCTGTGACACAATTTCGTACGAAGGGGCATTTGTCCAAAGTTGAAAGACCTTCCAAAACCAACCCTAAAGAACTTAGCCAAACAATGAATGTTGCAATAAGCTCCTGCACGAAAGGTGCTCCTCTGACACAACCCCCGAGCAGGTAGCTACATTCTGCACAGTACAAAATGCATATGAATTCCAGGCTGAAAACTCATTCCAGAAGGAGGAAATGCACGTGTTTCTCTCTGAAAGAACACTCAGCAACTAGGCTTTTGCTTGCTCCTTCAAAGACTTTGTAGAAACGTGTGTTTTCACTGCTTGAATACGTTTTGAGATGCATTGTTTCAATCTCTTGCAAGCCTCATGTTGTTTCTTACACAATGTGGAAAAACACGGAATATGTTCCCCAAATCACTTGAAATCCAGGGACACGCACACTGCATCACTCTTCCTCAAACACGCTCTTTCACCTAATGCGTTGAGAACATTCTTTAAAGCAGAAAGGAAGGGCATTATGCAGTGAATTTGACGGGCATCTACAAAAGTCATTTCTATGGGTTGCAGAGCGCAAAAGCATGATTACGTTCATGTTCTCGATGAAACCCTTACATTTCCAAGTGACCTGAAGTAGGACTTTTACAAAGGATGTGTTTGTGTGTCCGTAGTGAAACGAGCTCTAAGCTGTGTATTCAGTGTTGGAGTGTGACACACTGTATATAGGATACACAACGATTTGAAGGCACCAACATGCTTCAGACTGAAACTGCTACAAGGTGTGTGTAGCATGCAGGAAGAAGGCTTGTCATTTCAAAGAGAGAAGAGGAAACCAAAATCCAGGTACTTAAACAAGCACACCAGTATGGGAGCTGTGCATGTGGACAGCTTCAAGCAGCAGCTCTGTGTGGACTCTTGGAAACAGCGCTATGAAAAAATTTCGTACGAAGCGGGATTTGTCCAAAGTTGAAAGACCTTCCAAAACCAACCCTAAAGAACTTAGCCAAACAATGAATGTTGCAATAAGCTCCTGCACGAAAGGTGCTCCTCTGACACAACCCCCGAGCAGGTAGCTACATACTGCACAGTACAAAATGCATATGAATTCCAGGCTGAAAACTCACTCCAGAAGGAGGAAATGCATGTGTTTCTCTCTGAAAGAACACTCAGCAACTAGGCTTTTGCTTGCTCCTTCAAAGTCTTTGTAGAAACGTGTGTTTTCACTGCTTGAATACGTTTTGAGATGCATTGTTTCAATCTCTTGCAAGCCTCATGTTGTTTCTTACACAATGTGGAAAAACACGGAGTATGTTCCCCAAATCACTTGAAATCCAGGGACACGCACACTGCATCACTCTTGTCCAAACACGCTCTTTCACCTAATGCGTTGAGAACATTCTTTAAAGCAGAAAGGAAGGGCATTATGCAGTGAATTTGACGGGCATCTACAAAAGTCATTTCTATGGGTTGCAGAGCGCAAAAGCAAGATTAATTTCATGTTCTCGATGAAACCCTTACATTTCCAAGTGACCTGAAGTAGGACTCTTAAAAAAGGATGCGTTTGCGTGTGTGTGGTGAAAGGAGCTCTAAGTTGTGTATTCAGTGTTGGATAGTGACACACTCTACATAGGTTACACAGCGTTTTGAAGGCACCAACATGCTTCAAACTGAAACTGGTACAAGGTGTGTGTAGCATGCAGAAAGAAGGCTTGTCATTTCAAAGAAAGAAGAGGAAACCAAAATCCAGGTAGTGTAACGAGAACACCAGTATGGGAGATGTGCATGTGGACAGGTTCAAAGAGAAGCTCTGTGTGGACAC
Source organism: Miniopterus schreibersii (assembly GCF_964146895.1). NCBI lineage: Eukaryota > Metazoa > Chordata > Mammalia > Chiroptera > Miniopteridae > Miniopterus > Miniopterus schreibersii. The sequence continues at coordinate 34,495,289 of NC_138118.1, read as the reverse complement.
TTGGAAACATCGCTGTGACAAAATTTCGTACGAAGGGGCATTTGTCCAAAGTTGAAAGACCTTCCAAAACCAACCCTAAAGAACTTAGCTAAACAACGAATGTTGCAATAAGCCCCTACACGAAAGGTGCTTCTGTGACACAACCCCTGAACAGGTAGCTACATTCTGCGCAGTACAAAATGCATATGAACTCCAGGCTGAAAACTCACTCCAGAAGGAGGAAATGCATGTGTTTTGCTCTGAAACAACACACAGGCACTAGGCTTTTGCTTGCTCCTTCAAAGTCTTTGTAGAAACGTGTGTTTTCACTGTTTGAATACGTTTTGAGATGCATTGTTTCAATCTCTTGCAAGCCTCATGTTGTTTCTTACACAATGTGGAAAAAAAAGGAGTATGTTTCCCAAACAGCTTAAAATCCAGGAAAACGCACACTGCATCACTCTTTCCCAAACACGCTCTTTCAACTGATGCGTTGAGAGCATTCTTTAAAGCAGAAAGGAAGGGCCTTTTCCAGTGAAATTCAGACGGGCATCTATAAAAGTCATATATATTGGATGCAGAGTGCAATAGCATGATGGACTTCATGTTCTCGATGAAAACCTTACATTTCAAAGAGACCTGAAGTAGGAATTTCACAAAAAGACCTGTTTGCGTCTCTCCTGTGAAAGGAGCTCTAACTTGTGTATTCAGTGCTTGAGAGTGTAACACTCTACATAGGTTACACAGCGTTTTGAGAGCACCAACATGCTTAAAACTGAAACTGCTACAAAGTGTGTGTAGCATACAGAAAGAAGGCTTGTCATATCAAAGAAAGAAGAGGAAACCAAAATCCAGGTAGTGAAACGAGCACACCATTATGGGAGATGTGCATGTGGATAGCTTCAAGCAGCAGCTCTGTGTGGACACTTGGAAACAGCGCTCTGAAAAAATTTCTTAGGGGCGGGATTTGGGCAAAGTTGAAAGACCTTCCAAAACCCACCCTACGGAACTTAGCCAAACTATGAATGTTGCAATAAGCTCCTGAACGAAAGGTGCTTCTATGACACAACCCCCGAGCAGGTAGCTACATTCTGCACAGTACAAAATGCATATGAATTCCTGTCTGAAAACTCACTCCAGAAGGATGAAATGCGTGTGTTTCTCTCTGAAAGAACACTCAGCCACTAGGCTTTTGCTTGCTCCTTCAAAGTCTTTATAGAAACGTGTGTTTTCACTCCTGGAATACGTTTTGGGATGCATTGTTTCAATCTCTTGCAAGCCTCATGTTATATCTTACTCAATGTGAAAAAATAAGGAGTATGTTTCCCAAATCATTTGAAATCCAGGAAAAGGCACACTGCATCACTCTTGCTCAAACACGCTCTTTCTCCTAATGTGTTGAGAACTTTCAACAAACCGGAAAAGAAGGGCACTTTGTAGGTAAATTCAGATGGGCATGTACAAGAGTTCATTTCTATTGGTTGCAGAGTGCAAAAGCATGATTGACTTCATCTTCTCCATGAAACCCTTACATTTCCAAGTGACCTGAAGTAGGACATTTACAAAGGATGTGTTTGTGTGTCCGTAGTGAAACGAGCTCTAAGTTGTGTATTCAGTGTTGGAGTGTGACACGCTGTATATAGGTTACAAAACGATTTGAAGGCACCAACATGCTTCAGACTGAAACTGCTACAAGGTGTGTATAGCATGCAGGAAGAAGGCTTGTCATTTCAAAGAGAGAAGAGGAAACCAAAATCCAGGTACTGAAACAAGCACACCAGAATGGGAGATGTGCATGTGGACAGCTTCAAGCAGCAGCTCTGTGTGGACTCTTGGAAACAGCGCTGTGACAAAATTTCGTACGAAGCGGGATTTGGCCAAAGTTGAAAGACCTTCCAAAACCAACCCTAAAGAACTTAGCCAAACAATGAATGTTGCAATAAGCTCCTGCACGAAAGGTGCTCCTCTGACACAACCCCCGAGCAGGTAGCTACATTCTGCACAGTACAAAATGCATATGAATTCCAGGCTGAAAACTCATTCCAGAAGGAGGAAATGCATGTGTTTCTCTCTGAAAGAACACTCAGCAACTAGGCTTTTGCTTGCTCCTTCAAAGTCTTTGTAGAAACGTGTGTTTTCACTGCTTGAATACGTTTTGAGATGCATTGTTTCAATCTCTTGCAAGCCTCATGTTGTTTCTTACACAATGTGGAAAAACACGGAATATGTTCCCCAAATCACTTGAAATCCAGGGACACGCACACTGCATCACTCTTCCTCAAACACGCTCTTTCACCTAATGCGTTGAGAACATTCTTTAAAGCAGAAAGGAAGGGCATTATGCAGTGAATTTGACGGGCATCTACAAAAGTCATTTCTATGGGTTGCAGAGCGCAAAAGCATGATTACGTTCATGTTCTCGATGAAACCCTTACATTTCCAAGTGACCTGAAGTAGGACATTTACAAAGGATGTGTTTGTGTGTCCGTAGTGAAACGAGCTCTAAGCTGTGTATTCAGTGTTGGAGTGTGACACACTGTATATAGGATACACAACGATTTGAAGGCACCAACATGCTTCAGACTGAAACTGCTACAAGGTGTGTGTAGCATGCAGGAAGAAGGCTTGTCATTTCAAAGAGAGAAGAGGAAACCAAAATCCAGGTACTTAAACAAGCACACCAGTATGGGAGCTGTGCATGTGGACAGCTTCAAGCAGCAGCTCTGTGTGGACTCTTGGAAACAGCGCTATGAAAAAATTTCGTACGAAGCGGGATTTGTCCAAAGATGAAAGACCTTCCAAAACCAACCCTAAAGAACTTAGCCAAACAATGAATGTTGCAATAAGCTCCTGCACGAAAGGTGCTCCTCTGACACAACCCCCGAGCAGGTAGCTACATTCTGCACAGTACAAAATGCATATGAATTCCAGGCTGAAAACTCACTCCAGAAGGAGGAAATGCATGTGTTTCTCTCTGAAAGAACACTCAGCAACTAGGCTTTTGCTTGCTCCTTCAAAGTCTTTGTAGAAACGTGTGTTTTCACTGCTTGAATACGTTTTGAGATGCATTGTTTCAATCTCTTGCAAGCCTCATGTTGTTTCTTACACAAGGTGGAAAAACAAGGAGTATGTTCCCCAAATCACTTGAAATCCAGGGACACGCACACTGCATCACTCTTGTCCAAACACGCTCTTTAACCTAATGCGTTGAGAACATTCTTTAAAGCAGAAAGGAAGGGCATTATGCAGTGAATTTGACGGGCATCTACAAAAGTCATTTCTATGGGTTGCAGAGCGCAGAAGCATGATTAAGTTCATGTTCTCGATGAAACCCTTACATTTCAAAGTGACCTGAAGTAGGACTCTTACAAAAGGATGCGTTTGCGTGTGTGTGCTGAAAGGAGATCTAAGTTGTGTATTCAGTGTTGGATAGTGACACACTCTACATAGGTTACACAGCGTTTTGAAGGCACCAACATGCTTCAAACTGAAACTGCTACAAGGTGTGTGTAGCATGCAGAAAGAAGGCTTGTCATTTCAAAGAAAGAAGAGGAAACCAAAATCCAGGTAGTGTAACGAGAACACCAGTATGGGAGATGTGCATGTGGACAGGTTCAAAGAGAAGCTCTGTGTGGACACTTGGAAACATCGCTGTGACAAAATTTCGTACGAAGGGGCATTTGTCCAAAGTTGAAAGACCTTCCAAAACCAACCCTAAAGAACTTAGCTAAACAACGAATGTTGCAATCAGCTCCTGCACGAAAGGTGCTTCTATGACACAACCCCTGAACAGGTAGCTACATTCTGCGCAGTACAAAATGCATATGAACTCCAGGCTGAAAACTCACTCCAGAAGGAGGAAATGCATGTGTTTTGCTCTGAAACAACACTCAGGCACTAGGCTTTTGCTTGCTCCTTCAAAGTCTTTGTAGAAACGTGTGTTTTCACTGTTTGAATACGTTTTGAGATGCATTGTTTCAATCTCTTGCAAGCCTCATGTTGTTTCTTACACAATGTGGAAAAAAAAGGAGTATGTTTCCCAAACAGCTTAAAATCCAGGAAAACGCACACTGCATCACTCTTTCCCAAACACGCTCTTTCAACTGATGCGTTGAGAGCATTCTTTAAAGCAGAAAGGAAGGGCCTTTTCCAGTGAAATTCAGACGGGCATCTACAAAAGTCATATATATTGGATGCAGAGTGCAATAGCATGATGGACTTCATGTTCTCGATGAAAACCTTACATTTCAAAGAGACCTGAAGTAGGAATTTCACAAAAAGACGTGTTTGCGTCACTCCTGTGAAAGGAGCTCTAACTTGTGTATTCAGTGCTTGAGAGTGTAACACTCTACATAGGTTACACAGCGTTTTGAGAGCACCAACATGCTTAAAACTGAAACTGCTACAAAGTGTGTGTAGCATACAGAAAGAAGGCTTGTCATTTCAAAGAAAGAAGAGGAAACCAAAATCCAGGTAGTGAAACGAGCACACCATTATGGGAGATGTGCATGTGGATAGCTTCAAGCAGCAGCTCTGTGTGGACACTTGGAAACAGCGCTCTGAAAAAATTTCTTAGGGGCGGGATTTGGGCAAAGTTGAAAGACCTTCCAAAACCCACCCTACGGAACTTAGCCAAACTATGAATGTTGCCATAAGCTCCTGAACGAAAGGTGCTTCTATGACACAACCCCCGAGCAGGTAGCTACATTCTGCACAGTACAAAATGCATATGAATTCCTGTCTGAAAACTCACTCCAGAAGGATGAAATGCGTGTGTTTCTCTCTGAAAGAACACTCAGCCACTAGGCTTTTGCTTGCTCCTTCAAAGTCTTTATAGAAACGTGTGTTTTCACTCCTGGAATACGTTTTGGGATGCATTGTTTCAATCTCTTGCAAGCCTCATGTTATATCTTACTCAATGTCAAAAAATAAGGAGTATGTTTCCCAAATCATTTGAAATCCAGGAAAAGGCACACTGCATCACTCTTGCTCAAACACGCTCTTTCTCCTAATGTGTTGAGAACTTTCAACAAACCGGAAAAGAAGGGCACTGTGTAGGTAAATTCAGATGGGCATGTACAAGAGTTCATTTCTATTGGTTGCAGAGTGCAAAAGCATGATTGACTTCATCTTCTCCCTGAAACCCTTACATTTCCAAGTGACCTGAAGTAGGACATTTACAAAGGATGTGTTTGTGTGTCCGTAGTGAAACGAGCTCTAAGTTGTGTATTCAGTGTTGGAGTGTGACACGCTGTATATAGGATACACAACGATTTGAAGGCACCAACATGCTTCAGACTGAAACTGCTACAAGGTGTGTGTAGCATGCAGGAAGAAGGCTTGTCATTTCAAAGAGAGAAGAGGAAACCAAAATCCAGGTACTGAAACGAGCACACCAGTACGGGAGATGTGCATGTGGACAGCTTCAAGCAGCAGCTCTGTGTGGACACTTGGAAACAGCGCTGCGACAAAATTTCGTACGAAGCGGGATTTGGCCAAAGTTGAAAGACCTTCCAAAACCAACCCTAAAGAACTTAGCCAAACAATGAATGTTGCAATAAGCTCCTGCACGAACGGTGCTCCTCTGACACAACCCCCGAGCAGGTAGCTACATTCTGCACAGTACAAAATGCATATGAATTCCAGGCTGAAAACTCACTCCAGAAGGAGGAAATGCATGTGTTTCTCTCTGAAAGAACACTCAGCAACTAGGCTTTTGCTTGCTCCTTCAAAGTCTTTGTAGAAACGTGTGTTTTCACCGCTTGAATACGTTTTGAGATGCATTGTTTCAATCTCTTGCAAGCCTCATGTTGTTTCTTACACAATGTGGAAAAACACGGAGTATGTTCCCCAAATCACTTGAAATCCAGGGAAACGCACACTGCATCACTCTTGCCCAAACACGCTCTTTCACCTAATGCGTTGAGAACATTCTTTAAAGCAGAAAGGAAGGGCATTATGCAGTGAATTTGACGGGCATCTACAAAAGTCATTTCTATGTGTTGCAGAGCGCAAAAGCATGATTAAGTTCATGTTCTCGATGAAACCCTTACATTTCAAAGTGACCTGAAGTAGGACTCTTACAAAAGGATGCGTTTGCGTGTGTGTGCTGAAAGGAACTCTAAGTTGTGTATTCAGTGTTGGATAGTGACACACTCTACATAGGTTACACAGCGTTTTGAAGGCACCAACATGCTTCAAACTGAAACTGCTACAAGGTGTGTGTAGCATGCAGAAAGAAGGCTTGTCATTTCAAAGAAAGAAGAGGAAACCAAAATCCAGGTAGTGTAACGAGAACACCAGTATGGGAGATGTGCATGTGGACAGGTTCAAAGAGAAGCTCTGTGTGGACACTTGGAAACATCGCTGTGACACAATTTCGTACGAAGGGGCATTTGTCCAAAGTTGAAAGACCTTCCAAAACCAACCCTAAAGAACTTAGCTAAACAACGAATGTTGCAATCAGCTCCTGCACGAAAGGTGCTTCTATGACACAACCCCTGAACAGGTAGCTACATTCTGCGCAGTACAAAATGCATATGAACTCCAGGCTGAAAACTCACTCCAGAAGGAGGAAATGCATGTGTTTTGCTCTGAAACAACACTCAGGCACTAGGCTTTTGCTTGCTCCTTCAAAGTCTTTGTAGAAACGTGTGTTTTCACTGTTTGAATACGTTTTGAGATGCATTGTTTCAATCTCTTGCAAGCCTCATGTTGTTTCTTACACAATGTGGAAAAAAAAGGAGTATGTTTCCCAAACAGCTTAAAATCCAGGAAAACGCACACTGCATCACTCTTTCCCAAACACGCTCTTTCAACTGATGCGTTGAGAGCATTCTTTAAAGCAGAAAGGAAGTGCCTTTTCCAGTGAAATTCAGACGGGCATCTACAAAAGTCATATATATTGGATGCAGAGTGCAATAGCATGATGGACTTCATGTTCTCGATGAAAACCTTACATTTCAAAGAGACCTGAAGTAGGAATTTCACAAAAAGACGTGTTTGCGTCTCTCCTGTGAAAGGAGCTCTAACTTGTGTATTCAGTGCTTGAGAGTGTAACACTCTACATAGGTTACACAGCGTTTTGAGAGCACCAACATGCTTAAAACTGAAACTGCTAGAAAGTGTGTGTAGCATACAGAAAGTAGGCTTGTCATTTCAAAGAAAGAAGAGGAAACCAAAATCCAGGTAGTGAAACGAGCACACCATTATGGGAGATGTGCATGTGGATAGCTTCAAGCAGCAGCTCTGTGTGGACACTTGGAAACAGCGCTCTGAAAAAATTTCTTAGGGGCGGGATTTGGGCAAAGTTGAAAGACCTTCCAAAACCCACCCTACGGAACTTAGCCAAACTATGAATGTTGCAATAAGCTCCTGAACGAAAGGTGCTTCTATGACACAACCCCCGAGCAGGTAGCTACATTCTGCACAGTACAAAATGCATATGAATTCCTGTCTGAAAACTCACTCCAGAAGGATGAAATGCGTGTGTTTCTCTCTGAAAGAACAATCAGCCACTAGGCTTTTGCTTGCTCCTTCAAAGTCTTTATAGAAACGTGTGTTTTCACTCCTGGAATACGTTTTGGGATGCATTGTTTCAATCTCTTGCAAGCCTCATGTTATATCTTACTCAATGTCAAAAAATAAGGAGTATGTTTCCCAAATCATTTGAAATCCAGGAAAAGGCACACTGCATCACTCTTGCTCAAACACGCTCTTTCTCCTAATGTGTTGAGAACTTTCAACAAACCGGAAAAGAAGGGCACTGTGTAGGTAAATTCAGATGGGCATGTACAAGAGTTCATTTCTATTGGTTGCAGAGTGCAAAAGCATGATTGACTTCATCTTCTCCCTGAAACCCTTACATTTCCAAGTGACCTGAAGTAGGACATTTACAAAGGATGTGTTTGTGTGTCCGTAGTGAAACGAGCTCTAAGTTTTGTATTCAGTATTGGAGTGTGACACGCTGTATATAGGATACACAACGATTTGAAGGCACCAACATGCTTCAGACTGAAACTGCTACAAGGTGTGTGTAGCATGCAGGAAGAAGGCTTGTCATTTCAAAGAGAGAAGAGGAAACCAAAATCCAGGTACTGAAACGAGCACACCAGTATGGGAGATGTGCATGTGGACAGCTTCAAGCAGCAGCTCTGTGTGGACACTTGGAAACAGCGCTACGACAAAATTTCGTACGAAGCGGGATTTGGCCAAAGTTGAAAGACCTTCCAAAACCAACCCTAAAGAACTTAGCCAAACAATGAATGTTGCAATAAGCTCCTGCACGAAAGGTGCTCCTCTGACACAACCCCCGAGCAGGTAGCTACATTCTGCACAGTACAAAATGCATATGAATTCCAGGCTGAAAACTCACTCCAGAAGGAGGAAATGCATGTGTTTCTCTCTGAAAGAACACTCAGCAACTAGGCTTTTGCTTACTCCTTCAAAGTCTTTGTAGAAACGTGTGTTTTCACCGCTTGAATACGTTTTGAGATGCATTGTTTCAATCTCTTGCAAGCCTCATGTTGTTTCTTACACAATGTGGAAAAACACGGAGTATGTTCCCCAAATCACTTGAAATCCAGGGAAACGCACACTGCACCACTCTTGCCCAAACACGCTCTTTCACCTAATGCGTTGAGAACATTCTTTAAAGCAGAAAGGAAGGGCATTATGCAGTGAATTTGACGGGCATCTACAAAAGTCATTTCTATGGGTTGCAGAGCGCAGAAGCATGATTAAGTTCATGTTCTCGATGAAACCCTTACATTTCAAAGAGACCTGAAGTAGGACTCTTACAAAAGGATGCGTTTGCGTGTGTGTGCTGAAAGGAGCTCTAAGTTGTGTATTCAGTGTTGGATAGTGACACACTCTACATAGGTTACACAGCGTTTTGAAGGCACCAACATGCTTCAAACTGAAACTGCTACAAGGTGTGTGTAGCATGCAGAAAGAAGGCTTGTCATTTCAAAGAAAGAAGAGGAAACCAAAATCCAGGTAGTGTAACGAGAACACCAGTATGGGAGATGTGCATGTGGACAGGTGCAAAGAGAAGCTCTGTGTGGACACTTGGAAACATCGCTGTGACACAATTTCGTACGAAGGGGCATTTGTCCAAAGTTGAAAGACCTTCCAAAACCAACCCTAAAGAACTTAGCTAAACAACGAATGTTGCAATCAGCTCCTGCACGAAAGGTGCTTCTATGACACAACCCCTGAACAGGTAGCTACATTCTGCGCAGTACAAAATGCATATGAACTCCAGGCTGAAAACTCACTCCAGAAGGAGGAAATGCATGTGTTTTGCTCTGAAACAACACTCAGGCACTAGGCTTTTGCTTGCTCCTTCAAAGTCTTTGTAGAAACGTGTGTTTTCACTGTTTGAATACGTTTTGAGATGCATTGTTTCAATCTCTTGCAAGCCTCATGTTGTTTCTTACACACTGTGGAAAAAAAAGGAGTATGTTTCCCAAACAGCTTAAAATCCAGGAAAACGCACACTGCATCACTCTTTCCCAAACACGCTCTTTCAACTGATGCGTTGAGAGCATTCTTTAAAGCAGAAAGGAAGGGCCTTTTCCAGTGAAATTCAGACGGGCATCTACAAAAGTCATATATATTGGATGCAGAGTGCAATAGCATGATGGACTTCATGTTCTCGATGAAAACCTTACATTTCAAAGAGACCTGAAGTAGGAATTTCACAAAAAGACGTGTTTGCGTCTCTCCTGTGAAAGGAGCTCTAACTTGTGTATTCAGTGCTTGAGAGTGTAACACTCTACATAGGTTACACAGCGTTTTGAGAGCACCAACATGCTTAAAACTGAAACTGCTACAAAGTGTGTGTAGCATACAGAAAGAAGGCTTGTCATTTCAAAGAAGAAGAGGAAACCAAAATCCAGGTAGTGAAACGAGCACACCATTATGGGAGATGTGCATGTGGATAGCTTCAAGCAGCAGCTCTGTGTGGACACTTGGAAACAGCGCTCTGAAAAAATCTCTTAGGGGCGGGATTTGGGCAAAGTTGAAAGACCTTCCAAAACCCACCCTACGGAACTTAGCCAAACTATGAATGTTGCAATAAGCTCCTGAACGAAAGGTGCTTCTATGACACAACCCCCGAGCAGGTAGCTACATTCTGCACAACACAAAATGCATATGAATTCCTGTCTGAAAACTCACTCCAGAAGGATGAAATGCGTGTGTTTCTCTCTGAAAGAACACTCAGCCACTAGGCTTTTGCTTGCTCCTTCAAAGTCTTTATAGAAACGTGTGTTTTCACTCCTGGAATACGTTTTGGGATGCATTGTTTCAATCTCTTGCAAGCCTCATGTTATATCTTACTCAATGTCAAAAAATAAGGAGTATGTTTCCCAAATCATTTGAAATCCAGGAAAAGGCACACTGCATCACTCTTGCTCAAACACGCTCTTTCTCCTAATGTGTTGAGAACTTTCAACAAACCGGAAAAGAAGGGCACTGTGTAGGTAAATTCAGATGGGCATGTACAAGAGTTCATTTCTATTGGTTGCAGAGTGCAAAAGCATGATTGACTTCATCTTCTCCCTGAAACCCTTACATTTCCAAGTGACCTGAAGTAGGACATTTACAAAGGATGTGTTTGTGTGTCCGTAGTGAAACGAGCTCTAAGTTTTGTATTCAGTATTGGAGTGTGACACGCTGTATATAGGATACACAACGATTTGAAGGCACCAACATGCTTCAGACTGAAACTGCTACAAGGTGTGTGTAGCATGCAGGAAGAAGGCTTGTCATTTCAAAGAGAGAAGAGGAAACCAAAATCCAGGTACTGAAACGAGCACACCAGTATGGGAGATGTGCATGTGGACAGCTTCAAGCAGCAGCTCTGTGTGGACACTTGGAAACAGCGCTACGACAAAATTTCGTACGAAGCGGGATTTGGCCAAAGTTGAAAGACCTTCCAAAACCAACCCTAAAGAACTTAGCCAAACAATGAATGTTGCAATAAGCTCCTGCACGAAAGGTGCTCCTCTGACACAACCCCCGAGCAGGTAGCTACATTCTGCACAGTACAAAATGCATATGAATTCCAGGCTGAAAACTCACTCCAGAAGGAGGAAATGCATGTGTTTCTCTCTGAAAGAACACTCAGCAACTAGGCTTTTGCTTACTCCTTCAAAGTCTTTGTAGAAACGTGTGTTTTCACCGCTTGAATACGTTTTGAGATGCATTGTTTCAATCTCTTGCAAGCCTCATGTTGTTTCTTACACAATGTGGAAAAACACGGAGTATGTTCCCCAAATCACTTGAAATCCAGGGAAACGCACACTGCACCACTCTTGCCCAAACACGCTCTTTCACCTAATGCGTTGAGAACATTCTTTAAAGCAGAAAGGAAGGGCATTATGCAGTGAATTTGACGGGCATCTACAAAAGTCATTTCTATGGGTTGCAGAGCGCAGAAGCATGATTAAGTTCATGTTCTCGATGAAACCCTTACATTTCAAAGAGACCTGAAGTAGGACTCTTACAAAAGGATGCGTTTGCGTGTGTGTGCTGAAAGGAGCTCTAAGTTGTGTATTCAGTGTTGGATAGTGACACACTCTACATAGGTTACACAGCGTTTTGAAGGCACCAACATGCTTCAAACTGAAACTGCTACAAGGTGTGTGTAGCATGCAGAAAGAAGGCTTGTCATTTCAAAGAAAGAAGAGGAAACCAAAATCCAGGTAGTGTAACGAGAACACCAGTATGGGAGATGTGCATGTGGACAGGTGCAAAGAGAAGCTCTGTGTGGACACTTGGAAACATCGCTGTGACACAATTTCGTACGAAGGGGCATTTGTCCAAAGTTGAAAGACCTTCCAAAACCAACCCTAAAGAACTTAGCTAAACAACGAATGTTGCAATCAGCTCCTGCACGAAAGGTGCTTCTATGACACAACCCCTGAACAGGTAGCTACATTCTGCGCAGTACAAAATGCATATGAACTCCAGGCTGAAAACTCACTCCAGAAGGAGGAAATGCATGTGTTTTGCTCTGAAACAACACTCAGGCACTAGGCTTTTGCTTGCTCCTTCAAAGTCTTTGTAGAAACGTGTGTTTTCACTGTTTGAATACGTTTTGAGATGCATTGTTTCAATCTCTTGCAAGCCTCATGTTGTTTCTTACACAATGTGGAAAAAAAAGGAGTATGTTTCCCAAACAGCTTAAAATCCAGGAAAACGCACACTGCATCACTCTTTCCCAAACACGCTCTTTCAACTGATGCGTTGAGAGCATTCTTTAAAGCAGAAAGGAAGGGCCTTTTCCAGTGAAATTCAGACGGGCATCTACAAAAGTCATATATATTGGATGCAGAGTGCAATAGCATGATGGACTTCATGTTCTCGATGAAAACCTTACATTTCAAAGAGACCTGAAGTAGGAATTTCACAAAAAGACGTGTTTGCGTCTCTCCTGTGAAAGGAGCTCTAACTTGTGTATTCAGTGCTTGAGAGTGTAACACTCTACATAGGTTACACAGCGTTTTGAGAGCACCAACATGCTTAAAACTGAAACTGCTACAAAGTGTGTGTAGCATACAGAAAGAAGGCTTGTCATTTCAAAGAAGAAGAGGAAACCAAAATCCAGGTAGTGAAACGAGCACACCATTATGGGAGATGTGCATGTGGATAGCTTCAAGCAGCAGCTCTGTGTGGACACTTGGAAACAGCGCTCTGAAAAAATCTCTTAGGGGCGGGATTTGGGCAAAGTTGAAAGACCTTCCAAAACCCACCCTACGGAACTTAGCCAAACTATGAATGTTGCAATAAGCTCCTGAACGAAAGGTGCTTCTATGACACAACCCCCGAGCAGGTAGCTACATTCTGCACAACACAAAATGCATATGAATTCCTGTCTGAAAACTCACTCCAGAAGGATGAAATGCGTGTGTTTCTCTCTGAAAGAACACTCAGCCACTAGGCTTTTGCTTGCTCCTTCAAAGTCTTTATAGAAACGTGTGTTTTCACTCCTGGAATACGTTTTGGGATGCATTGTTTCAATCTCTTGCAAGCCTCATGTTATATCTTACTCAATGTGAAAAAATAAGGAGTATGTTTCCCAAATCATTTGAAATCCAGGAAAAGGCACACTGCATCACTCTTGCTCAAACACGCTCTTTCTCCTAATGTGTTGAGAACTTTCAACACACCGGAAAAGAAGGGCACTTTGTAGGTAAATTCAGATGGGCATGTAGAAGAGTTCATTTCTACTGGTTGCAGAGTGCAAAAGCATGATTGACTTCATCTTCTCCCTGAAACCCTTACATTTCCAAGTGACCTGAAGTAGGACATTTACAAAGGATGTGTTTGTGTGTCCGTAGTGAAACGAGCTCTAAGTTGTGTATTCAGTGTTGGAGTGTGACACGCTGTATATAGGATACACAACGATTTGAAGGCACCAACATGCTTCAGACTGAAACTGCTACAAGGTGTGTGTAGCATGCAGAAAGAAGGCTTGTCATTTCAAAGAGAGAAGAGGAAACCAAAATCCAGGTACTGAAACAAGCACACGAGTATGGGAGATGTGCATGTGGACAGCTTCAAGCAGCAGCTCTGTGTGGACTCTTGGAAACAGCGCTATGAAAAAATTTCCTACGAAGCGGGATTTGGCCAAAGTTGAAAGACCTTCCAAAACCAACCCTAAAGAACTTAGCCAAACAATGAATGTTGCAATCAGCTCCTGCACGAAAGGTGCTCCTCTGACACAACCCCCGAGCAGGTAGCTACATTCTGCACAGTACAAAATGCATATGAATTCCAGGCTGAAAACTCACTCCAGAAGGAGGAAATGCATGTGTTTCTCTCTGAAAGAACACTCAGCAACTAGGCTTTTGCTTGCTCCTTCAAAGTCTTTGTAGAAACGTGTGTTTTCACTGCTTGAATACGTTTTGAGATGCATTGTTTCAATCTCTTGCAAGCCTCATGTTGTTTCTTACACAATGTGGAAAAACACGGAGTATGTTCCCCAAATCACTTGAAATCCAGGGACACGCACACTGCATCACTCTTGTCCAAACACGCTCTTTCACCTAATGCGTTGAGAACATTCTTTAAAGCAGAAAGGAAGGGCATTATGCAGTGAATTTGACGGGCATCTACAAAAGTCATTTCTATGGGTTGCAGAGCGCAAAAGCATGATTACGTTCATGTTCTCGATGAAACCCTTACATTTCCAAGTGACCTGAAGTAGGACTTTTACAAAAGGATGTGTTTGCGTGTGTGTGCTGAAAGGTGCTCTAAGTTGTGTATTCAGTGTTGGATAGTGACACACTCTACATAAGTTACACAGCGTTTTGAAGGCACCAACATGCTTCAGACTGAAACTGCTACAAAGTGTGTGTAGCATGCAGAAAGAAGGCTTGTCATTTCAAAGAAAGAAGAGGAAACCAAAATCCAGGTAGTGTAACGAGAACACCAGTATGGGAGATGTGCATGTGGACAGGTTCAAAGAGGAGCTCTGTGTGGACACTTGAAAACATCGCTGTGACACAATTTCGTACGAAGGGGCATTTGTCCAAAGTTGAAAGACCTTCCAAAACCAACCCTAAAGAACTTAGCTAAACAACGAATGTTGCAATAAGCTCCTGCACGAAAGGTGCTTCTATGACACAACCCCTGAACAGGTAGCTACATTCTGCGCAGTACAAAATGCATATGAACTCCAGGCTGAAAACTCACTCCAGAAGGAGGAAATGCATGTGTTTTGCTCTGAAACAACACTCAGGCACTAGGCTTTTGCTTGCTCCTTCAAAGTCTTTGTAGAAACGTGTGTTTTCACTGTTTGAATACGTTTTGAGATGCATTGTTTCAATCTCTTGCAAGCCTCATGTTGTTTCTTACACAATGTGGAAAAAAAAGGAGTATGTTTCCCAAACAGCTTAAAATCCAGGAAAACGCACACTGCATCACTCTTTCCCAAACACGCTCTTTCAACTGATGCGTTGAGAGCATTCTTTAAAGCAGAAAGGAAGGGCCTTTTCCAGTGAAATTCAGACGGGCATCTACAAAAGTCATATATCTTGGATGCAGAGTGCAATAGCATGATGGACTTCATGTTCTCGATGAAACCCTTACATTTCAAAGAGACCTGAAGTAGGAATTTCACAAAAAGACGTGTTTGCGTCTCTCCTGTGAAAGGAGCTCTAACTTGTGTATTCAGTGCTTGAGAGTGTAACACTCTACATAGGTTACACAGCGTTTTGAGAGCACCAACATGCTTAAAACTGAAACTGCTACAAAGTGTTTGTAGCATACAAAAGAAGGCTTGTCATTTCAAAGAAAGAAGAGGAAACCAAAATCCAGGTAGTGTAACGAGAACACCAGTATGGGAGATGTGCATGTGGACAGGTTCAAAGAGAAGCTCTGTGTGGACACTTGGAAACATCGCTGTGACACAATTTCGTACGAAGGGGCATTTGTCCAAAGTTGAAAGACCTTCCAAAACCAACCCTAAAGAACTTAGCCAAACTATGAATGTTGCAATAAGCTCCTGAACGAAAGGTGCTTCTATGACACAACCCCCGAGCAGGTAGCTACATTCTGCACAACACAAAATGCATATGAATTCCTGTCTGAAAACTCACTCCAGAAGGATGAAATGCGTGTGTTTCTCTCTGAAAGAACACTCAGCCACTAGGCTTTTGCTTGCTCCTTCAAAGTCTTTATAGAAACGTGTGTTTTCACTCCTGGAATACGTTTTGGGATGCATTGTTTCAATCTCTTGCAAGCCTCATGTTATATCTTACTCAATGTGAAAAAATAAGGAGTATGTTTCCCAAATCATTTGAAATCCAGGAAAAGGCACACTGCATCACTCTTGCTCAAACACGCTCTTTCTCCTAATGTGTTGAGAACTTTCAACACACCGGAAAAGAAGGGCACTTTGTAGGTAAATTCAGATGGGCATGTAGAAGAGTTCATTTCTACTGGTTGCAGAGTGCAAAAGCATGATTGACTTCATCTTCTCCCTGAAACCCTTACATTTCCAAGTGACCTGAAGTAGGACATTTACAAAGGATGTGTTTGTGTGTCCGTAGTGAAACGAGCTCTAAGTTGTGTATTCAGTGTTGGAGTGTGACACGCTGTATATAGGATACACAACGATTTGAAGGCACCAACATGCTTCAGACTGAAACTGCTACAAGGTGTGTGTAGCATGCAGAAAGAAGGCTTGTCATTTCAAAGAGAGAAGAGGAAACCAAAATCCAGGTACTGAAACAAGCACACGAGTATGGGAGATGTGCATGTGGACAGCTTCAAGCAGCAGCTCTGTGTGGACTCTTGGAAACAGCGCTATGAAAAAATTTCCTACGAAGCGGGATTTGGCCAAAGTTGAAAGACCTTCCAAAACCAACCCTAAAGAACTTAGCCAAACAATGAATGTTGCAATCAGCTCCTGCACGAAAGGTGCTCCTCTGACACAACCCCCGAGCAGGTAGCTACATTCTGCACAGTACAAAATGCATATGAATTCCAGGCTGAAAACTCACTCCAGAAGGAGGAAATGCATGTGTTTCTCTCTGAAAGAACACTCAGCAACTAGGCTTTTGCTTGCTCCTTCAAAGTCTTTGTAGAAACGTGTGTTTTCACTGCTTGAATACGTTTTGAGATGCATTGTTTCAATCTCTTGCAAGCCTCATGTTGTTTCTTACACAATGTGGAAAAACACGGAGTATGTTCCCCAAATCACTTGAAATCCAGGGACACGCACACTGCATCACTCTTGTCCAAACACGCTCTTTCACCTAATGCGTTGAGAACATTCTTTAAAGCAGAAAGGAAGGGCATTATGCAGTGAATTTGACGGGCATCTACAAAAGTCATTTCTATGGGTTGCAGAGCGCAAAAGCATGATTACGTTCATGTTCTCGATGAAACCCTTACATTTCCAAGTGACCTGAAGTAGGACTTTTACAAAAGGATGTGTTTGCGTGTGTGTGCTGAAAGGTGCTCTAAGTTGTGTATTCAGTGTTGGATAGTGACACACTCTACATAAGTTACACAGCGTTTTGAAGGCACCAACATGCTTCAGACTGAAACTGCTACAAAGTGTGTGTAGCATGCAGAAAGAAGGCTTGTCATTTCAAAGAAAGAAGAGGAAACCAAAATCCAGGTAGTGTAACGAGAACACCAGTATGGGAGATGTGCATGTGGACAGGTTCAAAGAGGAGCTCTGTGTGGACACTTGAAAACATCGCTGTGACACAATTTCGTACGAAGGGGCATTTGTCCAAAGTTGAAAGACCTTCCAAAACCAACCCTAAAGAACTTAGCTAAACAACGAATGTTGCAATAAGCTCCTGCACGAAAGGTGCTTCTATGACACAACCCCTGAACAGGTAGCTACATTCTGCGCAGTACAAAATGCATATGAACTCCAGGCTGAAAACTCACTCCAGAAGGAGGAAATGCATGTGTTTTGCTCTGAAACAACACTCAGGCACTAGGCTTTTGCTTGCTCCTTCAAAGTCTTTGTAGAAACGTGTGTTTTCACTGTTTGAATACGTTTTGAGATGCATTGTTTCAATCTCTTGCAAGCCTCATGTTGTTTCTTACACAATGTGGAAAAAAAAGGAGTATGTTTCCCAAACAGCTTAAAATCCAGGAAAACGCACACTGCATCACTCTTTCCCAAACACGCTCTTTCAACTGATGCGTTGAGAGCATTCTTTAAAGCAGAAAGGAAGGGCCTTTTCCAGTGAAATTCAGACGGGCATCTACAAAAGTCATATATCTTGGATGCAGAGTGCAATAGCATGATGGACTTCATGTTCTCGATGAAACCCTTACATTTCAAAGAGACCTGAAGTAGGAATTTCACAAAAAGACCTGTTTGCGTCTCTCCTGTGAAAGGAGCTCTAAGTTGTGTATTCAGTGCTTGAGAGTGTAACACTCTACATAGGTTACACAGCGTTTTGAGAGCACCAACATGCTTAAAACTGAAACTGCTACAAAGTGTGTGTAGCATACAAAAGAAGGCTTGTCATTTCAAAGAAAGAAGAGGAAACCAAAATCCAGGTAGTGTAACGAGAACACCAGTATGGGAGATGTGCATGTGGACAGGTTCAAAGAGAAGCTCTGTGTGGACACTTGGAAACATCGCTGTGACACAATTTCGTACGAAGGGGCATTTGTCCAAAGTTGAAAGACCTTCCAAAACCAACCCTAAAGAACTTAGCCAAACTATGAATGTTGCAATAAGCTCCTGAACGAAAGGTGCTTCTATGACACAACCCCCGAGCAGGTAGCTACATTCTGCACAACACAAAATGCATATGAATTCCTGTCTGAAAACTCACTCCAGAAGGATGAAATGCGTGTGTTTCTCTCTGAAAGAACACTCAGCCACTAGGCTTTTGCTTGCTCCTTCAAAGTCTTTATAGAAACGTGTGTTTTCACTCCTGGAATACGTTTTGGGATGCATTGTTTCAATCTCTTGCAAGCCTCATGTTATATCTTACTCAATGTGAAAAAATAAGGAGTATGTTTCCCAAATCATTTGAAATCCAGGAAAAGGCACACTGCATCACTCTTGCTCAAACACGCTCTTTCTCCTAATGTGTTGAGAACTTTCAACACACCGGAAAAGAAGGGCACTTTGTAGGTAAATTCAGATGGGCATGTAGAAGAGTTCATTTCTACTGGTTGCAGAGTGCAAAAGCATGATTGACTTCATCTTCTCCCTGAAACCCTTACATTTCCAAGTGACCTGAAGTAGGACATTTACAAAGGATGTGTTTGTGTGTCCGTAGTGAAACGAGCTCTAAGTTGTGTATTCAGTGTTGGAGTGTGACACGCTGTATATAGGATACACAACGATTTGAAGGCACCAACATGCTTCAGACTGAAACTGCTACAAGGTGTGTGTAGCATGCAGAAAGAAGGCTTGTCATTTCAAAGAGAGAAGAGGAAACCAAAATCCAGGTACTGAAACAAGCACACGAGTATGGGAGATGTGCATGTGGACAGCTTCAAGCAGCAGCTCTGTGTGGACTCTTGGAAACAGCGCTATGAAAAAATTTCCTACGAAGCGGGATTTGGCCAAAGTTGAAAGACCTTCCAAAACCAACCCTAAAGAACTTAGCCAAACAATGAATGTTGCAATCAGCTCCTGCACGAAAGGTGCTCCTCTGACACAACCCCCGAGCAGGTAGCTACATTCTGCACAGTACAAAATGCATATGAATTCCAGGCTGAAAACTCACTCCAGAAGGAGGAAATGCATGTGTTTCTCTCTGAAAGAACACTCAGCAACTAGGCTTTTGCTTGCTCCTTCAAAGTCTTTGTAGAAACGTGTGTTTTCACTGCTTGAATACGTTTTGAGATGCATTGTTTCAATCTCTTGCAAGCCTCATGTTGTTTCTTACACAATGTGGAAAAACACGGAGTATGTTCCCCAAATCACTTGAAATCCAGGGACACGCACACTGCATCACTCTTGTCCAAACACGCTCTTTCACCTAATGCGTTGAGAACATTCTTTAAAGCAGAAAGGAAGGGCATTATGCAGTGAATTTGACGGGCATCTACAAAAGTCATTTCTATGGGTTGCAGAGCGCAAAAGCATGATTACGTTCATGTTCTCGATGAAACCCTTACATTTCCAAGTGACCTGAAGTAGGACTTTTACAAAAGGATGTGTTTGCGTGTGTGTGCTGAAAGGTGCTCTAAGTTGTGTATTCAGTGTTGGATAGTGACACACTCTACATAAGTTACACAGCGTTTTGAAGGCACCAACATGCTTCAGACTGAAACTGCTACAAAGTGTGTGTAGCATGCAGAAAGAAGGCTTGTCATTTCAAAGAAAGAAGAGGAAACCAAAATCCAGGTAGTGTAACGAGAACACCAGTATGGGAGATGTGCATGTGGACAGGTTCAAAGAGGAGCTCTGTGTGGACACTTGAAAACATCGCTGTGACACAATTTCGTACGAAGGGGCATTTGTCCAAAGTTGAAAGACCTTCCAAAACCAACCCTAAAGAACTTAGCTAAACAACGAATGTTGCAATAAGCTCCTGCACGAAAGGTGCTTCTATGACACAACCCCTGAACAGGTAGCTACATTCTGCGCAGTACAAAATGCATATGAACTCCAGGCTGAAAACTCACTCCAGAAGGAGGAAATGCATGTGTTTTGCTCTGAAACAACACTCAGGCACTAGGCTTTTGCTTGCTCCTTCAAAGTCTTTGTAGAAACGTGTGTTTTCACTGTTTGAATACGTTTTGAGATGCATTGTTTCAATCTCTTGCAAGCCTCATGTTGTTTCTTACACAATGTGGAAAAAAAAGGAGTATGTTTCCCAAACAGCTTAAAATCCAGGAAAACGCACACTGCATCACTCTTTCCCAAACACGCTCTTTCAACTGATGCGTTGAGAGCATTCTTTAAAGCAGAAAGGAAGGGCCTTTTCCAGTGAAATTCAGACGGGCATCTACAAAAGTCATATATCTTGGATGCAGAGTGCAATAGCATGATGGACTTCATGTTCTCGATGAAACCCTTACATTTCAAAGAGACCTGAAGTAGGAATTTCACAAAAAGACCTGTTTGCGTCTCTCCTGTGAAAGGAGCTCTAAGTTGTGTATTCAGTGCTTGAGAGTGTAACACTCTACATAGGTTACACAGCGTTTTGAGAGCACCAACATGCTTAAAACTGAAACTGCTACAAAGTGTGTGTAGCATACAAAAGAAGGCTTGTCATTTCAAAGAAAGAAGAGGAAACCAAAATCCAGGTAGTGTAACGAGAACACCAGTATGGGAGATGTGCATGTGGACAGGTTCAAAGAGAAGCTCTGTGTGGACACTTGGAAACATCGCTGTGACACAATTTCGTACGAAGGGGCATTTGTCCAAAGTTGAAAGACCTTCCAAAACCAACCCTAAAGAACTTAGCCAAACTATGAATGTTGCAATAAGCTCCTGAACGAAAGGTGCTTCTATGACACAACCCCCGAGCAGGTAGCTACATTCTGCACAACACAAAATGCATATGAATTCCTGTCTGAAAACTCACTCCAGAAGGATGAAATGCGTGTGTTTCTCTCTGAAAGAACACTCAGCCACTAGGCTTTTGCTTGCTCCTTCAAAGTCTTTATAGAAACGTGTGTTTTCACTCCTGGAATACGTTTTGGGATGCATTGTTTCAATCTCTTGCAAGCCTCATGTTATATCTTACTCAATGTGAAAAAATAAGGAGTATGTTTCCCAAATCATTTGAAATCCAGGAAAAGGCACACTGCATCACTCTTGCTCAAACACGCTCTTTCTCCTAATGTGTTGAGAACTTTCAACACACCGGAAAAGAAGGGCACTTTGTAGGTAAATTCAGATGGGCATGTAGAAGAGTTCATTTCTATTGGTTGCAGAGTGCAAAAGCATGATTGACTTCATCTTCTCCCTGAAACCCTTACATTTCCAAGTGACCTGAAGTAGGACATTTACAAAGGATGTGTTTGTGTGTCCGTAGTGAAACGAGCTCTAAGTTGTGTATTCAGTGTTGGAGTGTGACACGCTGTATATAGGATACACAACGATTTGAAGGCACCAACATGCTTCAGACTGAAACTGCTACAAGGTGTGTGTAGCATGCAGAAAGAAGGCTTGTCATTTCAAAGAGAGAAGAGGAAACCACAATCCAGGTACTGAAACAAGCACACCAGTATGGGAGATGTGCATGTGGACAGCTTCAAGCAGCAGCTCTGTGTGGACTCTTGGAAACAGCGCTATGAAAAAATTTCCTACGAAGCGGGATTTGGCCAAAGTTGAAAGACCTTCCAAAACCAACCCTAAAGAACTTAGCCAAACAATGAATGTTGCAATCAGCTCCTGCACGAAAGGTGCTCCTCTGACACAACCCCCGAGCAGGTAGCTACATTCTGCACAGTACAAAATGCATATGAATTCCAGGCTGAAAACTCACTCCAGAAGGAGGAAATGCATGTGTTTCTCTCTGAAAGAACACTCAGCAACTAGGCTTTTGCTTGCTCCTTCAAAGTCTTTGTAGAAACGTGTGTTTTCACTGTTTGAATACGTTTTGAGATGCATTGTTTCAATCTCTTGCAAGCCTCATGTTGTTTCTTACACAATGTGGAAAAAAAAGGAGTATGTTTCCCAAACAGCTTAAAATCCAGGAAAACGCACACTGCATCACTCTTTCCCAAACACGCTCTTTCAACTGATGCGTTGAGAGCATTCTTTAAAGCAGAAAGGAAGGGCCTTTTCCAGTGAAATTCAGACGGGCATCTACAAAAGTCATATATCTTGGATGCAGAGTGCAATAGCATGATGGACTTCATGTTCTCGATGAAACCCTTACATTTCAAAGAGACCTGAAGTAGGAATTTCACAAAAAGAGGTGTTTGCGTCTCTCCTGTGAAAGGAGCTCTAACTTGTGTATTCAGTGCTTGAGAGTGTAACACTCTACATAGGTTACACAGCGTTTTGAGAGCACCAACATGCTTAACTGAAACTGCTACAAAGTGTGTGTAGCATACAGAAAGAAGGCTTGTCATATCAAAGAAAGAAGAGGAAACCAAAATCCAGGTAGTGAAACGAGCACACCATTATGGGAGATGTGCATGTGGATAGCTTCAAGCAGCAGCTCTGTGTGGACACTTGGAAACAGCGCTCTGAACAAATTTCTTAGGGGCGGGATTTGGGCAAAGTTGAAAGACCTTCCAAAACCCACCCTACTGAACTTAGCCAAACTATGAATGTTGCAATAAGCTCCTGAACGAAAGGTGCTTCTATGACACAACCCCCGAGTAGGTAGCTACATTCTGCACAGTACAAAATGCATATGAATTCCTGTCTGAAAACTCACTCCAGAAGGATGAAATGCGTGTGTTTCTCTCTGAAAGAACACTCAGCCACTAGGCTTTTGCTTGCTCCTTCAAAGTCTTTATAGAAACGTGTGTTTTCACTCCTGGAATACGTTTTGGGATGCATTGTTTCAATCTCTTGCAAGCCTCATGTTATATCTTACTCAATGTGAAAAAATAAGGAGTATGTTTCCCAAATCATTTGAAATCCAGGAAAAGGCACACTGCATCACTCTTGCTCAAACACGCTCTTTCTCCTAATGTGTTGAGAGCTTTCAACAAACCGGAAAAGAAGGGCACTTTGTAGGTAAATTCAGATGGGCATGTACAAGAGTTCATTTCTATTGGTTGCAGAGTGCAAAAGCATGATTGACTTCCTCTTCTGCATGAAACCCTTACATTTCCAAGTGACCTGAAGTAGGACTTTTACAAAGGATGTGTTTGTGTGTCCGTAGTGAATCGAACTCTAAGTTGTGTATTCAGTGTTGGAGTGTGACACACTGTATATAGGATACACAACGATTTGAAGGCACCAACATGCTTCAGACTGAAACTGCTACAAGGTGTGTGTAGCATGCAGAAAGAAGGCTTGTCATTTCAAAGAAAGAAGAGGAAACCAAAATCCAGGTAGTGAAACGAGCACACCATTATGGGAGATGTGCATGTGGATAGCTTCAAGCAGCAGCTCTGTGTGGACACTTGGAAACAGCGCTCTGAAAAAATTTCTTAGGGGCGGGATTTGGGCAAAGTTGAAAGACCTTCCAAAACCCACCCTACGGAACTTAGCCAAACTATGAATGTTGCAATAAGCTCCTGAACGAAAGGTGCTTCTATGACACAATCCCCGAGCAGGTAGCTACATTCTGCACAGTACAAAATGCATATGAATTCCTGTCTGAAAACTCACTCCAGAAGGATGAAATGCGTGTGTTTCTCTCTGAAAGAACACTCAGCCACTAGGCTTTTGCTTGCTCCTTCAAAGTCTTTATAGAAACGTGTGTTTTCACTCCTGGAATACGTTTTGGGATGCATTGTTTCAATCTCTTGCAAGCCTCATGTTATATCTTACTCAATGTGAAAAAATAAGGAGTATGTTTCCCAAATCATTTGAAATCCAGGAGAAGGCACACTGCATCACCCTTGCTCAAACACGCTCTTTCTCCTAATGTGTTGAGAGCTTTCAACAAACCGGAAAAGAAGGGCACTTTGTAGGTAAATTCAGATGGGCATGTACAAGAGTTCATTTCTATTGGTTGCAGAGTGCAAAAGCATGATTGACTTCCTCTTCTCCATGAAACCCTTACATTTCCAAGTGACCTGAAGTTGGACATTTACAAAGGATGTGTTTGTGTGTCCGTAGTGAAACGAGCTCTAAGTTGTGTATTCAGTGTTGGAGTGTGACACGCTGTATATAGGATACACAACGATTTGAAGGCACCAACATGCTTCAGACTGAAACTGCTACAAGGTGTGTGTAGCATGCAGGAAGAAGGCTTGTCATTTCAAACAGAGAAGAGGAAACCAAAATCCAGGTACTGAAACAAGCACACCAGTATGGGAGATGTGCACGTGGACAGCTTCAAGCAGCAGCTCTGTGTGGACTCTTGGAAACAGGGCTATGAAAAAATTTCGTACGAAGCGGGATTTGTCCAAAGTTGAAAGACCTTCCAAAACCAACCCTAAAGAACTTAGCCAAACAATGAATGTTGCAATAAGCTCCTGCACGAAAGGTGCTCCTCTGACACAACCCCCGAGCAGGTAGCTACATTCTGCACAGTACAAAATGCATATGAATTCCAGGCTGAAAACTCACTCCAGAAGGAGGAAATGCATGTGTTTCTCTCTGAAAGAACACTCAGCAACTAGGCTTTTGCTTGCTCCTTCAAAGTCTTTGTAGAAACGTGTGTTTTCACTGCTTGAATACGTTTTGAGATGCATTGTTTCAATCTCTTGCAAGCCTCATGTTGTTTCTTACACAATGTGGAAAAACACGGAGTATGTTCCCCAAATCACTTGAAATCCAGGGAAACGCACACTGCATCACTCTTGCCCAAACACGCTCTTTCACCTAATGCGTTGAGAACATTCTTTAAAGCAGAAAGGAAGGGCATTATGCAGTGAATTTGACGGGCATCTACAAAAGTCATTTCTATGGGTTGCAGAGCGCAAAAGCATGATTACGTTCATGTTCTCGATGAAACCCTTACATTTCCAAGTGACCTGAAGTAGGACTTTTACAAAAGGATGTGTTTGCGTGTGTGTGCTGAAAGGTGCTCTAAGTTGTGTATTCAGTGTTGGATAGTGACACACTCTACATAGGTTACACAGCGTTTTGAAGGCACCAACATGCTTCAAACTGAAACTGCTACAAGGTGTGTGTAGCATGCAGAAAGAAGGCTTGTCATTTCAAAGAAAGAAGAGGAAACCAAAATCCAGGTAGTGTAACGAGAACACCAGTATGGGAGATGTGCATGTGGACAGGTTCAAAGAGAAGCTCTGTTTGGACACTTGGAAACATCGCTGGGACACAATTTCGTACGAAGGGGCATTTGTCCAAAGTTGAAAGACCTTCCAAAACCAACCCTAAAGAACTTAGCTAAACAACGAATGTTGCAATAAGCTCCTGCACGAAAGGTGCTACTATGACACAACCCCTGAACAGGTAGCTACATTCTGCGCAGTACAAAATGCATATGAACTCCAGGCTGAAAACTCACTCCAGAAGGAGGAAATGCATGTGTTTTGCTCTGAAACGACACTCAGGCACTAGGCTTTTGCTTGCCCCTTCAAAGTCTTTGTAGAAATGTGTGTTTTCACTGTTTGAATACGTTTTGAGATGCATTGTTTCAATCTCTTGCAAGCCTCATGTTGTTTCTTACACAATGGAAAAAAAAGGAGTATGTTTCCCAAACAGCTTAAAATCCAGGAAAACGCACACTGCATCACTCTTTCCCAAACACGCTCTTTCAACTGATGCGTTGAGAGCATTCTTTAAAGCAGAAAGGAAGGGCCTTTTCCAGTGAAATTCAGACGGGCATCTACAAAAGTCATATATATTGGATGCAGAGTGCAATAGCATGATGGACTTCATGTTCTCGATGAAAACCTTACATTTCAAAGAGACCTGAAGTAGGAATTTCACAAAAAGATCTGTTTGCGTCTCTCCTGTGAAAGGAGCTCTAACTTGTGTATTCAGTGCTTGAGAGTGTAACACTCTACATAGGTAACACAGCGTTTTGAGAGCACCAACATGCTTAACTGAAACTGCTACAAAGTGTGTGTAGCCTACAGAAAGAAGGCTTGTCATTTCAAAGAAAGAAGAGGAAACCAAAATCCAGGTAGTGAAACGAGC